>NC_090440.1:1874662315-1874965440 GCF_031143425.1 Pleurodeles waltl | reverse complement strand
GGTTCTTTGTGGAGAGCCATACCTTGTCACCAATTTTATACATTGGGGCCTCAGATCTGTGTTTGTCTGCTTGTCTTTTCATGCTTTCCTTGTACTTTAATAAATGTTTCCTGGCTTTGTCTTGTATGTCACCTAACCTCGTTAGTCTATCTGTTACTGTAGGTAACAGGGAATCTTCTAACAAAATGGGTATAGCTCTTGGATGATACCCCTGCAAGAAATAGAATGGTGAGCAAAGTAGAG
Source organism: Pleurodeles waltl (assembly GCF_031143425.1). NCBI lineage: Eukaryota > Metazoa > Chordata > Amphibia > Caudata > Salamandridae > Pleurodeles > Pleurodeles waltl. Next base: position 1,874,965,197 of record NC_090440.1, on the reverse strand, counting down.
CTGAATGCTCAGTATTATTATAAACAAACTCCGCTACAGGGAGAGCTTCCAACCATTCACTAGAATAATCAGCCAATAAACAACGTAGCGTTTGAAGTAAGGTTTGGTTCAGTCGTTCAGTCTGTCCATCTGTCTCTGGGTGGAAAGCAGTGGATAATGCCACATCTATTTTCAGTTTTTCACATAACTTTTTCCAAAATCTAGAGTTGAACTGGCTCCCTCGGTCTGACACCACTTTGCTTGGCTAACCATGTAAACGCACAATTTCCCTTATAAAAATATCGGCAAATTCTGCCGCCGTGGGTAATTTCCGTAATGGTACAAAATGTGCCATTTTAGATAAAAAATCCACTATAACCAACACTGTTGTGAAAGATTTTACAGGTGGTAAACCTACAATAAAGTCTACGCTCACAGTGTGCCAAGGTTGTTTGGGTGTTGGCATTGGTATTAACAAGCCGTCAGGGGCCTTATGAGAAGATTTATGTCTTGCACAAATTGGACAGGTAGTGACAAATTGCTTAATGTCCTTTCTTATAGTGTCCCACCAAAAGTGTTTTTGCACATTTTCCAGGGTTTTTACCCAACCAGGATGACCTGACAACGGTGAGGCGTGATGCCACATTATCACCTGTGTTTGTAATTCAGAGGTGGGCACTAACAGCATGTTGTTGTGATACAATAAACCTCGTTGTATTGTGTTATGGGAATCCTTTAACCAATCCTGAGATGCTATTTTCATGTGTGCATTATATAGATCTGTGATGAAATCCTTCTGTTGTACTGGTGCCAAAAACTTTTGGGGAGGAATAATGGGTTCTCCTATTTTATCTTGTTTCATGTCTGAGGTATGTCCGTATCTAGATAACACATCAGATTGAATTTGTTGTGCTCCTGGTCTATAGGTTATTACAAAGTCAAATGTGCTAAAAAAAATTAACCAGCGCATCTGACGTGGTGTTAGTGCTTTAAGTGATCCAAAAAACTGTAGGTTCCTATGGTCAGAAAAGATTGTAACTGGGTACTTGGCTCCCATTAAATGGTGTCTCCATTCTGAAAAGGCTACTTTGATAGCTAGTAGTTCCCTTTCAGCCACAGTGTAATTTTGTTCAGCTGGTAATAACTTTTTGGAATAGAAGGCTATAGGATGTAACTGGCCATCTACTGCATCTCGTTGAGAGAGAACTCCTCCTAAAGCTACTTGTGAAGCATCCGCTTCAACAAAAAAGGGCAAGTCAGGATCAGGATGTTTCAGAATTGGGGCTGAAGTGAATTTTTGTTTTAGGAGTTGAAAGGCGTGTGCCGCCTCATCAGTCCAAAGAAATCGTTGCCCTTTCCGCAACAAGGTAGTTATTGGGGCCGCAATGTCTGCAAAATGTGCAATAAACCTCCTATAAAAATTGGCGAAACCCAGAAATTTCTGAATATCTTTTACAGAGGATGGTTCTGGCCAATCAGCAATAGCACTGATTTTCTTTACATCCATAGTTATTCCTTGAGGTGACAGGCAGTATCCTAAAAAGTCCACCTTGCTGACATTAAAAGTACACTTTTCTAACTTAGCAAAAAGATGATTTTCTTTTAACTTTGATAATACTGCACGAACATGTTGGGTATGTTCTTCTGAGTTCTTAGAGTAAATGAGGATGTCGTCTATGTATACTATGACACAAACGTCCAGGAATTCGTGTAGGACCTCATTTATAAAGAACTGAAAGGCCGCAGGGGCATTACATAACCCAAAGGGCATTACTGTGTACTCAAATAAACCAAACTTTGTCTTGAAAGCTGTCTTCCACTCATCCCCCTCTTTTACTCGGACCAGGTGGTAAGCTCCCCGCAGATCTAGTTTAGTGTATACAGTAGAATGTCTTAATTGATCCAACAACACAGGTATTAGAGGAAGAGGATATTTATTCTTTATTGTAGCCTTATTTAGTCCTCTATAATCGATACACGCGCGCAGGGATTTATCCGGCTTCGGGATAAAAAAGAGTGGAGATGACACCGGAGATGTGGAATGACGGATGAACCCAGACTGTAGTAGGTCATCTAGGTAGGTTCTTAAGTATTTGGTTTCTTCGTCAGTCAAAGCATATACTCTGTTATTAGGTAAAGGGGCCCCTGGGATAAGATCTATACGACAGTCATAAGACCGATGTGGGGGCAGCACACTAGCCTTTACTGGATCAAAGACGTCTTTAAAGTCAGAATATTCAGGAGGGAGACTTGGTTCATCTTGTGTAAGACTAGCACAGTGTAATACTGTGCTCTGTTCTGTACCTGCTTCTTGATAGCAATTGGTTCTACAGAAAGAGGAATCCAAAGTAACAGTTCTATTCACCCAATCAATTTTTGGGTTATGAGTTGTTAACCAGGGTACCCCGAGAATCAAACCAAAATTAGGAGTATCTATCAGATCAAAGCTAATCACCTCTGTGTGCCCGTTCTGACAGACCATAACAAGTGGACTTGTTTGTTTTGTGATTAATCCAGAGGTCAATTCAGACCCATCCACTGCACATACTGCTTCTGGACAAGGCTTTAGGCACATAGGAAGTCCTAAGTTTTCAGCTAACTTATTATCCACAAAATTTCCTGTCGCGCCTGAGTCCAGTAGGACAGGGAGAGAATGCCTCACTTGGGTAGTAACAATTAAAACTACCTGAATTATGAAATGTCTAGGTATGTGCGGTACCATGAAGGCTGCAGCATTAGAGGTTTTATTAAGATGTTTTCTCGAACAAGTAACCTCTCCCCTTGTCGAGCTTAATCGTTTCCCGATTCAGTTGAGGAGGTGGAGGAAACAGCACCCTTTTGTGGAGTTTTAGTCTTTACTGGACATTCTCTGGCAAAGTGACCCGCCCTGCCACAATATAAACATAATTGAAGTTTTCTCCTTCTTTCTTTTTCCTCTGATGTGAGTGGACCTCTGAGTGTCCCTATTTGCATAGGCTCAGGTTCAGGGAGTTTATTATCTGGGTCTTTCTTCTTTTGTCTAATAAAAGTTAACCGTGATTCCAGTTTGTATTTATCTCCCTTTCTTTCTCCTAGTCTATGTTCTAATTTCACAACTAAATCTACAAAGTCCGAATAGTCTTCTGGCAAATCAACGATATGAGCCAGCTCGTCTTTTAACTTGTCTCTCAAACCTTTATAAAAAAGGGAGACACGCTTTTCTTCTGGCCACTGTGTCTCGGTGAGTTAACGATTAAAACTAGTAAGATAGGTCAATAAATCCTTGTTACCTTGTTTAAGATTTAAAAGCTCATTATCACTTGCCTGCATGAAAGTGTGTTTTGCAAAAAGGCTGGTCATGGTACGTTTAAATTGATTCCAATTATGGAGGATGGGATCATCTCTCTCCACGAAAGGAATTGACCAATTGGCTGCTGTGCCACCCAAATAAGACAAGACGAATGCCACTTTCGTAGCATCAGTAGGGAATTGTTGTGGCTTACAAACGAAGTGTAATTGACATTGATTGATAAAAACATGGAATTTGTTACTATCTCCATGAAAACGTTCAGGTGCTGCTAAGGGCACAGCATTAGGAACATTAACAGTAACCTCAACTGGGGGAGGCAAAGTTGTATGTTTTGATGGTGCCCCTGTCTCTGAGGAGGGTTTAAACAAAGGCGTAAAAGCTGTGTTCCACTGAGATCCCCTAAATTTATACCTGCTTAAATCCTGTTTTAAAGAGGTATTCTCCATCTTTAATCCCTCTATTTCCTCTTGCATATGTTGCAAGATGCCAGACACTGATTCATTATGAGCCAAGTCCTCATTTGGGGCCTGCGCAATATCCGTGACGTCAATGCCCTCTATTACTTCCCCGGTATTCATCGTCCACCAGAACTGAAATATATATATTTTTTTTAAGGCTTGTGCTTCTGTCAAAGCCCAGCTCACCTGAGTCCTTGTTCAGTTCTGATGGAGGTTGAAGACAATCCGACCCCACCCTGAAACTGCTTGTTCCAGCACACTAGTTTTTAAAACAGTGCACTAAGAACAGAAGCTCAAGGGAAGGGGGGAAGTGGATAAAATAAAAAAGAGAGACAACACCGTTCTTGCGTTTCCACTGTTGAAGTGCTGCACAAATCTGCGGCCCTTTCTGACTTCTGTAGAAACTGGTGCCTAATGAAACATAAACAAAGAACAGATAAGTACAACCTATTCCTAAATGGGTTCCTGACTATCCCTTTATTTATTAGAAATTCTCTTCTAAAAGTACCTCTTGGATCCTGGTCTCTAGTTTCCAGGTTTGGAATGTGTTACTACTCTGGGATGTGCTTTCTATTGCTGTAAAGCTTCTAAAACATTAAACAAATACTGTTATCAGAATTACCAATATCTAACATTCATCTTAATATAACTAAAGCCTAAACTCCCAATAGCAGACTCACTTTTCCCATATTTCCAGAATCTATTATAAAACAAATACTGTACTTTTACATCAAAATACAGCATGTAATTTGTGCAAGTCCTTGATTTACTGTTTGTCTTGCTGTTAATGGTTTCCACTGTTCAATTCTTAAAAGTTCCATTAAAAAAAAATGTTTGCTTCACAAAGTTCCACAAAGTATTCTTGTAACAAAGAGTTTGAATCACAATGTTCGTGGAAGGTGTCTTGTTTCAAATTGTCTATACACGAATCCAGAAATTGTTGTCAAAGTTCTTTCAGGTAATAAAAAGTTTTGCACTTACTTGTTGCTGGCAAGAGATACTGATCAGTCTAACCTTGTCTTCTTTCTCTTTTGCAGGTTGCTTGTAGGAGAGAGGCTGAGGCAAGGAGGAACCAGAAACCGGAGGAAGGAAGAGCCAGCAGCTGCACCCATTGAAGCCAATGAAAGTCTGTAGAGAGCAGGAGTGCCAGCGCCGAGGGATCTGGTCTCAGGTAAGCGGGAGGTAGACGAGCACAAGCACTGGGTGAGGCTCGGGGGCTGCCTTTTATAGACAGGGCTGGGTGTGGTTCGAAGAGCTGGGTGTGGTTTGAAGGGCTGGGTGTGGTCCTCACATGCTGCACATGTTCTTGAAAGGTGTGCAGAGCTGGGTGTGGTTTGAAGAGCTGGGTGTGGTCCTCACATGCTGCACATGTTCTTGAAAGGTGTGCAGAGTTTCAGTTATTATACAAGTGAGTTGAATTAACACATGGCCTAAGGAGGAGTGTTTTAAAGAAGCCTTGGTAAAAGCAAGGCCCAATGTGTAAACAAAACAGCACATTAAACAACATACACAGAAGCCTAGGGGGGGGGGGGAAGGTGAGATAACAAGAAAGGCTTTCAATAGTAAGTTTAAAAGGGAGCTATTACAGAACCCACTAGTGCAGTGAGAGGGGACATGCTCTTTGCTGTGCACAAACCCTAACACTGAGATACTTGTGGCATATTGTCATAAAAATAAAGTACCTTTATTTTTAGTAACTCTTTTTATTGTGTTTTCTTATGATATTGTGCTATATGATATAAGTGGTATAGTAGGAACTTTGCTTGTCTCCTAGTTCAGCCTAAGCTGCTTTGCCAAAGCTACCTTCTATCCACCTCAGCTGCTAGAAACACCTTTATTCTACTAATAAGGGATAACTGGACCTGGCACAGGGTGTAAGTACCCCATTTTTCCTTCCAGAAACCCACCGCTCACCACCAACAGCATTGGATCCCTCACCGCAAGTGGAAAAAGATCTCCAAGGACGAACTGATCTCCAACCTCGCCTGCACCCCATCACCCAACACCAGCGACCTCAACACTGCCGCCCTCAAGCAATGGTTCGACGACAGCGCCAACACCCTTGCTCCACTCAGGAAAACCACCAACACCTGCACCAACAAGAAAGGTCCCTGGTTCACCGCAGACCTTCAGGCCACCAAGCGGGAATCCCGAAAAGCCGAGAAGATCTGGCGCCAAGAACAAACAGAAAGAAACCACGCTGCCCTCAAATCCGCCATCCGCAAACATCACCAACCACCAAAAAATCGTACTACAAAGAACGAATTGACATCAACGCACACAACAGCAAGGAGCTCTTCCACATCATAATGGAACTCACCAACCCCAAGTCCTGCTCTGCCACCCCACTCGCAAGAACTCTGCGACTCCCTCAACACCTTTTTTCACCTCAAGATCACAGACATCCATGGCAACTTCGCACCGCCGTCCCCCACCACCACCACTGCCAAGGCCGACCCTAACGCACCCATCCACACCAACATCCTGAGTGCCTGGACCCCCACCAACGACGAGGAAACCACCAAGACCATGAGCACCATCCACTCTGGTTCACCCGCTGACCCCTGCCCTCACCACGTCTTCAACAAAGCCAGCCAAATCATTGCCCCCCCACAGCTCCGTACCATCATCAGCAGGTCCTTCAAGACCGCTATCTTCCCGGAGAGCTGGAAATACGCCGAAGTCAAGGCCCTGCTCAAAAAAGCCCAAAGCCGACTCCAAAGACCTCAAAAACGACAGGCCTATCTGCCTACTCCCCTTCCCTGCGAAGGTCATCGAGAAGATAGTCAACAACCAACTATCTCGCTTCTTGGAGGACAACAGCCTACTTGACATCTCCCAGTCCGGCTTCCGCAAGAACCACAGCACCGAGACTGCCCTTATCGCTTGCACCGACGACATCAGGAGCAGGCTTGACAAAGGTGAAACCCTTGCCCTCATCCTCCTTGACCTTGTTGCAGCCTTCGACACAGTCTGTCACCACACCATTCGCACACACCTCCACGATGAAGGAATCCGCCACAGAGCCCTGGATTGGCTCACATCCTTCCTCTCTGGCAGAACCCAAAGAGTCCGCCTCCCCCCTTTCCTGTCAAAAGCCACCAAGACCATCTGCGGAGTCCTCCAGGGATCCTCACTTAGCCCCACCCTCTTCAATGTCTACATGGCACCGCTCGCCAACATCGTCCAATCCCAAGGCCTCAACATCGTCTCCTACGCCGACGACACTCAGCTCATCCTCTCTCTCACAAAGGACCCTGCAACCGCCAAGACCAACCTCCACACCGGACTTCACGCCATCGCCAACTGGATGGAGGCAAGCCGCCTCAAACTGAACTCGGAGAAGACTGAGATCATCATCTTCGGCTCCAACAGATCAGCATGGGATGAATCCTGGTGGCCGATATTGCCCCAACGCCCACCATCCACGCATGCAACCTCGGCTTCATACTGGACTCATCGCTCTCTATGACCCAGCAAGTCAACGCCATCTCATCCTCATGTTTCAACACCCTTCGCATGCTTCGCAAGAACTTCAGATGGATCTCTGTGGAAGCCAGAACGGTCACCCACGTCCTTGTCAGCAGCAGACTGGACTACGGCAACGATCTCTACGCTGGAACAACGGCCAAGCTCCAGAGGAAACTTCAGCGCATCCAGAATGCGTAATCCTCAACCTACCTCGCCACAAACACATCTCAGCCCACATCAGAGACCTCCACTGGCTCACCGTCAACAAAAGGATCATCTTCAAACTCCTGATCCACGCTCACAAGGCTCTCCACGACGCCGGACCTGACTACCTCAACGAGCGTCTCAACTTCCACATCCCAAAACGCCAGCTCCACTCTGCCAACCTCGCCCTAGCGACCGTCCCCCGCATCCACCAAACCACAACCGGCGGCAGATCCTTCTCCCACCTTGCCGCCAGAACCTGGAACTCCCTCCCCGTCAACCTACGTCTGACCCAGGACCTCCTGACCTTCAGGTAGCGCCTCAAGAACTGGCTCTTCGAGCAGTAGCACCCCAGCGCCTTGAGACCCTACCAGGTGAGTAGCACGCTTAACAAATTACTGATTGATTGATTTGCTCTTTAGCCAATAGCATGTTATAATGTGGGACTTGTAGTTTTTCTTCACCATGTCAAGAATCTGCCCCAAAATCTCTGCTTGCAAGGTTAAATAGAACACTTCACTAATGTGTTCAACGTGAAAAGGACCCCTGCACAGGAATGGGAATTTGGTCTAACGTCAGCTGTTTTCTAGATGGTAGACAAGTTCTAAGAAAAACATTTCCCCAGGGCTAAAAACAGACCTTATATTACGAAGCCGACTAGAATGCCCACCCCCCGCCCACAATGTTTGAAGAACAGTCTTTCTGAGGTTGACATACCTGCACAGTAGGTCATGTGCAGTCCACCTCAGATGCCACAGTAACAATGCAGAGAGGGTGTGCAGTCCATAAATCATAATGCGGGTAGGCTGCTGGCTCTGAGGTATAGTGCCTAGCTTTAGCATTCAACAGCAGCAGGGTTCAGGTTGTGAGCCAGAGTGGAGGGGTTTAGACAAATCTACTTTACAGCCACTTCAGGGTTCCTTGGAGTCCACAGAGGGCTGTTAGCAGCTCTTGTCTATCAGTCTCTGAGAGATGAAAAAGGTCAGTGGGAAGAAGGCAGAAAGGCAAGAGAGCTGGATGTTAAAGGGCCTGGCTGCATGCCAGCCCAGGGCACCCTCTCTTCTGTGCTGCTGCAGGTGGGCCCCTGCTTGTGCACACACCCAGCAGCTAGATACCCACCCTGGGCCCCCTCTCTCCTGGGCTACTGCAGGCAGGCCCTTGCTGTACATACACCCCCAGCAGCTAGATGCCCACCCTGGGCACGTGTCAAGAGGCCCCTCAGCTCTAGAACCAGCCTGCTAGGTGTCTAGGCTGCATTTCACCTTACACAAGCTGCCACAAAAAGCCAGAGGCTGAGCCATTACCAGCTGAACCCACCAGAGGGCGTGCTTCTCAGCTGGGAGATGGAAGGCACCAGCCTCGGAGATGCTGGTCCTACTCAGCTTCTCATGGCTGGTCAAAGGCCCAGGGAAAGGGGGCTCACAGGCAGAATGTAGAAACTGAAACCACCTCTGCAAGGGGACCTGAAACCAAACATTAACCCTACTGCAAGGCGGTAATACTACTTGGGATGCGTTAGTCTGACGCCCAATGCGTGACACTTGGAAGGGCCGCTGTGGGGCCGCTTTGACACAGTGGAACATTCAGTTATCAGGCACCTCAAGGGCACCGTAGTGCTACAGCCTCGGATACTCCGGGCGGGGGACACCCAGCCGGACAGACCCCGCCACCACCCTCGGCCCGACCCACGGCGGCTTCTGTGACTTGGGGGGGGCAGTGCTTGCACCTCGAGGTTGTGGAGTCGCAGTGCTCGGCCCTGCCTAGGGTTATGCTGGTTTGGCAGGTTTGGTCCTTGGCAAGGTTGGCCACTCCATGTGGCCTTCTCCTTCACAGACCAATGGTGGCAATTTACTGCTAAGGTTGTGTTTCTCTGGCTAGCTTCTGCACCCATTGAAGTGCCTTTAGTGTGCATGTCCTCCTTGGTGGGTTATCTTCCACCTGCATAGCAGTGGGACAGCTGCGGACCCCAAATAGTGTAGGCTGACCAAATGAGCGCTGTGCCTAGGCCAATGCGGGTGCACAGCAGAATCTTGTAGCCCTGCAACTCAGTCCTTTCAAGTGCTCCCCCCCAAATTATGTGTGTGCTGCTGTGGGGTTCAAAACAACTTTATCCCACTACCGGTGTCAAGATGTCTTGGGAGGAGGCATGAGCTAGGTACTGCCAGCTTGAATCTCTCTCTCTGGCTGCACCAGTAGGTACCTCCCAAGTGGCAAGCCGTGGCATCCTCCGAGGGCTGTGTGCTCCAAAGTGGCACGTGGTTCTCCTGCTCATTGTGTACATTCTGGTGGGGAGAGCAGTACAGCACTTTCCCTCTCCTGGACGTGAAGAGACGGGCAGGGATGTGTGTGGTTGTAACATGGGCTAAAACTGTCATCTCTGTTGTGGTGGTGGTGCAGTAATGTTCTATGCCACCACGAGGAGCACCTGAGGAACTGTGGGGGTGGTCGCAGGATAAAGAACAGACTTTTCTTTGATAATGCTGTGGTGTCCAACAGCCACTATGTGGTGCTGTAGGGGCAGATCACCGGGTGAGAGAATCGGCTTCAGAAAACGTCACACAGAACACAGCATCAGTCGGGAGCTTTGATGGCCTCAGGGTCTGCCATATGCCATAGATGCGAAGGTATCAGCCACCAGCAAGTGGGGACTCTCACGATGCCTGTCCTCTTCAAAACGCTTTGTGGTGGGCAGCGTACGCTTCTACTTTGCCTTAGAGCTCGCCAGCTCCTGGTGAAAGGCAGGGGCTTCTTTGCGAGCACTACAAGTTCTTAGCTGACGTTAGTTATCGGGGCCGTTTGTCGTATCAGAATTGGGGCCGATCGGCCCGCGGCATGATTGACTCGGTACTGAGGCAGCAGGAAAGGGGTTTCACATATGCAGGAGCTGCCAGGCGGCGTGTAAGTTTTTTTGTATAGTTAGCCCGGTCGGGGCCCCGCATTCAAGCCACTCAGCTAGGCGGCACTGTGGCTTCTGTTGAGGCGCCGCAAAGTCTATCATGCAGCTGCAGGGGGTGGTATTCACCTTAAAGGCAGCCGAAGGCCGATCCGTGCTCATCTCACCTGCGGACGGGGTCTCAGCAGGCAGCTGGTGTGCTTCTCTTCGTGCTCCTGCACCGCTCGGCTCTCATTTCCAAAGCTGGGGGCATTGCAAGCAATATGGAATCAGCTTGGTCTTCCTTTAGCAGCGGTGGCAGCAGGGGGGTCCGCTCAGCCTCTCTGGGCCTGTCCTGATTTTGCGGGTTGCTTCGCGCACGCTGGACTAGCAGCTTGTAGGTGCCTGTAGCGGCGAGGGTGCACTAGGCTGGTTGCGGTACTCTTCCCTTTTACCGACTTCTCACTCACGCAACTGATGGACTGCTGGGCAGCGTGACCCGATTCCTCTCCTCCACTGGGACAAGGTTGGTGAGCTCAAAAATTGGGAGGGCAAGAGTCAGTTTGGCCATGCCCTGGGTGGGTGCGGATCGTCCACCTCGTCGCCATTGTAGTATTCTGGGCCCTAGGCCCTCATAGCAGATGAAGAACGACATGGACACCTGGTTGTATGGTACTAGAACTGGCCCTGACCACTTGCACTCGGGTCCCTTTATTGGCAGGGTCACCAGACCCGAGACGTCTTTGTTGGATGGGTGTGGGGTGGTTGTAAAGTCCAGCCCTTGAGGAGTGGATGGCAAAATAATACGTGCAGAAATGCACGTGTGTCCAGCAGGACACTGTACCCATGTTGTTTCATTCTTAGATGCTCTCTTTGCTCATTTCTTTGGGTGTATTTCTCGTGGTATAAAACTACAACATAAATAAAGAGGTTATTAGTATACTCACGTGTCAATAGCTAGAGATGTAGGAAATTCAAGCCATACACAGCCAAGAAAGGGCAACGATGAGGCCGAAATCTACAGCAACGTGAAGAAAAATCTTCGCACAAAATACCCCTACCCCACCCTACAGCCCTCTGCCGCATTTATCGAATGAGCTCAATCCAGACCGTGAGGGACAGTGAGGGGATACATATGTCTACTGAGACTTCATCTGAAACGTGGCCGACCGGAAGTTAAAATGTACCTATTCCCAATCCAGGTGCTCGCGCATTGATTCGGGGGTAACGTGTCTACAAAGAGTGTTTTATAGGGGGCGTGTGTACTGAAGGTGGTTATTTCGAAAGAGAATTTTCCGTTGCTTGAAATCGATCAGTAAGCAAGGACACCTTGCAGGCCTGAAGAGTGTTCGGCTTTTGGTACAGAGCCAACTGCTGTATATTCATCTTCAGATGTCAGATTTGCTGTTCTTCTGTACAATGCTTGTTGTGAACCTAATGGGAAAAACAGATGTATTTTTGAGTCACATTTCAATACCTTTCGAAGCTCACGTATAATTGTATGCAGAAAGAGGGGTTCACACTTTAGCAGAGGGCAGGTGCCTTCCGGACTGCATTTTAAATTACGAATTAGATGCATATTTAATGCAGAATCCGTGGCTTAAATAATGTTCGCTTGGTAATTAGAGTAATGTGCCACAATTTACAGTAATGAGATGCGCGAGATAGTCTCGCCGTAATTCCTGTGTTCGTGCTGCCACCTAGAGGCACAATGGACAGATAATGCCTCCGTGTAATATTTTGGCCCGTATTTATACTTTTTGACGCTAAACTGCGATAACGCAGTTTAGCGTCAAAAAGTTTTGCGCCGGCTAACGCCATTCTGAAGCGCCATGCGGGCGCCGTATTTATTGAATGGCGTTAGCCGGCGCTAGCAGACCGGCGCTGCCTGGTGTGCGTGGAAAAAAACCACGTACACCAGGCAGCGCCGGCGTTGGGGAAAATGGCGTTAGGGCGTCTTAAAATGGTGCAAGTCAGGTTGACGCCAAAAAATCGCCTCCACCCGATTTGCGCTATTTTTAACGAAGCCCAGACGCCATTTACATGACTCCTGTCTTAGTAAAGACAGGAGTCATGCCCCCTTGCCCAATGGCCATGCCCAGGGGACTTATGTCCCCTGGGCATGGTCACTGGGCATTGAGGCATGTAGGGGGGCACAAATCAGGCCCCCCTATGCCAAAAAAAAATATAAAAAAAATAAAAAATTATACTTACCTGAACTTACCTGAATGTCCCTGGGATGGGTCCCTCCATCCTTGGGTGTCCTCCTGGGGTGGGCAAGGGTGGCAGGGGGGGTCCCTGGGGGCATGGGAGGGCAGCTGTGGGCTCATTTTGAGCCCACAGGTCCCTTAACGCCTGCCCTGACCCAGGCGCTAAAATCCGGCGCAAATGCGGGGTTTTTTGCCCCGCCCACTCCCGGGCGTGATTTTTGCCCGGGAGTATAAATACGACGCATTTGCGTCGCAGTCATTTTTTTAGACGGGAACGCCTACCTTGCATCTCATTAACGCAAGGAAGGCGTTCACGCAAAAAAATGACGCTCTTTCCTCATACTTTGGCGCTAGACGCGTCTAACGCCAAAGTATAAATATGGCGTTAGTTTTGCGCCGAATTTGCGTCGAAAAAAACGACGCAAATTCGGCGCAAACGGAGTATAAATATGCCCCTTTATGTGCTCTCCCTGGAAGTCGGCCAGTGGAAGTTCAGAGTGGTTAGCTGTAGAATGAAATAATGGCGATTTTTAGGAAAGTAAAACATGATCAGCCAGAATGTAAATGCTCTATACCTCTTAATACGGTATTGGCTCAAACACACAGTAACTCGCGCTGGGGATGCGACATTTAGAAACGGAGACACGAAAGATGTTAGACTATCATGTGAGACACCGGTGGTTAAAGAACAACCGTCTCTGGATGGTTAACGCCGACCTTCGGATGCCTTAGCGTGAAAGGGAAGGGAGGGTGTGAGAAAGTAGCCTCTTTCTAGCCTTGTTACCCCCACTTTTGGCCTGTTTGTGAGTATTTGTCAGGGTGTTTTCACTATCTCACTGGGATCCTGCTAGCCAGGGCCCAGTGCTCATAGTGAAAACCCTATGTTGTCAGTATGTTTGTTATGTGTCACTGGGACCCTGCTAGCCAGGACCCCAGTGCTCATAAGTTTGTGGCCTATATGTATGTGTTACCTGTATGATGCCGAAACTGTCTCAATGATGCCCTGCTAACCAGAACCTCAGTGGTTATGCTCTCTCTGCTTTACAAATTGTCACTAACAGGCTAGTGACCAATTTTACCAATTCACATTGGCATACTGGAACACTCTTATAATTCCCTAGTATATGGTACTGAGGTACCCAGGGTATTGGGGTTCCAGGAAATCCCTATGGGCTGCAGCATTTCTTTTGCCACCCATAGGGAGATCTGACAATTCTTACACAGGCCTGCCAGTGCAGCCTGAGTGAATTTCACAGCCATTTACCACTGCACTTAAGTAACTTATAAGTCACCTATATGTCTAACCTTCACCTGGTGAAGGTTGGGTGCAAAGTTACTTAGTGTGTGGGCACCCTGGCACTAGCCAAGGTGCCCCCACATCGTTCAGGGCAAATTCCCCGGACTTTGTGAGTGCGGGGACACCATTTCACGTGTGCACTATACATAGGTCACTACCTATGTATAGCGTCACAATGGTAACTCCGAACATGGCCATGTAACATGTCTAAGATCATGGAATTGTCACCCCAATGCCATTCTGGCATTGGGGAGACAATTCCATGATCTCTCGGGTCTCTATCACAGAACCCGGGTACTGCCAAACTGCCTTTCCGGGGTCTCTACTGCAGCTGCTGCCAACCCCTCAGACAGGTTTCTGCCCTCCTGGGGTCCAGGCAGCCCTGGCCCAGGAAGGCAGAACAAAGGATTTCCTCTGAGAGAGGGTGTAACACCCTCTCCCTTTGGAAATAGGTGTGAAGGCTGGGGAGGAGTAGCCTCCCCCAGCCTCTGGAAATGCTTTGATGGGCACAGATGCTGCCCATCTCTGCATAAGCCAGTCTACACCAGTTTAAGGATCCCCCAGCCCTGCTCTGGCCCGAAACTGGACAAAGGAAAGGGGATTGACCACTCCCCTGACCTGCACCTCCCAGGGGAGGTGCCCAGAGCTCCTCCAGTGTGCCCCAGACCTCTGCCATCTTGAAAACAGAGGTGTTGCTGGCACACTGGACTGCTCTGAGTGGCCAGTGACATCAGGTGACGTCAGAGACTCCTTCTGATAGGCTCTTACCTTTCTTACTAGCCTATCCTCCTTCTTAGGTAGCCAAACCTCCTTTTCTGGCTATTTAGGGTCTCTGCTTTGGGGAATTCTTCAGATACCGAATGCAAGAGCTCACCAGAGTTCCTCTGCATCTCCCTCTTCACCTTCTGCCAAAGGATCGACCGCTGACTGCTCAGGACGCCTGCAAAACCGCAACAAAGTAGCAAAGATGACTACTGTAACCTTGTATCGCTTTATCCTGCCGGCTTTCTCAACTGTTTCCTGGTGGTGCATGCTCTGGGGGTAACCTGCCTCCTTCTTGCACCAGGAGCTCTGAAGAAATCTCCCGTGGGTCGACGGAATCTTCCCCCTGCAACCGCAGGCAAAAAAAGACTGCATCACCGGTCCTCTGGGTCCCCTCTCAGCACGACGAGCGTGGTCCCTGGAACTCAGCAACTCTGTCCAAGTGACTCCCACAGTCCAGTGACTCTTCATTCTAAGTTTGGTGGAGGTAAGTCCTTGCCTCCCCACCCTAGACTGCATTGCTGGGTACCGCGTGATTTGCAGCTGCTCCGGCTCCTGTGCACTCTTCCAGGATTTCCTTCGTGCACAGCCAAGCCTGGGTCCCTGACACTCTAACCTGCAGTGCACAACCTTCTGAGTTGTCCTCCGGCGTTGTGGGACTCCCTTTTCTGACTTCGGATGGACTCCAGTTCACTCCTCTTCTAAGTGCCTGTTCTGGTACTTCTGCGGGTGCTGCCTGCTTCTGTGAGGGCTCCCTGACTTGCTGGGCACCCCCTCTGTCTCCTCATACAAGTGGCGACATCCTGGTCCCTCCTGGGCCACAGCAGCATCTGAAAACCCTAACCGCGACCCTTGCAGCTAGCAAGGCTTGTTTTCGGTCTTTCTGCATGGGAACACCTCTGCAAGCTTCTTCACGACGTGGGATATCCATTCTCCAGAGGGGAAGTTCCTAGTCCTCTTCGTTCTTGCAAAACACCAAGTTTCTTCCATCCGGTGGCAGCTTCCTTGCACCCTCAGCTGGCATTTCCTGGGCATCTCCCCACTCTCGACACTGTCGCGACTCTTGGACTTGGTCCCCTTGTCTTACAGGTACTCAGGTCCGGAAATCCACTGTTGTTGCATTGCTGGTGTTGGTTTTCCTTACAGAATCCCCCTATCACGACTTCTGTGCTCTCTGGGGGTTGTAGGTGCACTTTACACCTACCTTACAGGGTCTTGGGGTGGGCTATTTTTCTAACCCTCACTGTTTTCTTACAGTCCCAGTGACCCTCTATAAGCTCACATAGGTTTGGGGTCCATTTGTGGTTCGCATTCCACTTTTGGAGTATATGGTTTGTGTTGCCCCTATACCTATGTGCTCCTATTGCAATCTATTGTAACTTTACACTGCTTGCATTACTTCCTTTTGCTATTACTGCATATTTTTGGTATTGTGTACATATATCTTGTGTATATTTGGCATCCTCATACTGAGGGTACTCACTGAGATACTTTTGGCATATTGTCATAAAAATAAAGTACCTTTATTTTTAGTATATCTGTGTATTGTGTTTTCTTATGATATTGTGCATATGACGCCAGTGGTATAGTAGGAGCTTTGCATGTCTCCTAGTTCAGCCTAAGCTGCTCTGCTATAGCTACCTTCTATCAGCCTAAGCTGCTAGAAACACCTCTTCTACACTAATAAGGGATAACTGGACCTGGTACAGAGTGTAAGTACCCCTTGGTACCCACTACAAGCCAGGCCAGCCTCCTACATTGGTTGTGCAGCGGTGGGATAGGTACTTGTAACTACTTACCACTTTGTCATATTGTACTTTTCATAAGAGAAAAATATACTAAACAAGTTCAGTGTATGTACACCTAACCAAAAAGTTTTGCTTTTCTTCTCTTACACTTTCTGCTAAGTGCTGAAAAGTACTCCTAAACTTTCTAAAAGTTTCAAAAAGTTTTTTTTCCTGTTCTTTAAAAAGTCCTGAAACTTTTTCTCTCTTCTGAACTGTCCCTAAACCTTCTTCTATCATGTCTGATGTAGGAACTTCTCTTAAAATGGTCAATAGAACATATGACAACCTTAACTTTAAGAGCCTAAGGAGTCTCTGCATTGATAGAGGTTTAGTGGTAGGAAAGAACCCTTCTAGAGAATTTCTGTTTAACATGCTCATTGAGAATGATAAGGCCCAGGGTGGCCCTTCATCTGAGAAGTTGGTAGATCGCTCACACTCTGACTCAGGGGAGCCCCTTGAGGGAGGTGTACAGGGTTCTCTTCCTAATCTGCCCCTTAGCAGACCACATAGCAATGCTGGTAGTAATAGAAGCTCTCATCATAGTAGGGATGTTTTTGTTCCTGAAGGCCAGATTGTTAGAGTGCAAGCTGTTAGAGACAGGTCTCCCTCTGTTAATTCCAACATATCCTCAGTATCCAAGCATTCCCAACCCACCCACCCTGAAGACAAAATGTTAGAAAGGGAACTCAACAAGTTGAGAGTGGAAGAGACCAGACTGAAGCTTAAACAGCAACAGCTGGCTCTAGACAGGGAATCCCTAGATCTGGAGAAGGAGAGACAGAAGTTGGGGTTTGGACCCCATGGTGGCAGCAGCAGTATTCCTGATAGCAATCATGTGAGAGAGCATGATTCCAGGAATCTGCACAAGATAGTTCCCCCTTACAAGGAGGGGGATGACATTTGAGACACTTGAGAGGGCCTGTATGGTACAGGGGGTCCCTCAAAGGCAGTGGGCTGCTATCCTATGGCTATCTTTAAATGGAAAGGGTAGGGATAGGCTCCTTACTGTTAGAGAAAGTGATGCCAATAATTTTGCAGTTTTGAAGGATGCACTCTTGGATGGATTTGGCTTAACCACTGAACAATACAGGATTAAGTTCAGAGACACCAGAAAAGAGTCCTCACAAGACTGGATAGACTTTGTTGACTGTTCAGTGAAGGCCTTGGAAGGGTGGTTACATGGCAGTAAAGTTTCTGACTATGAAAGCCTGTATAATCTTATTCTGAGAGAGTATATTCTGAATAACCGTGTGTCTGACTTGTTACACCAATATCTAGTGAACTCATATCTGACCTCTCCCCAAGAATTGGGAAAGAAGGCAGACAAATGGGTCAGAACAAGAGTGAACAGAAAAGTTCATACAGGGGGTGACAAGGATGGCAAGAAGAAAGATGGTGAGAAATTTCAGGATAAGCATGGGGATAAGGGTCAAACCAAAGATCCTTCTTCAAATCCTAAACACTCTTCAGGGGGTGGGGATAAATCAAATTCTTCCTCTTCTTCACAACATACACACATTACGAAGCTTTGGTGCTTTGTGTGTAAAAATAAAGGCCATAGGCCAGGGGATAAGTCCTGTCCAGGTAAACCCCCTGATCCTACCACCACTAATACATCAAACCCTAGTGCCCCTAGCAGTAGTGGTAATAGTGGTGGGACTGCTGGCAACAGTCAAACTAAGGGTGTAGTTGGGTTCACTTATGGGTCCTTCATAGAAACTGGGGTAGTCAGTCCCAAGACAGTTTCTGTCACACCTAGTGGCATTGGCCTTGCCACACTGGTTGCTTGTCCCCTTACAATGGATAAGTACAGGCAGACAGTTTCAATAAATGGTGTTGAGGCCCAGGCCTACAGGGACACAGGTGCCAGTATCACTTTGGTGACTGAAAACCTAGTGGCTCCTGAACAACACATCATTGGACAACAGTATAAGATTATTGATGTCCATAACTCCACTAAGTTTCTTCCCTTAGCTATAGTTCAGCTTAGTTGGGGTGGAGTTACTGGCCCTAACCAGGTGGTAGTGTCACCTAGCTTACCTGTAGACTGTCTCTTAGGTAATGACCTAGAGACCTCAGGTTGGGCTGAGGTAGAGTTTTATACCCATGCAGCCATGCTGGGTATCCCTGAGGAATTGTTCCCTCTCATTTCTACTGAAATGAAAAAGCAAAGGAGAGAAAAAGGCCTGAAAACTCAGGATCCCTCTCCAACAACAGGTAAAAAGGGTATCACAGTATCCCCTAACCACCCTGTCATTCAGGATACCATTCCTGTGGTGGGAGAAACCTCTCCTAGGGTGGCACCTGTACCAAGGGAATCATCAGCTGGCATAGCTGTACTCCCTGAGGTGGAAGTACCTTTCTGTGGGATAACTAATATTGATGAGAAAAAGAGCACCATTTTAGTTAATATGGAGCATCCCTCCAACCCTCCCAGAGAAACTTTAGTGCAGAAACCCTGCACTGCCTCACAACACTTAGGACAGCAGCCCTGCCCTAGTGTGGAGCTCATAGGACAACATCTCTTCCCTGCTCCAACTCAAGAGAAACGGCATCCCTGTTCTCTCTTACAGCCATATGGACAAAGTTTTTGCCCAGCTATGGCTTTACTAAGACAGCATCCCTGTCTGGCATTCTCATCAGTAGAAATAGGTCCAGTGGACAATTCCCACTGTTCTAAACTAAAACTTACTGATAGAAACTCTGAAAATATATCTTCACATTGTTGGTAAGCTAAAAAACTTCAAACAGGGTGGTTTACATCCCCACAGGGAAGTAACCATATAGTGGATGATAAAGGGAATAACCAGTCTATTGCAGAACTCAGCAACTCTGTCCAAGTGACTCCCACAGTCCAGTGACTCTTCAGTCCAAGTTTGGTGGAGGTAAGTCCTTGCCTCCCCACCCTAGACTGCATTGCTGGGTACTGCGTGATTTGCAGCTGCTCCGGCTCCTGTGTACTCTTCCAGGATTTCCTTCGTGCACAGCCAAGCCTGGGTCCCCGACACTCTAACCTGCAGTGCACAACCTTCTGAGTTGTCCTCCGGCGTCGTGGGACTCCCTTTTCTGACTTCGGGTGGACTCTGGTTCACTTTTCTTCTAAGTGTCTGTTCCTTTACTTCTGCGGGTGCTGCCTGCTTCTGTGAGGGCTCCCTGACTTGCTGGGTGCCCTCTCTGTCTCCTCATGCAAGTGGCGACATCCTGGTCCCTCCTGGGACACAGCAGCATCCAAAAACCCTAACCGCGACCCTTGCAGCTAGCAAGGCTTGTTTTCGGTCTTTCTGCGTGGGAACACCTCTGCAAGCTTCTTCACGACATGGGACATCCATCCTCCACAGGGGAAGTTCCTAGTCCTCTTCGTTCTTGCAAAACACCAAGCTTCTTCCATTCAGTGGCAGCTTCCTTGCACCCTCAGCTGGCATTTCCTGGGCATCTGCCCACTCTCGACACTGTTGCGACTCTTGGACTTGGTCCCCTTGTCTTACAGGTACTCAGGTCCGGAAATCCACTGTTGTTGCATTGCTGGTGTTGGTTTTCCTTGCAGAATCCCCCTATCACGACTTCTGTGCTCTCTGGGGGTTGTAGGTGCACTTTACACCTACCTTACAGGGTCTTGGGGTGGGCTATTTTTCTAACCCTCACTGTTTTCTTACAGTCCCAGTGACCCTCTACAAGCTCACATAGGTTTGGGGTCCATTCGTGGTTCGCATTCCACTTTTGGAGTATATGGTTTGTGTTGCCCCTATACCTATGTGCTCCTATTGCAATCTATTGTAACTTTACACTGCTTGCATTACTTCCTTTTGCTATTACTGCATATTTTTGGTATTGTGTACATATATCTTGTGTATATTTGGCATCCTCATACTGAGGGTACTCACTGAGATACCTTTGGCATATTGTCATAAAAATAAAGTACCTTTATTTTTAGTATATCTGTGTATTGTGTTTTCTTATGATATTGTGCATATGACACCAGTGGTATAGTAGGAGCTTTGCATGTCTCCTAGTTCAGCCTAAGCTGCTCTGCTATAGCTACCTTCTATCAGCCTAAGCTGCTAGAAACACCTCTTCTACACTAATAAGGGATAACTGGACCTGGTACAGAGTGTAAGTACCCCTTGGTACCCACTACAAGCCAGGCCAGCCTCCTACAGAGGGTCACCTGTACTGAGAAGCCAAAGAAGCGGCAGACAGCGAAAGAGAGACAGGCTGTATCGCCAGGGTGCCTGCTAACTCAAAGAAATGTAAACGTGTGCAGTTGGTTAATCAGCAAATCTAAAAAAAAAAAAAAACCTTAGATACCAGTATGTTGCTTTAATTGATGGGAATTGTTTGAAGCTTCCTGGTGACAAAGATGTATGTTTTTGAGTGGTGATGTATGTGTGTTAGCATCTGAGCCCTGGAGTGTGTATTTCCAAGGAAAACTTACAAAAAAAGTTTACAATAGGTAACGTGTGATGTGTGATAGCATAGTATTAAAAAACGATATACTATATATATATATATATATATATATATATATATATATATATAAATAATATATATATATATTTATTTTGGCGGTGGCATGGCTTGATGCCCTGAGATCAAAGAACGAATTGACAACAACGCACACATCATCAAAGAACTCACCAACCCCAAGTCCTGCTCAGCCGACCCCCCCCCGCTCGCAAGACTTCTGCGACTCCCTCGCCACCTTTTTTCACTGCAAGATCACTGACATCCATGGCAGTTTCGCACCGCCAACCCCCACAACCACCACTGCAAACGCAGACCCCAACACACCCATCCACACCAACCTCCTGAGTGCCTGGACCCACACCAATGACGAGGAAACCACCAAGACCATGAGCACCATCCATTCCGGTTCACCAGCCGACCCCTGCCCTCACCATGTCTTCAATAAAGCCAGACAAATCATCGCTCCCCAGCTCCGTACCATCATCAACAGCTCCTTCGAGACCGCCACCTTCCCAGAGAGCTGGAAACATGCCGAAGTCAACGCCCAGCTCAAAAATCCCAAGGCTGACCCCAAAGACCTCAAGAACTACCGACCCATCTCCCTGCTCCCCTTCCCAGTGAAGGTCATTGAGAAGATAGTCAACAGACAACTGTCTCGCTTCCTGGGGACAACAGCCTACTCAACATCTCCCAGTCCGGCTTCCACAAAAACCACAGCACCGAGACCACTCTCATCGCTGCTACCGACGACATCAGGAGGAAGCTCGACAAAGGGGAAACCGTGGCCCTCATCCTACTTGACCTTTCTGCAGCCTTCGACACCGTCTGCCACCATACACTTCGCACATGCCTCCACGACACCGGAATCCACCATAAGGCCCTGGACTGGATCAAATCCTTCCTCTCTGGCAGAACTCAGAGAGTCTGCCTCCCTCCTTTCCTGTCAAAAACCACCAAGACCATCTGCGGAGTTCCCCAGGGATCCTCTCTCAGCCCCACCCTTTTCAATGTCTACATGGCACTGCTCACCAACATCGTCCGATCCCACGGCCTGAACATCGTCTCCTACGCGGACGACACAACTGATCTTCTCATTCACAAAGGACCCCGCCACTGCCAAGACCAACCTCCACACTGGACTTGACGCCATCGCCAACTGGATGGAGGCAAGCTGCCTCAAACTGAACTCGGATAAGACCGAGATCATCATCTTTGGCTCCAACAAATCAGCATGGGATGACTCCTGGTGGCCTGCCACTCTAGGAGCCGCCCCAATGCCCACCACCCACGCACACAATCTCGCCTTAATATTGGACTTATTGCTCTCTATGACCCAGCAAGTCAACGCCATCTCATCCTCATGCTTTAACACCCTCTGCATGCTTCGCAAGACCTTCAGATGGATCCCCATTGAAACCAGAAGAACGGTCACCCACACCCTCGTTAGCAGTAGACTGGACTACGGCAACACAGGAACAACAGCCAAGCTCCAGAGGAAACTTCAGTGCATTCAGAATGCCTCAGTACGACACATCCTTAACCTCCCTCGCCACAAACACATCTCAGCCCACCTCGGAGACCTCCACTGATTCCCCGTCAACAAAAGGATCATCTTCAAACTCCTGATCCATGCTCACAAGGCTCTCCAAGACGCCGGACCTGCCTACCTCAACGAGCGTCTCAACTTCCACATCCTGACACACCAGCTCTGCTCTGCCAACCTCGCCCTCGCCACCGTTCCCCACGTCCACCATACCACAGCCGGCGGCAGATTCTTCTCCTACTTTGCCGCCAAGACCTGGAACTCCCCCCCTGTCAACCTACGTCTGAGCAAGAACCTTCTGACCTTCAGGAAGCGTCTCAAGACCTGCCTTTTCGAGCAGTACCACCCACTGGGTGGGTAGCGCACCTAACAAATAACTGATTGAGTGAGATGAAGGCGGTGATCCTGTGAGGCTCTGAGTATTGCTCTAAGCGACAGTGCGGAGGCATACTTTCTGACAGAATTATTTAGTCAAGGTCGTTTAAGGTTTAAGTGGCTCCTATGTGCAGTACAATCTGCACACACCCCTGATAACACTCAGGAGGGCGCACTTTCTTCATTTTCGGTCGAGCGCTTCATTACCTCAGAAGCACCTGCCATTTTATGAAGATCAGCATTGGCATGAGTGCGGTCGGACGAAACTTAATTAAATTGCTGACTGGCCTTTGCACATAATGCGGATTTCTTTTTAATCGCACACCATTATTATAATAATATGTGAGGATTTGCTCCAAATTCATGGTGCTGCATGATGTTTCACCTCAGTTAACTGTGTTTTTTCTTTTGGTCTTGTGCTTTTATATAGTGGTGCCGACCTGTATTTACTGTGGTTTTCTTTGCATTTTGGTAACTGCTTCTGCTTATGGGCAGATTAAAAATACTTAAACAGCCCCTCACGTTTTCATCAGGTAAACTTTTAAAACGCTCTCCTAGGCCCTCAGCATATCTCACAAAGGAAGAATCTTCCTCTCATAAGGGTTCTACTTCTGCTTCTTCTTCTTCCTCTGTCACCAATTCTTTAAAACATAATCAAGGCAATACATCAATCAAAACACTTACAAAAGTCATCCATCTCCTGCAAAGTATCTCCTTACTCTCTCCCACTAGAATCGATTAGGCCCTTACTCCATTTTATGAAGGAAACCAATACCAAATTACAAACTCTCAGTGACAAACGCTCTAATGTGGAGGAACAACTATCCACTGCGGAACAGCAAATCACCGACTATAACGCACCCTTTCTCAATGAATTCTCTTTAAATGCAGGTCTCTACCTTTCAGAAAGTGGTAGGAAATATTGAAAACCAAGGGTAAGAAGGAATTAATCCTATTTCATTTTTTTAATCCTTTCTGCTTAAGATATTGAATCTACCAGACGGACCACCACTTAACATCCAGTGAGCACAAAGACAAGGCCATCCCTCCAGGCTCCTTACTACATGAAAAAAAACAAAGGAGTTATTCTTTATTTTTTGGAGTACACTGAATTTATTCAGGTCAACTGTGCTGCCAAAGAGCTAAACATATTTCATGGTCAGGTCATAATCTCTACTTCTACAGGATTTTGCCAAGTGTATAGCAAATCAATGATAGGACTTCTTAAATATGCAACCAGCACTTCACTTTATTGATGCTCATTTTGAACTTATCTCTTTAAAGTCACCTACAATAACAAAACAACAAACTATTAAGACCTTTGTCACCTGAAGGCATTTATTGCAACTTGTAGAGCAGAGACTATGGGCATCACTACACTTAATGAGTCTTCAAAATGATCTTCTGTTTTTACTCAGACACGTTTCATATTTGAAGTTGTCAATCTTTATGGTATTGTTTTGTACTAATTACAGTTTTCACATTTCAGTCCTGTGATGTTGTAATGTTAATGGCTAATATGTCATTTTTATGCATTGATTTACCTTAATGTTTTTTTTCTGCAGGTTTCCAGTTTGTGTACCTGTGCTTGTCTCCTGTTCCATAACCTATCTCCCTTCTTGCACCTCGTTTCCCTATGCTGCCAAAAGTGCCGTCATTTCCATGTTTTATCCCCACCACCTTCATTAAAGTATTTTTAGCCACATTCCCCTTTTTTGTCAGTTTTTGGTCTTCTCCCATTTTTCCCTTATCAACATACTTTATTTGTCTCTCTATATTTTCTTTTCTTTGTTCTCCCCTCCACGTCTTGTCATCTTTACCATATCGGACTTACCATTGTATTACTTACTTTTCCTAATGCTACTTTTCTTCCTAATTGTAAGGTTTCCTTTTATCTCCTCAATTACTATGTCTGATTGTACCTTTCATTTTGCTTTTCTTCAATTGTTCTGACAGTGGTATCTTGTAATGTCAGAGGTTTGAATTTGCAAATCAAACAACAAAGAATCTTGACTCATTTAGCAAAACTAAATGTACATATTGCATTCTTGCAAGAGTCAATTCTTTCAAAGAATGAATAGTTGAAATTAGGAAGAGGGTGGGTGGGGACCTATTCTTCTCACCAAGAATTAGTAACAAGCACGGAGTCATGATTCTTTGTCACAAACCCCTTCATATTCAGTTGGTGTCTCAGGAAATTGATGCAGAGGGAAAATGGATATTGCTCAGATGACTTATTGATTGTTCTTTTTAATTTACATATGGTCCTAAACGCTCCTGATTGTCAGTCCTCGGCTACTATATCCAAGAAACTTTTAGAATATCCTGACGATAATTTAGTGTTGGGTGGTAACTGTAATCAACTCATTGATCAATTTCTCGACAGACTCCTCATCACATTATATCCTGAACAAATCACTAAAAGCATTTGTCCATACCCTCCAGCAACATCATCTAACAGATGCTTGGCAGCTGTGCAACCCCACCCTACAAGAGTGTTAATACTTTTCCCTAGCACATCATACACAATCTCAAATTGATTATATTTTTTATCTACCATCATCTCACCTAGAGCTTACATTCAGTAGATATTGGTTCTATCTTGATATCTGACCACACTCCTGTCTCTATACATTTAGACATTCTAACTAAATCCACCTCTTCCAAAAGGTGGAGATTTAAGAACTCCTTGTTGTTGGACACTACATTTACCCCCCCCCTTCAATTAATTTTCTCTTGAATATCTTAATTTTAACCAGATTGATATTATTCCCTTGCACACCACATGGGATGCATTCGAGGCCTCAGCTCAAGACTTTATAATTAACTTTGTATCCAAGAAAGGAAAACTTTCTCAATTTCAGTCTAAACAATTTTTTGAGAAAATTGAACAACTCAAACTCTTACTATAGTTCTCTCATGCAACACTCTTTACAACAACTCATTAAAGCTAAGTTTCGATTTTATAAGGTTTCCGCTGAACATACATTGCTTAACATCTCAAATCTAGCACCAAATTTTATTGTGGTTAAAACAAATCTGTGAATTTACTGGCTAATTATCTTAAAATTAAGCACCACAAATTACAAATTAAATCAATCATATGTGACACCGACACAAACCACTATAAAGAATCAGCCATTTTAACCCAACTTAAAAGATTTTATAACAATCTATACACACAAAATCCCACTTCTTCTGACATCTTACAGTATGTGTCCTCTGTCCAAAAAGCTGACACTTTCTTCATTGATTTTTTACCTTTACAAACAGACATTATACACAAAGAACCTCATCTCGCACTGTTTTCTCTCAAAAAAGATGAGGCTCCAGGACCAAATGGTTTCACAACTGAATCCTATATACATTTTTCTAAATTACTCCTTCCGTAATTATGCACGCTTACTAATTCCTTTACTAGTTCATCTAATTCATCAGGCTCTTTTCTAGATGCACTCATCCGTGTTGTCCCAAAAGAGGGGAAAGACACACATTACTGCAAAAATTAGAAAACCTATCTCGCTTGTGAACTTAGATTACAAAAGTTTCTGTGAGGCATTAACCTTCAGATTAGAACCCTTTCCTCCCAACCTATTGGGTAAGGAACAATCAGGTTTTGTTAAAGGTAGATATATCTTGGACAACACTCGCTTGTTCTTTGATATTATCTCTAAATCCACTGTTATGTCTGATTCTTTAGTGGCCATTGCTTTAGACGTGTGAAATGGACATTTGTATTTCACACTCTCACTTGGTTTGGTTTTGGACCTACACTTGCTAGGTTAATTTCACTTCTACATACTTCTCCCTAAGCTGCTACTTGTGTAAATGGGCTAACTCCCTCTTTATTCACCTTAGGCAGAGGAGCTTGACAAGGTTGTCACCTCTCTCCTCTTCTCTTTAACTTTGCCTTAGACCATGGATACTCAAAGTACGGCCCGGGGGCCGCATGCGGCCCCCTTGACCTTTACATGCGGCCCCCTGGACTACAGGAATACAGGGTTGCTGTTCACTCGATCGTAAATAGACAATTGTTTATTTCAAGGTCAACTGGTGTTAAGGAAAGGAAGTAACCAGGGAGCCCTGAGCTTCACTTTAGAAGCAAGTTCGTTTTTAAAGATGTCTTGCAGCAAAAGTGTAAAAATATAAGTCACTTCAAAATTAAAAAAATGTATTAAGTTAACATGCAGTCCATTTCACCTAAGAATAATTTATTGTATCAGTACAATGAGAAGTATTCATTTAATGTGATACTTTTCAAACAAGAATTTAGAAACATAAATTTTCACCTGTACCCTGACAAATACACCAATAGTGATTTAAACAACCGAGTCAGATGTTATGTGCACTTTTTGAGTGATCTGGGTTACTATTTTAGATAAACAGCATTATAGTTTATTAAATCGAACACAGGAGCAGATTTGTACAATGCAGACCCTGAACCTAGTGTTAAGCAATTGCCTAGGATCACACAATTTGCAAAAGTGGGGAAGCCAAGATTAATCCCAGGTTTTCTAGTTTCATATTGCTCAATTCAGCCACTAGATGTATATCATTTGCTTCGCCTACCAATACTTAACCGCCAGTCCTCCCAACCCTCTTGCATGACCACCATTCCGCTGGCATTGATGCGGCCCTCGGGCACATCATAGCCCAAACTTTTTGGCCCCTGGGAAAATGTTTGCGAGTACCCATGCCTTAGACCATTCTTATCTCAGGCAAAACATAGATTTACATGGCTTCACTCACAACGCTCAGCATGTTAAATTAGCTGCATATGCTGATGATAATTTGTTATTTATATCTAATGTTTCCACTTCACTACCCACTTTTTTCACTCAAAGTCACTTCTTACGCCTTAGTATCTGGCTATAAATTAAACCATGACAAATGTGAAATATTACCTCTAAATAAATTCACTTTTAAACATGATTTTTTATCCTCTAACTATAATGGCAGTCTGTTAGAAATGGGGTCTGTGGTTGACAGTCAGGTTACCCCCTGTTCAAGCAAGGACCCTCACTCTAGTCTGGGTAAAAGAGAATCACCCTCAGCTAACCCCTGCTTACTCCCTTGGTAGCTTGGCAGAGCAGTAGGCTTAACTTCAGACTCCTAGGTGTAAAGTATTTGTACCAACACACACAGTAACTTAATGAAAACACTACAAAATGACACAGCACCAGTTTCGAAAAATAGGAAATATTTATCTAAACAAAACAAGACCAAAACGACAAAAATCCGACATATACAAGTCAAGTTATGAATTTTTAAAGATTAAACTAAAAAATAGCAGTTAGAAACACAAAATGCTTCGATGAGGTGTTAACACGGCCTCGTGACGGAGTCGTTCCCAACAAGCCGACACCAACGGTGCCGAACACGGAGTCGCATAGACCCCCAAGTACAGTACCTTTGGTGAAGAGTGAAAAGAAGTCGGTGCTTGAAGTCGGGGATCGCGGCGTCGGTGTGAAATGTTGAATCCGCGCACTTTGAGCGGTGTCGGTCACGACATGGTGCGCCGACTTCCACGGAGTCGTGGACTTCAGCGGGGCTGCAGCGGCATCGGGCCTGCGAAGGTCGTCGCGTTCCAGGGCAGATCACAGAGTCGGTTGCAGGCGGCGTCACCGGATTCAGCAGCGGCGGCGGTCCGAAGTCGTCCGAAGTCGATTTCCTTGGATTTCCACCAGCTTTTCTTTCAAGGGACCAGGGACTGGATAGGGCACCACTTGTCAGAGCAGGAGTGTCTCCAGAGACTCCAGGTGCTGGCAGAGAGAAGTATTTGCTGTCCCTGAGACTTCAAACAACAGGTGGCAAGCTCTAAATCAAGCCCTTGGAGATTTCTTCACAAGATGGAAGGCACACAAAGTCCAGTCTTTGCCCTCTTACTGTGGCAGAAGCAGCAACTGCAGGATAGCTCCACAAAGCACAGTCACAGGCAGGGCAGCACTTCTCCTCAGCTCTTCAGCTCTTCTCCAGGCAGAGGTTCCTCTTGTTTCCAGAAGTGTTCTAAAGTCTGTGGTTTTAGGTGCCCTTCTTATACCCATTTTCTCCTTTGAAGTAGGCCTACTTCAAAGCAAAGTCTCTTTTGAATGTGAAATCCTGCCTTGCCCAGGCCAGGCCCCAGACACTCACCAGGGGGTCGGAGACTGCATTGTGTGAGGACAGGCACAGCCCTTTCAGGTGTAAGTGACCACTCCTCCCCTTCCTCCTTGCACAGATGGCTCATCAGGAAATGCAGACTACACCCCAGCTCCTTTTGTGTCACTGTCTAGTGTGAGGTGCAACCAGCCCAACTGTCAAACTGACCCAGACAGGGAATCCACAAACAGGCAGAGTCACAGAAATGGTATAAGCAAGAAAATGCTCACTTTCTAAAAGTGGCATTTTCAAACGCACAATCTTAAAATCAGCTTTACTAAAAGATGTATTTTTAAATTGTGAGCTCAGAGACCACAAACTCCACATGTCCATCCGCTCCCAAAGGGAATCTACACTTTAATCAGATTTAAAGGTAGCCCCCATGTTAACCTATGAGAGGGACAGGCCTTGCAACAGTGAAAAACAAATGTAGCAATATTTCACTGTCAGGACATATAAAACACATTACTATATGTCCTACCTTAACCATACACGGCATTCTGCCCTTGGGGCTACCTAGGGCCTGTCTGACATGTAAGAAAAGGGAAGGTTCAGGCCTGGCAAGTGGGTACACTTGCCAAGTCAAATTTACAGTTAAAACTGCACACACAGACACTGCATTGGCAGGTCTGAGACATGATTACAGAGCTACTCATGTGGGTGGCACAACCAGTGCTGCAGGCCCACTAGTAGCATTTGATTTACAGGCCCTGGCACTCTAGTGCACTTTACTAGGGACTTACTAGTAAACCAAATATGCCAATCATGGATAAGCCAATTACATACACATTTTGTAAAGGAGCACTTCAGCACTGGTTAGCAGTGGTAAAGTGCCCAGAGTAACAAAAACAGCAAAATCAGAGTCCAGCACACATCAGCAACCTAGGAAACAGAGGCAAAAAGTTAAGGGAGACCACGCCAAGGATGAAATGTCTAACACAGTCTAAACAAATTAAAAACCTTGGCCTCCAATTCACCCAATCCCTTACTACTTCCACCTCCAGAAACATAGACAATTGCATTTTTAAATTACTTCACTAATCAGTGAATATCATCCCCTACACCTATCCTGGTTGAGTCAACTTGACACTATTAAGATGATGTTGGCGCCCAATATTCTTTATACTACCTGTAACCTTCAATAAAATATTCCTGTTACGTCTTACACACAAATGTATTCAATACAATCCTCTTTTCTTTAGAAGAATAAAAAGCCTTGTATGTTTTTATTCAAATTAATCTCAAAGTTGAAGGTGGAGCGAATTTCCTTGACTTTTCCAAATATCATAAAGCATTCTTACTAAAACAATCTACACATTGGATCACATTTTCTTCAACTATCCATTGTGGGTTGATTTGGAACATGCCTTCTTATCACCTTTTTCATTTCACAAATACTTAACATCCATGAGCAAGCCACAAAAGCTGTCTACTCTAATAATCAAGAGTACCTGTAAATTACTAACCTCCATGCTTTCATACTCTCCCAAAGACTTACACACTTTTCTTGGATCCACGATTTGGTGTAACCATTTCATACAACTGATAAATAGACCTATTTACTGGCAAACTTGGAGGTCTAGAGGGCTAATTTGAGTTAATCAGTTGTTAAATGAGGACTCTTCTATTTCTTTCTCACAAGCCCAAGCACTCTTCGATCTTTCAGCCTCATTTTGGAACATATTTACACTTCTACAAAAATATCATTTCTATTGCATACACCCATTTCAAATCCACCTTCCCACTGACTTTCACACCTATCAATACTCTTGCAGACTGTTTACACACAAACTCAAAGGCCTCTACTATTTATTCACACTTACAAAGTGTATCTATTGATAGACCATAATCAGATACTGAATTATTATGGGAGCAAGACATTTCCATCACTCTACCTATTTCAACTTGGAGACAGATTTGGACAAAAGTTAGTAAATCTTCCAGAGCAGCCAACACAATGCAAACACTCTTTTACCCATATAATATACCTTTCTTGTCCTCAGTATCCTTGCACAAAATTAACCTGGACATTCCTGATACTTGTTGGACTTGGTCAGCA
This sequence comes from Pleurodeles waltl, assembly GCF_031143425.1. Taxonomy (NCBI): domain Eukaryota; kingdom Metazoa; phylum Chordata; class Amphibia; order Caudata; family Salamandridae; genus Pleurodeles; species Pleurodeles waltl. The sequence goes on along the minus strand of NC_090440.1, from coordinate 1,874,934,289 downwards.
CAACATGTCGATTTAAAACACCTCCTTCTCACTTGCCCTCCTGTTTCTGCCTATTGGACGCACATTTGGGACCAGATTAATTCTATTTCTAATTACAACTTACCTATTATATTTCTAATGTCTTTTTAGGAACTGTATCAGATGACTGGGCAAATGTTCTATTCGATGTGAAAATATTACAGTTGCTATTAGCAGTTGCCTTTCAGTAAATAGCACGAAATTGGAAGGACACTACACAATTATCATCTAAAGCATGGTGGTATGCAATTTGGCACAACCATCGACTAGGCACGGCCTATATAACCCTTTAACACTAGTTTTAAAACGAAAAGTCCTTTCGACCCCAGTTACACATTTCTCGACAAAACTGCAAACTCATTGTTTGTCCCTTCACCCAGTGATCAAGAATTCTTCAACCTACTTTACTACTAACTCCTGACAATATTACTTTATTATTATGTACCTTGCTCTTTATATTTATTACTTACCCTACGTATACAATCAGACAATAGTTTAGATAAAGCCAATGTATGACCCCTCTTCTTTCCCTCTTCCCCGTTACCCAATAGTATTTTACTATTATACTGTTTCTTAAGTATTTTTGGTTGTATCTTACTCTTTATAATCAACTCCCTTTTGAAATGTAACATACATATATATGCTATTTAAATTAGAAGGCACTTGTTTTATCTTCAACATTAAGGGCCTGATTTAGATATGAGTGAATGGAATAGTCCGTCACAATGTGACAGATATCTTGTCCGTCGTATTACAATCTCCATAGGCTATAATTGGATCGTAATACGGTGGACGGGATATCTGTCACATTTGCGACAAAGTATTCTTCTCCGCCAAGATCTAAATCAGGCCCTATATCTCTTTGCACATGTTTCAACATCACATCTTATATTGTGTGTATTAAATGTTTAAAATAATGCCTTGCACAGTGCTTACAGTTGCAGCATGGGACCTTCATAGCACAATAAATACACATGCCACTGTTAGCCAATGCACCAATCAGGATTTAGTTTTGTGTCTGTCTGGTTACACACATAGGGGGTCATTCTGACCCTGGCGGTCATGGACCGCCAGGGCCAACGACCGCGGGAGCACCGCCAACAGGCTGGCTGTGCTCCCATGGGCATTCTGACCGCGGCGGTACAGCCGCGGTCAGAAACAGGAAACCGGCGGTGTCCCGCCGGTTTCCCGCTGCCCAAGGGAATCCTCCATGGCGGCGCTGCAAGCAGCGCCGCCATGGGGATTCCGACCCCCTTACCGCCAGCCTGGTTCTGGCGGTTTTGACCGCCAGAACCTGGCTGGTGGTAACGGGTGTCGTGGGGCCCCTGGGGGCCCCTGCAGTGCCCATGCCAATGGCATGGGCACTGCAGGGGCCCCCTAACAGGGCCCCACCAAGATTTTCAGTGTCTGCCAAGCAGACACTGAAAATCGCGACGGGTGCAACTGCACCCGTCGCACCCCTTCCACTCCGCCGGCTCCATTCGGAGACGGCATCCTCATGGAAGGGGGTTTCCCGCTGGGCTGGCGGGCGGCCTTCTGGCGGTCGCCCGCCAGCCCAGCGGGAAACTCAGAATTACCGCGGCGGTCTTTTGACCGCGCAGCGGTATTGTGCCGGCGGGACTTTGGCGGGCGGCATCCGCCGCCCGTCAAAGTCAGAATGACCCCCATAGATATTTGCAGTGATAGCATTAACCAACTGAGCTTTTATAAGTAGAAGTGTGTGTTTCCCACAGACTATTTTAACATGCATTTTCATGTTTGTGTGTGTTGTATTTGATATTTAGTTACCTGAAGGTGAAGGCTGACACAATCATTTTAGATCATTTTCTTTTTTAGCAACTTCTCAAGCCACCCTCCTCACTCACTCACCCCACCCCCATTGCACTCAATATCATAGTTCCCATACTGTTTTTTACACATTTCAACTGCTGTGACTACTTCTCCTAAATATTATCCTCCACTAGCTTCATTGTGATTGCTTTTTCCCCATACTCTTCTACTTAGATTCCATGTTAGAGCTTCTCATAAATACCAAGATATGCTTCCCATCTGGTGAAACAGGAGACTGTAATCCTAGTACAGTTCCTGTAGGTCCAGACTCATTGCCATCTCCCCTGTATAACCTAAACATATATAAGATTAAAGTAATTCCATTCAAATAAGCAGTTCTTCAACCTTTCTTCATCCTCTGACTTGCCCTGCAGCACCACCAAAACTCAGGTGGCCACCCTTCTTCTTCAGCCAGTGTAGGAAGGGGTCAAATGGAAAGTCACACCTTCTCAAACATGACCACTCTGATTCCCAAGGAAATCATGGAAAAAGATCTACCCTTTCATTGTTACTTTGCATGTTCAAGGTACACACAAGAAAGATACGAAAATGGGTTTTCAAACATTTATTGAAACAATTGTATTCTTGTATCAAAAGCATGAGCTGCGATTTTTAGGCAGAAGAAACAAAGCATGGTAACCGGCAATATAAGAATGGTAAAAATATAAATAATTCAACCATAATAATATTACTATGTTGTGACACTCCTATCTGTTACTACCTATACTATCGAGAGCATAGTGGGAGTACCTCTCCACTCCAGCTCCACTGGAACAGCCTAACACCCATACCTGGGTAAGATGTGCAAGGAAGCAGTATGATGTCTACTGGTGATCATCCTCAGCAGGATGGAGGTCAGAGTCAGCAGGACTGCATCTTGGTCACAGTGCACCGTATTTCAGGTTAATCCTAGCAGAAGTGCTTTTCTGCCGAATATAGCACAGAGGCAGTTTATATAATAACTGTGTCAAACGTGCAGAGCTGATATGATGGTTTGTCTGGAGCCCCAGGGCTGTCCCCAAGGGGCAATCATAATACAAGGGCATTGCGTTCTGTGTGCCTAGACTTAGACGGAGTGTACAGACTACATGGCTGCAGCGCTTACTAGGAATAAGTTACATGTACAGTGTCTTATCACTACATTATTACATAAGTGCAAAAACATGTAAAAAAGGATGTCAAGCTAAAATGTGCAATCTAAAATGGAGACTCAACACTGGCCCTAATGTGCTTCACTACAATCATACATGACATGAAAACGCTTCCAACATAGACTCAAAAAAGATAATCTTCTAACCACACATTCTGCAGTGCTACTGCTACCCCAGTGGGTGGGCAATGCACCACCCAACATATTGGTAGTAAACGCTTTATAAATGATACAGTACAAAACAATACAAGAATGGGGCTCTGGGGCCATGGTTGGGATCTGCGCAGCCTTTCCTATATTGAAAGCAGCACTCTAGGCTGCAGACGATGGTAAAATGCTAGAGTGGCAAAATGACCAGTTTGACTCTCTGAAACATTAGGGCCACAGTCACTCTGGGACACAGATACACTGGAAAATGGAACCCCGAGTGCATGGTGAGACAGGCACACAGTGACACTGGATCACTAACTTTGGGGACACAGACATATTACATGGGGAGATTGGAAGAGTGGAATACAAGGAATGAGACATACGCTATCACAAAGGCATTGGAATAATAGGGAGATGGTCACATTAGGACAGAGATACCGTGAAACACTAGCACTTACTACACAGGCATATCATGGCATGAAACACATTGAAATACTAGACCACGAGGACATTGGCACACATTTGTGAAAGGAAACAGAGACAACATAAGAAAGAAACGGTAAAAAAATAGTTTTCAAAAGTGTTTTTTTTTTTTATTTCCCCCATGTCACACTGGGCCTTGCCAGTGAGTCGGGCTCCGAAAAATATGGCACTACATTTTCTTTTACAACACAGTCTTCCAAACACATTGGCTGAAAAGCTATGTATTTGACAGGCAATTATGAAAACATACAAACATGACATATCCCAATGTTATAGGGTCTGGCATAGTCTCCAAGAGCAGTATTTATCTAGAGCAGCAAATCGAAGACGTGCGGATAAGAAAACTGCACGTTGCTCTTTTTCAGCTGCATTCAGAGTTGGGTGAGCTGTAGATGCCTGGGCCATTTCGGTGAAAAAGGGAACAGTCTCGCAGGTAAAAGGCAACTCCTGAAGCACAATTACATTTTGTTGTTCACCCACTCCTTTTGCCTTAGCAATAAGATTATACATGAGGATATCTGTTGCAATCTGCTGATGTGTGGTGGCTCCTTGTGGTGGCGCTATAAGGTGACGTCCTATAGTTATCTTAATAACAATATAGCACCAACCCAATTGCTGAAGTTTTCTATGGGTGCCGTACGGCCCTTCTAGCCTTGCACATTTTCAGACATGGGATAATTATGCATCTTTGATGATGGAAAGGTGATCTGATTTAGAGTTTGGCTGAACCGGTACTCCATCGCAAACATGATGGAGTACCCTGGCTGCCAAAATGTAGGTCCAAAATCCCTCATTCAGAGACTGGCAGAGTCGCTGTGAGAAAACTCCCCACGGTGGAGGGAAAGGGGTGGCTTTTTGTTTATAGAAACCAACTCCTGCTTTGGGAGTTTTCTTCTGAAAAACAAAAACTTAAAAAAAATGAGTGAACAGATATCAAAAGTGACAGCGGTCATGCAGCAAACAATTTTGTCCAAAAAGAAAGGTACTACTTTGATGGTGGCTCCTTTAAATGGAAAGATATGACCGCCAGGCTAGTGGTGATCTCTAAATTTGGCAGGCAGTTGTTAATCAGAATACTGGAGGTAATGTCAACCTTGGCGAACGAAACACCATCCATCAAACCATACATTTGGCCCGGAAAATCTCTATTTTCCTTATAGTTAAGTTTGCTCCTGGGCAGCAAAGCCTTTGACATAGTTAATCTACACACACTTGACTTCGATCTATTTATGATTTTCATTTTATTCGTACGCCAGTCTACAAAAGCAACCTAACATCACTGCAAGAACTGAGAATTTTCCAAATCAACAGTAAATCCGTAAACATTTGGCAGAATGTGTTTCCTTCAGAGAACTTAGACGAGGCTTGCATGAAGTCCTCCACTATAATTATATGATGGAAATGGAATATTTTGCTCATCCAAAGAAAACGCGGAAGACCTAAAAAAACGGAATAATAAACGACGTTGACCTACTTTAAACCCCTAATCAGGCCAGAGGAAAGGCACTTGCAAATGCTCGAAGGAATGTAGAAAAAAATATATATACCTGGCAGCTGCTTCTGAAAGAGGAAAAATGAAATTTCCTTTTGAGAAAGACATTCCTAGGCACTGGAAAAAGTGAGTTATTCACACCAACTATTGAGAGGAGCATTTTAAAGCAACACTGCAACCAATATTTCGAAAATATGAGGATGTTAAATATTTTGTTTTGCTCATCTTTTTTTTTCCACCTTAGCTCTAAACCTTCTTGTGCTGCAGGATGCCCTGTGGACTCTGGCTCTAGCATACAGGAATCCACGGGTTCAGGATCTGTCTGTGGCATGTCTGAGTTATTTTCTTTTCAACCCCTGATATGCAGTTCATGGGACACCTGCCTCATCCAGGTTCACTTTAGCGGCCCTCAAAACAATACTGCATAAAAAAGGGGGTGGGGGAGTGTAATTTCTGTGTTTACCAATACATTTTCACTCCTTTGAGGGCCCAGGCGGATACCGAGTTGCATCAAGCGCTGCGTGGATGCAGTACTGTAATATCTGTAGTATAGCCTCCGCCTTCCACGGAGTGCACAGCTGAGCAGCGCTGCCGCCTACAGGTGGTGAAAGAAATGACTCATTGTGTACAGTGCGTCTAGCTCCTGCGATCTCGGTGTGGGCACTTCCAAAGGCCCCACCCCCACTCACCTGCTCCCCTCTGCCGGAGATTTCATATCAGCAGAAATATGACCTAGTAGTTTCCATTACGGGTGGTATTGATCCCCCCGGAGCTGCGAGTAGCCCAGAGATATAAGAAGGCTAGATGAGGGTCTTCACATCACCTGCACAAGTATCGACCACTTGCATGGTTTTAAATTAGACCTCATAGCTACGAGGTCCAAAGACGAGACACAGCGAACAACTCAGTCCAGTGCCTCTTGTGATTAGGAAAGGGTCTGACGTAAATTCATCATCGCTCACGTTGGGTTACCTCAATTTAGTGTTTCTTTCTTTATGACTTCCACCCCACCTCCCCTCAAGGATCAAGCTATGGGTGCTCTAGTAGTTTTCCACTCACTCCGATATGCGCCAGCATCTCTGGACAGTACCTTCCTTGCTACACGTCATCAATGAGCCACCCTAGCACGCGCACTGGTGTTCTTACTTCGCCCATCAGTGTCCCAACTGGACAGACTCTTACTCTCTCGTCAAATATTACTGGCGGGATCAGTTCTCGCGAAATGGTTGTAATTTATTTACTGCCCTGATGAGCCATGTTGGGCAATAAAGAGGCTATCACGTTGAATGCATATAAATGAATAACATGGCAATTGGAAGTATTTGCTGACATGGGAAACATATTTGAATTGCAAATGTGTACCTATTGTACAGGATTAATTTTGGTGCAGTTTTTACATAACCGTTGTGTAGAATTTTCTGGAACAGACATATTAGATGACTTTGCACTGTTGACAGAAGAGGATCACAATACCAGTCTCCCAAAACAGCAACATACACACAAAAAACATAAAATACAACAACCATGAATCATGGACTGGGTCAGCACAGCAGGGTCAGAAAAGATACGAGGCAATAAGCAGCATCAACAGCAGTCAAGTTCACTTTGACACAGTGCTTTATTTGTAAAATAAAAAGTGCCGGTGCTCAAAGCGCTGCACAGACACCCGTGGCTGGCGCTATTAAATGTCAGAGCGCAAATAGCAAGAGAGCGCAGTCCTCAATCCACCCCAGGCTTCTTTAATTCATTGCCAAGGACTCCCTACCCCGTTGTCCAATTCTTACAAGTTTCTGCTTTCTCCATTGGTGACAGATTTTGTATATTTCTTTTCCTCTGTCTTGTGGTTTTGTTTGTTTTCCCTCTTTTGGTCTCTGGAAATGTCTGATGTGGGGAATTTAGTCCAGGCCCCCAAAAATAAGTGCCGGTGCCCCCGGCAACCACTGGCACAAAGTAAGCACTGCTTTGACAGTATCTCAGGTGGGGGAGGGGTGGAATTCTGATTGCCGAGGTCTTGCTGGGCAGGAGGGCCATCAGCTTCAAACTGACAAAGTTAACCCATTAGCTCAATAATGTTCGGATCAGTAGAGTTCACTTTCTCGTTTGGAGAAGGTGAGTGGGGGCGAGAACCAAAAGGGTAGGGAGACGGGGTGGGCAGGGGAACAGGGGGTGTATGATCTTTTGGGGGACTTTCCACCCCACCCTCCCAGCATGTCCCAGGCCAGTTCTCTTCTAGTGCCTTCCTTGCAGTGGCCCTTCGGACGTGGTATCAGTCTCTGGTAAGGCACTCACATCAGCGCTCCGGCTCCTTATGGGGGTGGGGTGGGGGCACTGGACATCCCGAGCATTGACAATTTACATTTTGCAAATACTAAGGCTAAGTATATGACCTAGCACGGAACTTGGGATGCCAAAGAACACAACAGTTTGCCTAACAGGTAGACCTATGGCGTCAGTAGGCTGCCCAAACCTTGGCCGCAGGTATCATTTTTCTCACCCCATTTCAATGGGGATATATCCTGGAGCATGTCCAGACCATATGATACATACCATTATCAAAACATCAAGGGCATTTCCTGCTAATCCCATGGTAAATCTTGTAAGACTTTTTGTGCTATACATAGATGATTATCTATGTTAATTATCTATGGTAATTATCTATATTAAATGTCTGACATAGATATTTATATTCTATAAGTCTTAAGTTGACTGTTCTAGGACACTAAAGCAATACGTTCCCTTGCATTGTCCCAATCATCCTCACATAATTCTCAAGCTAGGACAGTATCCCCATCTTGTCTTAGCATTATTTATGGTGGTGTCTGCCATAGTGTGCTGTACAGTGTACGTAAGAGGGACAGACTTCCTACAATTAACACATGTTGTGAGCACAATATGGGTCAGGGACTCTAGATGCTCATTTTACGATGAGGAGCGGGCGATTCTGGCAAGGTGGCTATGCATTATAGACTACCCTAAAGCTTCTGACACCTGCCCGAATGTGACCAGGTAGCCAGCTGCGAAGAGCTCATCAGGGCTCTGCACTTCAAGCAGATGGCAGTCCTCCACGTGCTGGCATCTGGTTCATTCCAGACCACAACAGCCAGACTGGTAGGAATCTCCCAGTCATCTTTCTCAGCATTCCTGCCCTCTGTCCTGAATGCAATCATCAGCCTCACACCCAGTACCTCCTTTTTCTCAAGACACAACAACAGCTGGACACCAAGCAAGGCTTCTATGCTATTGCTGGGTTTCCACATGTCTTGGGGGCTTTGGACTGCACATGTGCAACTGGTTCCCCCTGCAGCAACATCACATCTGTACAGGATCCGGAACCACACATACTCTATCAACGCCCAGGCCATCATGGACCATTGGGGTGTTTGCAAATATGCTGGCTAAATACCCAGGGAGTACGCATGATACCTACGTCTTCAGACACTCCATCCTCAATGAGACCTTTCAGAATGGGCAATACGGGAATGGCCTACTTGTTAGTAAGTACATCTGAAAAACATAACAGACCTACTAACAGTAAATACTGTATGACTGACAAAATAGCTATCTCTGTGTCTGCCGACTGAGATAGGGCCATATTTATGAGGCTTGTGACTCATACATGCATAATACATCATGGCACATGTACAATGCAAACCCCAAGTTACACATGTTAAGACAGGCAATGCCACTGTGTGTGCCTTTGAATGGAGTAAAGATATAGGACAATGCAGCATTGCCCAAAATGCAGTGCAGCATCAGTGTGTGCAAGGGAGAGGTTCCATGGTTGTTGTGGGGGTGTCTCACTCCAACTCTCAAGGTTCATGAGGCATGTCATGTATCTCACACCAGGTAAACTTTGGAATGTGATAAATCAATTGGGTTCCTCAGGTGATGTATAACAAGGACCCTTAACTGAAGTTAGCCAAGTCACTTGCAAGTCCTATGCATGCTGCAGCCAGTCGCAAACATACATAGACAATGTGGCTATTGTTAAAATAATAAAAGCAAAGCTGAATAAAATATGTCTAGGTGAACGGCCTAGTTTGCTAAAATAACGTGTGTCAAACTATAGCTAAAATGGCTACACAACAATGGCTCTGAGGGTAAATCATGTGCAGGAAGGTGTCCCTCCTGCACATGCAATGCAGGCACCTAAGTACCATGGTGCAAGTGTGTTTGTGTTAGTGCTAGGCAGCACATTGTGTGCCAGTGTAGGGGGAAAGGTCAGGGGTGTGCTGTATGACCTAAATACTGTGCACTACTGCACTTTCTTTGAGATGCAGTGCAGACAGATGACTTGCAGCACTGCACAGTGCTACTTTAACAAAATCTGGGCCCCTGTCTCATCTGTACATAGTGGTAACAATGAACTGCAACATGGAGACAATGATGTGCCACATTGACATGCACTTACTAATCTGTCAATGGCACTAGCGACAGAACAGCAGTGAGTAGCAATGTGTAATTTCACTTTGTGTGAATGGATGGAACCACATCATATGCACAGGGTAAAGAATCCTGAATGAAATCATGTGGCAGCAACAGCACAGACAAAGCAATTATGAGTACAAAGACAACACAAGATAAAAATCTGCAGTAAGTGTTTCCTCAATGACGTACAAACTCCTGCTATCAGTCAAAGTTCCACACGGTCAGTGGTGTGACAACAAGTACTGCGGAAATGAGGAAGTGTGTCACTCTTGCCTGTAAATTTGTATATTGCCCAAAGTGTCAGGACCAACACAAGAAGAATTATGTGCAAAGGCCATGCGTGGCATGAAATGTCAGTGTAGGCCCCAGATATATGTAAATGTTCATACTGGATAACACTGTGACACCAACAGTACAAAACACATATAAGTCTCAGCAATACCGTCCACGAACACATACACGTAGCTTGATAGCGGCATCAACCACTGTAACCAATTTGACGGCTCACCTGTTCCGTGAAGTAAGTAGGTCAAATGTAACACACATATATATAGCAATGTGAAACTCGCTAAGTCAAACATATTGCTGCCAAACATGTCATACATCAGTCACCACCTTAGATTAAATTTCTATCTGGACAAGGCAATACAGTGTACTTAGGATACCAATTTCAACATACATTTGCCACAGCAATAAGGCCAAAATCAAGCATAGAACTACACAGTCCCCTACAAGTCAGTGTCATGCACAGACATGTGAAGAAACCAATGTAATTTTCAGGTGCGGCTCCTCCGCTGGGGTGGAGGAGCGACCCCCATACCCCATACCACCAGCAGCAGCTGTAAACCTTTTCCTACAAAACGATAATAAACTGTGTTAATTATCGTTTTATAGTAAAAGGGGAGGGGCCACAGGCTGTGACGAGCACTGAGGGGAGTGCACTGTGCACTCCCCTCAATGTGCATGTATGTTTGGCCGGCCGTCTCAGGGCGGCTGTAAAGAAATGGCTCCCTGTTGCAGTTACCCCCCACTTTTTGCCTGATACTGATGCTGACTTGACTGAGAAGTGTGCTGGGACCCTGCTAACCAGGCCCCAGCACCAGTGTTCTTTCACCTAAAATGTACCATTGATCCCACAATTGGCACACCCTGGCATCCAGATAAGTCCCTTGTAACTGGTACCTCTGGTACCAAGGGCCCTGATGCCAGGGAAGGTCTCTAAGGGCTGCAGCATGCATTATGCCACCCTAGAGACCCCTCACTCAGCACAGCCACACTGCTTACAAGCCTGTGTGTGCTAGTGAGAACAAAATGAGTAAGTCGACATGGCACTCCCCTCAGGGTGCCATGCCAGCCTCTCACTGCCTATGCAGTATAGATAAGACACCCCTCTAGCAGGCCTTACAGCCCTAAGGCAGGGTGCACTATACCATAGGTGAGGGTACCAGTGCATGAGCATGGTACCCCTACAGTGTCTAAACAAAACCTTAGACATTGTAAGTGCAGGGTAGCCATAAGAGTATATGGTCTGGGAGTTTGTCAAACACGAACTCCACAGCACCATAATGGCTACACTGAAAACTGGGAAGTTTGGTGTCAAACTTCTCAGCACAATAAATGCACACTGATGCCAGTGTACATTTTATTGTAAAATACACCACAGAGGGCACCTTAGAGGTGCCCCCTGAAACTTAACCGACTGTCTGTGTAGGCTGACTAGTTCCAGCAGCCTGCCACACCAGAGACATGTTGCTGGCCCCATGGGGAGAGTGCCTTTGTCACTCTGAGGCCAGTAACAAAGCCTGCACTGGGTGGAGATGCTAACACCTCCCCCAGGCAGGAGCTGTAACACCTGGCGGTGAGCCTCAAAGGCTCACCCCTTTGTCACAGCCCAGCAGGACACTCCAGCTTAGTGGAGTTGCCCGCCCCCTCCGGCCACGGCCCCCACTTTTGGCGGCAAGGCTGGAGGGAACAAAGAAAGCAACAAGGAGGAGTCACTGGTCAGTCAGGACAGCCCCTAAGGTGTCCTGAGCTGAGGTGACTCTGACTTTTAGAAATCCTCCATCTTGCAGATGGAGGATTCCCCCAATAGGGTTAGGATTGTGACCCCCTCCCCTTGGGAGGAGGCACAAAGAGGGTGTACCCACCCTCAGGGCTAGTAGCCATTGGCTACTAACCCCCCAGACCTAAACACGCCCTTAAATTTCGTATTTAAGGGCTACCCTGAACCCTAGAAAATCAGATTCCTGCAACTACAAGAAGAAGGACTGCCTAGCTGAAAACCCCTGCAGAGGAAGACCAGAAGACGACAACTGCCTTGGCTCCAGAAACTCACCGGCCTGTCTCCTGCCTTCCAAAGATCCTGCTCCAGCGACGCCTTCCAAAGGGACCAGCGACCTCGACATCCTCTGAGGACTGCCCCTGCTTCGAAAAGACAAGAAACTCCCGAGGACAGCGGACCTGCTCCAAGAAAAGCTGCAACTTTGTTTCCAGCAGCTTTAAAGAACCCTGCAAGCTCCCCGCAAGAAGCGTGAGACTTGCAACACTGCACCCGGCGACCCCGACTCGGCTGGTGGAGATCCAACGCCTCAGGAGGGACCCCAGGACTACTCTGATACTGTGAGTACCAAAACCTGTCCCCCCTGAGCCCCCACAGCGCCGCCTGCAGAGGGAATCCCGAGGCTTCCCCTGACCGCGACTCTTTGAACCTAAAGTCCCGACGCCTGGGAGAGACCCTGCACCCGCAGCCCCCAGGACCTGAAGGACCGGACTTTCACTGGAGAAGTGACCCCCAGGAGTCCCTCTCCCTTGCCCAAGTGGAGGTTTCCCCGAGGAATCCCCCCCTTGCCTGCCTGCAGCGCTGAAGAGATCCCGAGATCTCTCATAGACTTACATTGAAAACCCGACGCTTGTTTCTACACTGCACCCGGCCGCCCCCGCGCTGCTGAGGGTGAAATTTCTGTGTGGACTTGTGTCCCCCCCGGTGCCCTACAAAACCCCTCTGGTCTGCCCTCCGAAGACGCGGGTACTTACCTGCAAGCAGACCGGAACCGGGGCACCCCCTTCTCTCCATTCTAGCCTATGTGTTTTGGGCACCACTTTGAACTCTGCACCTGACCGGCCCTGAGCTGCTGGTGTGGTGACTTTGGGGTTGCTCTGAACCCCCAACGGTGGGCTACCTTGGACCAAGAACTGAACCCTGTAAGTGTCTTACTTACCTGGTAAAACTAACAAATACTTACCTCCCCTAGGAACTGTGAAAATTGCACTGTGTCCACTTTTAAAACAGCTATTTGTGAATAACTTGAAAAGTATACATGCAATTTTTATGATTTGAAGTTCCTAAAGTACTTACCTGCAATACCTTTCGAATGAGCTATTACATGTAGAATTTGAACCTGTGGTTCTTAAAATAAACTAAGAAAAGATATTTTTCTATATCAAAACCTATTGGCTGGATTTGTCTCTGAGTGTGTGTACCTCATTTATTGTCTATGTGTATGTACAACAAATGCTTAACACTACTCCTTGGATAAGCCTACTGCTCGACCACACTACCACAAAATAGAGCATTAGTATTATCTATTTTTACCACTATTTTACCTCTAAGGGGAACCCTTGGACTCTGTGCATGCTATTCCTTACTTTGAAATAGCACATACAGAGCCAACTTCCTACATTGGTGGATCAGCGGTGGGGTACAAGACTTTGCATTTGCTGGACTACTCAGCCAATACCTGATCACACGACAAATTCCAAAATTGTCATTAGAAATTGATTTTTGCAATTTGAAAAGTTTTCTAAATTCTTAAAAGTCCTGCTAGGGCCTTGTGTGTTAAGTCCCTGTTTAGCATTTCTTTTAGAGTTTAAAAGTTTGTAAAAGTTTGAATTAGATTCTAGAACCAGTTGTAGATTCTTAAAAAGTATTCCAACTTTTAGAAGCAAAATGTCTAGCACAGATGTGACTGTGGTGGAACTCGACACCACACCTTACCTCCATCTTAAGATGAGGGGCTAAGGTCACTCTGTAAAATAAAGAAAATAACAATGGGCCCCAAACCTACCAAAATACAGCTCCAGGAGCTTTTGGCAGAGTTTGAAAAGGCCAACCCCTCTGAGGGTGGCAACTCAGAGGAAGAGGATAGTGACTTGGAGGACAATTCCCCCCTACCAGTCCTATCTAAGGAGAACAGGGTCCCTCAAACCCTGACTCCAAAAATAATAGTCAGAGATGCTGGTTCCCTCACAGGAGAGACCAACACCTCTGAAATCACTGAGGATAGCCCCAGTGAAGAGGACATCCAGTTAGCCAGGATGGCCAAAAGATTGGCTTTGGAAAGACAGATCCTAGCCATAGAGAGGGAAAGACAAGAGATGGGCCTAGGTCCCATCGATGGTGGCAGCAACTTAAATAGGGTCAGAGATTCTCCTGACATCCTAAAAATCCCCAAAGGGATTGTAACAAAATATGAAGATGGTGATGACATCACCAAATGGTTCACAGCTTTTGAGAGGGCTTGTGTAACCAGAAAAGTAAACAGATCTCACTGGGGTGCTCTCCTTTGGGAAATGTTCACTGGAAAGTGTAGGGATAGACTCCTCACACTCTCTGGAAAAGATGCAGAATCTTATGACCTCATGAAGGGTACCCTGATTGAGGGCTTTGGATTCTCCACTGAGGAGTATAGAATTAGATTCAGGGGGGCTCAAAAATCCTCGAGCCAGACCTGGGTTGATTTTGTAGACTACTCAGTAAAAACACTAGATGGTTGGTTAACTGGAAATGAAGTGTGTGACTATGTTGGGCTTTATAATTTGTTTATGAAAGAACACATTTTAAGTAACTGCTTCAATGAAAAGTTGCATCAGTATCTGGTAGACCTAGGTCCAATTTCTCCCCAAGAATTGGGAAAGAAGGCAGACCACTGGGTCAAGACTAGGGTAACCAAAACTTCCACTGGGGGTGACCAAAAGAAAGGGGTTACACAAACTCCCCAGGAAAAAGTGGGTGACACTAGAAACAAAGAAAAAGAGTCCTCTGTAGGCCCCCAAAAACCAGAACAGGTGGGTGGGCCCCAAGACACAACCCAAAACAAAGGTGGGTACCAGGGTAAGAACTGGGATGCCACTAAGGCATGGTGCCACAACTGTAAACAGTCTGGGCACCACACCAAGGACACTTCTTGTCCCAAAAACAAACCCCAGAACAAAATTCCAGGGGTAACCAGTGTAGCCATGGGAGATGACTCCTCAGATGAGGAGGTCTTCATAGCCTTCAACTGGAAACAGGGCCCAACAGGTGAGTTGGAGATTCCAGAGGGAAGTAGACACTTCCACCACCTACTGGTGAATGGAATCCCAACCACTGCCCTGAGAGACACTTGTGCCAGTCACACTATTGTGCATGACAGGCTGGTGCTCTCAAACCAGTACATCCCAGGTGAGATGGCCAGAGTAAGAGTTAGCCCAGACAGGGTCACTAATAGGCCTGTGGCTCTTGTGCCCATAGAAGTGGGTGGAACTTTTAGCTGGAGAAGGGTGGTAGTCAGTACAGACCTCCCCCTTGATTGTCTCCTTGGAAATGACTACCCAGAGGTTAGTCAGAGCCTAAGAGAAGAACTGGTCCAGGGCCAGTCCTCTCCCAAGGATTCTGGAGTGCCTGCCTCTGCAGTAAATGCAAGTAGGCCCCAGAAGAAAAAGAAAAGGAAACAGAGTAGGAAAGGTGGACAACCTTTAGCCAAGGTTCCAGCAAGCCAAGGAGATTCTGCTCCAGTAGGGGGGAACTCCAAAAATGGCTCTGATAAAGTCCAACCTGACCCACAAGAAGTCCTGGCTAGTCAGGCAACTGTTAAGCCTGAGTGGGTGGCCCCTCAGCTAACAGAAGAAAGAGTGGAAGAAGGGTGTTTACTACAAGATGTGGTAACCCCCCACTCTAATACAGCAGACAGGCACCCTGAACCCAAAGAAGCCTGTAACTTAGCCCCTTCCCTTGTAGGTGAAGAGCTAAAGGTGTGGTTCTGGGCACTGACAGCTGTCAGTGGCCTCTGCTGGGTGTTAGCCTTTATGGCTGCACTATCCTTGGCATGGTGGTCTGACCCCATGCCAAATAACAAGTTAGGCCCCCTGACCCTGTTGGTCATGGTGGGGTTACTCCAGCTCTGGGTAACCTCTTTGGGTAAGCTAGGGGTGACCCTGGCTAAGATAAGATTAGCAGAGGTGGATACCTCTGACCTCAAAATAAAGAGAATGGGTAAAGACATACAAAGCACAGACAAGAGGCAGTTCAGACTAGGTCCTATCACTGTGGAAGTGGGTCAGTTCCCCAGAGGGAATGACCTGAACAGGAGGATGTAAGGCAGAGTAGGCCCTGCAACAAACCAGCCATTTCCTCTACTCTTCCTCGCCTGACAGACTAGGAAGACTCTTCCAGCGTTGGCTGAGTCTCCTGGCCTGTGGGCTGGGGGGGGCTTGTGTAAAGAAATGGCTCCCTGTTGCAGTTACCCCCCACTTTTTGCCTGATACTGATGCTGACTTGACTGAGAAGTGTGCTGGGACCCTGCTAACCAGGCCCCAGCACCAGTGTTCTTTCACCTAAAATGTACCATTGATCCCACAATTGGCACACCCTGGCATCCAGATAAGTCCCTTGTAACTGGTACCTCTGGTACCAAGGGCCCTGATGCCAGGGAAGGTCTCTAAGGGCTGCAGCATGCATTATGCCACCCTAGAGACCCCTCACTCAGCACAGCCACACTGCTTACAAGCCTGTGTGTGCTAGTGAGAACAAAATGAGTAAGTCGACATGGCACTCCCCTCAGGGTGCCATGCCAGCCTCTCACTGCCTATGCAGTATAGATAAGACACCCCTCTAGCAGGCCTTACAGCCCTAAGGCAGGGTGCACTATACCATAGGTGAGGGTACCAGTGCATGAGCATGGTACCCCTACAGTGTCTAAACAAAACCTTAGACATTGTAAGTGCAGGGTAGCCATAAGAGTATATGGTCTGGGAGTTTGTCAAACACGAACTCCACAGCACCATAATGGCTACACTGAAAACTGGGAAGTTTGGTGTCAAACTTCTCAGCACAATAAATGCACACTGATGCCAGTGTACATTTTATTGTAAAATACACCACAGAGGGCACCTTAGAGGTGCCCCCTGAAACTTAACCGACTGTCTGTGTAGGCTGACTAGTTCCAGCAGCCTGCCACACCAGAGACATGTTGCTGGCCCCATGGGGAGAGTGCCTTTGTCACTCTGAGGCCAGTAACAAAGCCTGCACTGGGTGGAGATGCTAACACCTCCCCCAGGCAGGAGCTGTAACACCTGGCGGTGAGCCTCAAAGGCTCACCCCTTTGTCACAGCCCAGCAGGACACTCCAGCTTAGTGGAGTTGCCCGCCCCCTCCGGCCACGGCCCCCACTTTTGGCGGCAAGGCTGGAGGGAACAAAGAAAGCAACAAGGAGGAGTCACTGGTCAGTCAGGACAGCCCCTAAGGTGTCCTGAGCTGAGGTGACTCTGACTTTTAGAAATCCTCCATCTTGCAGATGGAGGATTCCCCCAATAGGGTTAGGATTGTGACCCCCTCCCCTTGGGAGGAGGCACAAAGAGGGTGTACCCACCCTCAGGGCTAGTAGCCATTGGCTACTAACCCCCCAGACCTAAACACGCCCTTAAATTTCGTATTTAAGGGCTACCCTGAACCCTAGAAAATCAGATTCCTGCAACTACAAGAAGAAGGACTGCCTAGCTGAAAACCCCTGCAGAGGAAGACCAGAAGACGACAACTGCCTTGGCTCCAGAAACTCACCGGCCTGTCTCCTGCCTTCCAAAGATCCTGCTCCAGCGACGCCTTCCAAAGGGACCAGCGACCTCGACATCCTCTGAGGACTGCCCCTGCTTCGAAAAGACAAGAAACTCCCGAGGACAGCGGACCTGCTCCAAGAAAAGCTGCAACTTTGTTTCCAGCAGCTTTAAAGAACCCTGCAAGCTCCCCGCAAGAAGCGTGAGACTTGCAACACTGCACCCGGCGACCCCGACTCGGCTGGTGGAGATCCAACGCCTCAGGAGGGACCCCAGGACTACTCTGATACTGTGAGTACCAAAACCTGTCCCCCCTGAGCCCCCACAGCGCCGCCTGCAGAGGGAATCCCGAGGCTTCCCCTGACCGCGACTCTTTGAACCTAAAGTCCCGACGCCTGGGAGAGACCCTGCACCCGCAGCCCCCAGGACCTGAAGGACCGGACTTTCACTGGAGAAGTGACCCCCAGGAGTCCCTCTCCCTTGCCCAAGTGGAGGTTTCCCCGAGGAATCCCCCCCTTGCCTGCCTGCAGCGCTGAAGAGATCCCGAGATCTCTCATAGACTTACATTGAAAACCCGACGCTTGTTTCTACACTGCACCCGGCCGCCCCCGCGCTGCTGAGGGTGAAATTTCTGTGTGGACTTGTGTCCCCCCCGGTGCCCTACAAAACCCCTCTGGTCTGCCCTCCGAAGACGCGGGTACTTACCTGCAAGCAGACCGGAACCGGGGCACCCCCTTCTCTCCATTCTAGCCTATGTGTTTTGGGCACCACTTTGAACTCTGCACCTGACCGGCCCTGAGCTGCTGGTGTGGTGACTTTGGGGTTGCTCTGAACCCCCAACGGTGGGCTACCTTGGACCAAGAACTGAACCCTGTAAGTGTCTTACTTACCTGGTAAAACTAACAAATACTTACCTCCCCTAGGAACTGTGAAAATTGCACTAAGTGTCCACTTTTAAAACAGCTATTTGTGAATAACTTGAAAAGTATACATGCAATTTTTATGATTTGAAGTTCCTAAAGTACTTACCTGCAATACCTTTCGAATGAGCTATTACATGTAGAATTTGAACCTGTGGTTCTTAAAATAAACTAAGAAAAGATATTTTTCTATATCAAAACCTATTGGCTGGATTTGTCTCTGAGTGTGTGTACCTCATTTATTGTCTATGTGTATGTACAACAAATGCTTAACACTACTCCTTGGATAAGCCTACTGCTCGACCACACTACCACAAAATAGAGCATTAGTATTATCTATTTTTACCACTATTTTACCTCTAAGGGGAACCCTTGGACTCTGTGCATGCTATTCCTTACTTTGAAATAGCACATACAGAGCCAACTTCCTACAGCGGCCAAATACACATGCACAGTAGGCTCTCTCCAGCTCAGCACTGTGTTGCCAGTCTGGAGAGGGCATGCACAGGCTCCCAGTCTGCCTGGGAGCACCCTGGCTGGGCGTTCCCAGCCAACCCTAACGCTGCTCTAAGCAGCATCAGGATTGGCCGCAGGGCAGGCTGGGAGCCTGTGCCTGCAGCAGAGGAGCCAGAGGAGCGGCGCGGTGGTGGCTGCAGCGACGATCCATGTAAGTGTTTTTTGTTTTTATTAATCCCCCCCTCACGTGCCACCCCATACCACCCCTAGAAAGCACAGAGAGCCACTCCTGGTAATTTGTCTTAATGTGGAGTACACAGCTCCTTGTAGCAACATCAGTGTGTCCCACATAAAGATTGCCCACACTGCAATATATGTGTGTGTTTATAAAAGTACACCATGAGAACTTCTCTAGCAAAAAGCAATAGTTGAATTATGACAATAAAAAGCACAACAATGCATGTAACTTGGCAAAGTTAGTGAACAATGAAACAGCTGTGCCAATGTCAGGTAGGCCACCTACTAAATCTGTGTTTAAACAGTGACATATGTATATGTCTGTGTTAAACATGTTGGCACTAAAACAACCTACCTAAGGAGGAACAGCTAGCCACATTTCTGATCAACAATTTGTCACTTCTCACAAGTAATGAGTGCACAGAACATTGAGTGATCAGGACCATTTTGAAATACACATCACAGTAAGCTTCTGTACATACGTGAAAATCTGGATTTCGAATTGTACAATGTATCAGGCCATGCTCATCATTTGTCATTACACAGAGAACTGGAACAGCCGTGTGTAAATCTATGGGCATCCGTATAAGTAACACATATTCCGAAATACCATAAGAAATGTGTATGAGCCATTCAGTACACATGGCACACAGGAACAGGAACGTAGCTGTAACAGAGAGCAAAAGCATTGACTGTTGTAATTGCTGCTTAACTTTCAGCTGATCATCTATATGTTCGCCAACCATGGGTCATGACCCCAATAGCGCATCCCCAGACTGAGCCCGAATGAAAGTACAACGAGGCACTGGTCAAGACCTGCAACATCACGGAGAGAAGCTTTGGTGTGCTGAAGTCTAGGTTCAGATGCCTGGACGTTTCAGCGGGTATACTGCTTTACTCTCCCCCATGGTCTGCAAGATCATGCGAGTATGTACCATTGTCAACATCTGTGTGCTCACAAATGTCCCATGGGACATGGACTATGATGAGCAGTACCTACTGAAGGATGAGGATGAAGATGGAGGAGAGATCCAAAATACAGTGGCTAGCAATAGGCGATGTACCCACACTGCAAAATTTCTTCTCTTGCCTTACATAGACTTTGATGGACTGAATGTGTTAATATGGAAATAAAAGGTTGCATTCATTATTTGTGTTGGTGTGTATATCACAGTCCCAGTAAACATCAGCTCACCCACATCTTGTCAGCTGGAAGTGGGCCTCAAAATGTAACTATGATGTCAGAGCTGTTGACCAACATTGTGCCATGCCTCACATCTATCATTTGCACACATACAGAACTGCTATGTGAAGCACTGTACTGCATTAAAGGGACAGGCCTGCCATGCCACATTTCAAGATCCAAATTTATCGTCACTCTCCCCTTGCACTGTAGCAGTGAAGAGCTGCACAGCTAGCACTCTTGCTGTGTTGTCCAACATCTAGGTGCACAACAGATAGTACTTAATGAAGTTAGGAATACAAACCACAAACTCCCATACCTGAGAATAAACTCATATTGCTTTGTGTTTCACCAATGTGTATCCATGCGGAATAATGGCATTTTGCTCTAACTCATTTTGTAGTAAATACCATCAGAGATCATAAGTGACAGTGGTCATGGACAAAGGGCTACAGTCCTGCAAACGTGTAAAAGCACTAACTTGGAAAGAATGCATACATCCATGTGTTGCTTACACCAAAACAAAGTACATATGAACTAGTTCCTGGCTCCAATGTCACATGTACCTCATCATGGTACAGTAGATAACAGACACTTTTGCCATCCATTGCTCAGCAATGTGATGAGGACCAAAGGGCTGTAAAAATACATGATCAGAAGAAATTGCACAGTGCAAAAATGACTGGAGTACTATGAGACTGTAATATGCAAACATATGAACACCTGAAGGAGACTGAGATGTCAAGAGTGTGATTTTATTTGGATCAAAAGTCAGACAAAAATGCATGTGCATACGCACATGTTCAGATGGAGTGATTTAGATGTGAACGTACCTTAGCATGGCAAGAGTTGTGCAGCTCTGACCTGAGTGTACAAGTGCATAGTTGAGTGGATCACAAATATACTATCCACTCGAAGGTGAAATGTAAGTAGAGTATATGCCGTTACATATAGCTGTATCAGGGAATACATTCTCCTTGGACCAGGAGTCTGCACTCAGAGTCTATGTAGTGTTACTAATGTTGACAGGAGTAAGATGCACATCATGTGTGAATGCCAGCATCTTCTATTATAAACTATTTAACCACGTTTTACTGCAGTGATGAATGATGGGTCACTCATCTATTCAAAAGGTCTGTTGCTGTATGACACACTCACCCCAGATCTACAACATATTTCTGATATATGTGTGCATGATAACACCATGTGTGGAACACAGGTTCTTTTGCAAGACATACACACCAGAAAGTCTGCAATGTGTAAAAGTCTGACCATGCAGAGGCTCTGTGTGTAGCTACAGTGTGTTCAGCTACAGACCATCTGCCACTGTACAAAATGAGTGTAGTACCAAACAGTGTGCAATGGCTGAGTGCATGTCATGCACTTCATGGTGTATGTTGCCTTCTTACATATCTCGATCACAGTATAGTTTACATGATGCTCTATGAGTGTAAATAGAGGGGCATATAATGGGCATGGCTACACAATGCAGCACAGATAGTCTGCCTAAGCTACACAAATGTTGGCCAGCACATAGCATGATTATTATGGTATCTAACATACCACATATAAAGGTTGACTCTTGAGCTGGGCCAGTGCTGGATTGGCTACCTAGGCCCCATGCAGCCAAACTTGCCCCATGAGGCAAGGATGCAACTGTTACACAGATGAATTGATGTGATTGTGATGGAGCATCTTACATTTAACCAAATAATGCTGTGAGTCCCAGCGTTCCATCGATGTGTACTGCTGTACACAGGACACAAAGAAAATCAAAGTGAAAAGAAGATGTCAAGGTCTAACTACACATAATATCACTCCTGTCAAAGTAGTACTCACTGACGCTTTGCAGGTTTGTGTTTTATCATCTATCAGTAAATGCACATATGCCCATCTGGTATGAATGGCTAGCCACATTCAAAGCTCAAGGGACCCCTCCCTGGTACAGAACAATGTGATGCAGTGAATTTTGATACATAGTGGCACTTGAGATTCTTTAAAAAAAAAAGATTTTATTACAGTTTTTGAATAAAACAATAACATTATCACAAAGATGCTTAAATTACTGTTCCCCCCTCCCTCCCCTCATGCTACAGATTATATAAAAGTTATTCACAGTTGGCAGGTCTCAATAGGGTTAGTTGTTTCAGTCCTCGCCTGCAGAGCCTTAGGATTCCTGTGTTGCGTTTGAGTCTGTATCTGAGTCCGTAGTGGTTCTGTTTGCTTCTTCGGAGAATGCATTTGGTGATTTTAGTTTTTCCAGGATTAAATCCCATTGGGATGTGTCGTCTCTTGGTCTGAGTTCGCGTAATGCCTCGCGAAGCAGTGTCGTTCCTTCTGCTTCTGCCCACTTCTCTAAAGAGTTTTGCCATCTGGATATTTGTGGGCCCGTTGGTGATTTCCATTTTGTGGTTATTTCCCATCTTGCCAGGATTAGAGCAAGGTCTATAAATTTGTTGGGGATTTTAAAGGCTATTGGGCGTGGAAAGTCCCCCAGTAGCTCCACTGTCGGGATTTAATTAAAGATCTATCAGTGCAGGCTGAGGTTTTTGCAAAGGTCTCTTCCCAGAATGTATTAAGTTGGGGGCAGCTCCAGAGCATATGTATGAGGTTGGCTGCAGGTTCCGTACATCTGGGACAGCTTGTGGAGTTTGTTCTGTAGATTTTGGAGATCATGTGTGGGGTCATGTAAGCTCTGTGAAAGATGTATAGGTTTATTAATTTGAACCTGGCATTTCTGGATACTGGATAGATATGAGAGACGATCCGATCCCATTGCTTTTCATCCCAAGCGACATCTAAGTGCGATTGCCATTTGGTTTTAAGTTTTGCTAGGGGTAGGCATGTGCTAGTTTGTAGCGCATTGTAGATTCCGGATACTACACCTTTTAGATCACCAATGGAGCAAATGGTATTGCAGCTATTATGAGTGGGGGGTTCAAGGTTTCCAGTTCTCCAGGTTTTTTGAGCGATTTTAATGATGGCGTTGTGGGTAATGAATAAACCGGGGGGGAGGTTTTATTGTGTTTGTAGCTCAGTGTATGTGAGGAGTTTCCATCCACCGTATAGGTCTCCTAGCTTAATAATATTATGCGATATCAGTTTATTGAGGCCTGGGATATTTTGCTTCCCTGAAATATGGATCATGCAGGACAGTGGGGCCTCCGGGGCGTAAAGAGTGTTAATGCGGGAACGATTCAGATGTTGGGACCAATAGTGTCTAGCAGACTCCCATTCTATCGGGAGCAGTTGTTTGGTTTTCCGGGGGTTCAGTAGTATGCCCAGTATCCTGTCTATGGGGCAGTTTAGGGGAAGGCGTAGTTCGGCGTCAGTTGGAGGGCTGCATAATAATTTTGAGACCCATTGAAGTTGTCCTGCCCAGTAGTATATCTCCGTATCTGGGGTGGCAAGGCTACCCTCAGCTGTAGGTCTCTGGAGTGTTCTTAGTGCCATTCTATGTCTACTCGGACCCCAAATGAAGTTTGTGGACATGGACTCTATCTCTTTGAATACTGTGTAGTATTGTAAACTTATTGTTACTGTACACTTATTGTTATTTTAGATAATTCTTGTTAAGCACTATGTATATTCTCTTGTTGTTTTTTGAAACACTCATTCTTGGGAGCAAGACAGTTCTAAGAACTTAGAATGTGGAATGGGGAGCTTGTAGTTAGGTTCCTGGTGGGGCAGTTGACTAGGAACGTCTTGCTGACAGGATGAGGCTTCTTTACTCTGAACCTATTCTTCAATAAACTTGTTGTGACACGGAAAGGAACGGTGTACTTCATTACCTCATTTTGGCGACGAGCGTGGTGAAAACTTCACAGCCTTGAAGCCTCAACTGGACGATCTGCACTTCAAAGTTATGTCGGCTACGTACCCAGTCTGAGGACAACTGTGCTTTCTCCTCCTACGGGTGAGTTTGAGGTTTACGAGTCAACGAGTCAACGAGCAGGAAATACCCTGACGGTTCGGTCTCAATGTTTTTATATCTTACGCGAAGTATATTGCTTTAAATTTCTGCACGCGCACTGTGTTTCGGCATTTCGGATTCCTGACGCGTGCAATGCCAACGCATGCTGCCTAGGCAACGTGGAGACGCCTCCTTCAATTAAGGTGCTCTCATACAACGTCATTATACGTCTCCAAGGCAACAGAGACGCTTTCTGCAAAAATACAGCGCGTGATTCGAGGCCTGTTTACACAACGTAAATACGCGTCTCCCAAGCAACGAGAGACGCGCACTCCGATGTTTCTGTCTTAACTATAAAGTGAAGCTGACTTTGTGTTGCATTTCGGTTTAACATCGCGGGATACATTTGACAACAACAACGTGAAGCTGACCTTAAGCTGTTTCTTTGCTTTACAACGTGGCATACATTTGTTTTTGAGACTTCAAAGTGTACTGTGTAGTACATATTTGTTTCCGGAGACTTTATTAATAATAACTAATTCAAATGTACATGATTCCTCATAATTCTGCACAATAATAATAATAACAATTTAATCAGGTGTATAATTGTGTTCATCTGTAGAATTTAAATAATATTGACAGCATGCAAAATGTACCTGCAGCACCCTTCTTCTTGGTATCTCCAGGAGAACCTCCCATTAAATGGCAAAAGTGGAAAAAAGTGTTTACAAATTATGCAAAAGTCTGCGGCACGTCTCTTAGTGCGGAGAGAAAGACTTCCTTGTTAATGCACTGTCTAGGCACTGAGGGACAGGAAATTTTTGAAAACCTGCCTGATTTATTGGATAATGATTCAGCTGGTCTCAACGAATATGAGATTTGTATCAAAAAACTTGATTTACATTTTTTACCTAAAGTCTGTACAGTTTTGGAACGTTACCAATTTGGAAAGAGGTTACAACGACAAGAAGAATCAATTGAACAATATATTACAGCACTACGTGGTCTTGCCACTAACTGTTCATTTGGGGCTTCTTATGAAGAGCGCTTAAGAGACCAATTCATGTTGGGTTGCTCATTGGAAAAGGCTAGAGAAAATATGTGGCAAAAAGACAACCCATCGTTAGATGAAGTAGTTTCTATGGCCAAAGCCTGTGAACATTCTAAGAACTGTATTCAGATTTTGAAGAACCAAAAAACTACAACTTGTGAATATGATATAGAAGAAGGGGGTTCTGTTAAAACTGTTCAAAGTAGTAAAATTGAAGTCAAGCATTTCAAAGAAAAGAATGGTATTAAGAGCTTAAAGTCTTTTACGGGGAAATGTTTTAGATGTGGCAATGTAGGTCACATGGCTAATAATAAGGATTGTCCTGCTTGGAAAGTATTATGTAGAAATTGTGGAAAGAGAGGTCACTTGGCAAAATGTTGCAAAACAAAAACAGGTTCTAGGAAAGTTAGTGAAGTAGTTTTTGAAGACACGAATGATGATGTTGATGTGATAAACGTAATTGACATCTTGCAGAATACTGGTGGACACTTGGATGGTCCCCTAGAAACAATTTTGGTGAATGGTGCAAGTGTGAAAGTTTTATTTGATTCTGGAGCTAAAATAACTTTAGTTCCTAAAAGTTTTTATGATTTATACTTGAAAGGTAAACTTATCTTACAGAAGCCTGATATCTCTCCCAAAGGTTATGGTGGAGTACCTATCAAACTTCTTGGATACTTTTGGGGTACTATTGAGTTCAAAGAACGTATAATTCCAGCAAAAGTGTATGTGTCACTAAAAGGGGATTCTTTGATAAGTTGGTTTCACCAACGTGATTTGCGTGTTTACCTTGACCCTAATGAGGTCCCATCGGTACTTCTTAAGGATGTTTCTTCTGTTATTCAAGTGGATGAACAGGGACAAACATGGATTAACAAATTTCCTGATGTTTTCAAAAAAGAAATTGGCTGTCTCAATAATTATCAACTTGCAATTAGTTTAAAGCCTGGAGCTCAACCCAAAATAGCAAAGTTGAGATCGGTTCCTTTCACTGTCAAACTTAAAATGAAAGAAGAAATAGACAGATTATTGAGTAGTGGTATAATTCAAGAGGTAGAGGCATCTGAGTGAGTTGCTCCTGTGGTTATGATTAAGAAAGCTAATGGCGAAGTTAGACTTTGTGTAGACCTCAGAGAGTTAAACAAGGCTGTAGTAGTAGACCATCATCCACTTCCTAACATTAATGAAATGTTATGCTCTCTTAATGGTGCAAAACACTTTTCAACTCTTGATCTTTCCTCTGCATACCATCAGATAAAACTGCATCCATCTTCACAAGATCTCACAACCTTCATTACCCCTTTTGGTACCTTTAAGTTTCTCAGGATGCCTTTTGGCTTAATCTCAGCAGCTTCTGTATTTCAAAGGGCACTTGAAAAGGTATTAAGGGGTGTGGAAGGTGTTAAGATTTACCTAGATGATATTTTAATATATGGAAATGATTTAACTAAACATGACGAGAGTTTGAGAATAGTCTTACACAGATTGAGAAACTCAGGTCTTACTCTGAAATCTGAAAAATGTAAGTTTAACATGTCCTCCATAGAATATTTAGGTCATGAAATCTCAGGAAAGGGCATCCGTCCTAAATCTGCTTTGGTTGACACAATCATAAATATTCCATCTCCAGAAAACAAGCAGGAACTGGTAAAATTTCTTGGGATGGCAGAATTTTATAATAAATTTGTACCTAAGTTTGCTGAGAGAACAAGGAACATGAGAGATCTTTTGAAGAAAGGTAGTGAATTTTCCTGGTGTGCTCAATGTGATAATGAATTTCAAGATATTAAAGGTTCCCTATGCAAGGCAGGTAATTTAGGTAGTTATGACCCTAATGATGTGATCAAATTAATGTGTGATGCCAGCTCAAAAGGCATTGGAGCAGTATTAACACAGAGAGCAGATGGTGTCAATAGGACAATTTTATTTTTGTCTAGAAGCTTGAAAGGTGCTGAATACAATTATTCTGTGATCGAAAAAGAAGCACTAAGTGTTTATTGGGCAATAAGAAAATTAAGAAATTTTTTATGGGGTTGTAACTTTGAAGTTATCACAGACCATAAACCTCTGAAAGAAGTTTTCAAGAACAAAGGTATTGACTTGGTGTCACACCGTATTCGCAAATGGGTAGTAGCTTTGCAAGAGTTTGATTATACAGTGGTCTATATGCCTGGCACTCTCAATTTGCAAGCTGATTGTCTCTCTAGGCTTTGTAAATCCTATTCTTTGGATGAAACTGACAGGGAGTGTGGCAGTGATGATGATGACTACTTTACGAGTGATGAATTTGACCAGGATGTTAAAGTTTGTCTTGTTACGAACTCGATTATTCAAGAATCGGAATGGAGAGATGAATTACTGAAAGACGTCACCTTACAAAAAGTAATTGAACAAACGAAAAATGGATGGGGTGTTAAAAAACATTGTGAAGAAGGTGTTGTGCCGTTTTGGCAAGTAAGGAATGAGTTAACGATTATAGATGATCTGTTACTTAGAAGTAGTAAGTTGGTTCCTCCCCTTTCTTTGAGGAAAAAGTTAGTTGCGCATGCTCACTCTAGCCATATGGGTATCTCCAAAACTAAAGAGAGATTGAGGTGTACTTATTGGTGGCCTGCCATGGATACTATGGTGGAGAGAGAAGTAAGGGATTGTCTTTTGTGTGCCCAATCGGATAAAGTCTTAAAATGCAGGATACAACCCATGGTGTTAAGGGAGGACTCCTTAGGACCTTGGATGGATGTAGCCTTAGATATTTTAGGTCCAGTGAGGTTAGGCTCAATGGACAGGTATGTGTTGGTCTCTATTGATATGTATTCAAGATGGCCAGAAATAAAGATTGTGAGTTCTGTAGAATCTAAAGACATAATTGCCTTTCTTGAGGAACTTTTTGAAAGGGAAGGGTTTCCTTCCTCTGTCCTTACTGATAATGGAGTTCAATTTACTTCGAAAACTACAGAATCCTTTTTGAAAGACAGAGGGATTAATCACAAAAAAGCTGCTTTATATCATCCTGAATCCAATGGGGTGGTAGAACGATTTATCAAGGTTCTTAAAGAAAGTATTCAATTGGCACAAAGGCAAGGTAATGAGTGGGAGAGTGAAATAAAGAAAAAGGTGCGTGAATATCGTTTGACTCCACATTCCTCCACAGGGGTGACTCCTTTTCGCCTATTTAAGGGAAGGTTACCGTGTCATGAGGTAGCTCCTGGATGGGTGCAAGAGAAACGTTTGTGTGTTGATCCCTTGATTGGTGATGTGAAAGGTTGGAGGAATAAAGAACGTGAGAAAAAAATTCAAAGGAAAAAATGGTATGATGCACGAAAAAGTGTAAAGGAAACCAGTATAAAAGTTGGTGATTGGATAAAAATAAAGTCTCCGAGAGGTGGAAAAACAATTAGTAAATACTTAGGTCCGTTTAAAGTTGTGAAACTCTTTAAAAATGCAATAAAGACAAATGATCATAAAATATGGAACTTAAACAGAGTAGCAAAATGTGACATCTGTAAGCCAGATGAGTTTAAGGAGTCTGTCACTTCAAAGTCTAGTGAGGAGTCTGTCACTTCAAAGTCTAGTGTATCTGATACACTTGATAATGGTTCTCATATTGTTTTTGATTCCACAAAAAAGATGAGTTCCAGACCTGTGAGATTAATTAGGAGACCTGAGAGACTACGAGATTATGTGTAACTATGTTCATCACTTTCTCTTTTGTATATTTTGAGTTGGTAATGTAAGGGAGGTGATGTAGTATTGTAAACTTATTGTTACTGTACACTTATTGTTATTTTAGATAATTCTTGTTAAGCACTATGTATATTCTCTTGTTGTTTTTTGAAACACTCATTCTTAGGAGCAAGACAGTTCTAAGAACTTAGAATGTGGAATGGGGAGCTTGTAGTTAGGTTCCTGGTGGGGCAGTTGACTAGGAACGTCTTGCTGACAGGATGAGGCTTCTTTACTCTGAACCTATTCTTCAATAAACTTGTTGTGACACGGAAAGGAACGGTGTACTTCATTACCTCATACTGCTTTCGGGATTATGAGTGGAATGGTTGAAAAATAGTACAACAGTCTGGGTAGTACTATCATTTTAAGAAGAGCAACTCTGCCTGTGACTGTTAGTGGTAGTGTTTCCCAGAAGCGCATACTGGCTCTGATCCCTCTGAGTGCTCCTTGTATGTTTCCTTCTAGTAGGTCATTTACTGAGTGGTAAATCTTCACTCCTAAGTATTTGAATGTGTTAGGTGACCAGGGAAGGCCTCTTGTGTCATTTGGTTCTGGGGTTTCTTTGTGCAGTGGGAAGATGGTGGACTTTCTCCAATTAATCCGAAGTCCGGAGGCAGTCCCGTAACTATCCATCATTCCCATGGCCCCAGGTAAGTCTGATTCTAAGTTTTGTAGGAAGAGCAACATGTCATCCGCGTATAATGCAATGTGGTGGGCCCATTTATTTATTGGGATGCCCCTATAGTAGAGGCCTGTTCTTGCCATATGCGCTAGGGGCTCTATTGCGATTGCAAAAAGAAGGGGGGATAATGGACATCCTTGTCTTGTGCCCCTGCCAACCTGAAATGAAGGGGATATGTAGTTGCCTGTTTTTAGTCTTGCAGTAGGGTTAGTATATAGTAGTTTGGTCCACCTTACAAATCCTTTGCCTAGCCCCAACTTTAGCATAGCTTGTTCCAGATAGTCCCATCTTAAGCTATCAAATGCCTTGTCTATATCGACCGAGATGATCGCCGCTTGTGGTAAGTTTGGGGGCAAGGAGTGGAGTATTGATATGAGGCGTCTAATGTTTTGGGATGTGCTACGATTGGGTATGAAACCCGATTGGTCTTTATGAATCAATGAGGGCATATGGGGGAGTAATCTGTCAGCTAAAATCCAGCTTAATATTTTGTAATCTATGTTGAGCATTGATAGGGGCGATAAGAGCGAACATCTGTGGCGGGTCTATCTGGTTTCAGCAGGGGGATCATAATAGCAGTGTTGGTGGTTTGGGGGAGGGTGTTATTATTCCACGCCTCTGCATATAATGCGCTGAGGTGGGGGGCTAGCAGGTCTTGATACTGGTGGTAAAATTCTAGTGGAAGCCCGTCCGCTCCTGGGACTTTACCCCTGGCCATACTTTGGATTGCAGCTTTTATTTCTGCGATCGATATAGGTGTCGCTAGAGTCGAAATGTCTTCTGTTGACAGGTTGGGGGTGGTGAGGGTCTCTAATTCACGCAACTGGGTAGGGTTCAGTGTTATGGTGGTGGAGCATATAAAAGTGCATAGTACTCTTGGAAGACAGAGTTAATTTCTTTTTGGGTGTAGACGTGTGTGCCCTGTGAGTTTTCGACTTCGACTATGACAGTTTGTTTTTTTGGGGGTTGTGTGAGCCAGGCTAGTAAAGCGCTAGCTTTGTCCCCTTCTGAGTGTAGTCTGGTTACGTGTTGTTTATAATCGAAGCGAGCGAGTGTATTAGCAGCCACGTGAATTTTCGTCCTAGTAGCCACTATTGCAGGGTGTAAATTAGGTTGTGTGGGGCACTTTCTTTCCAGGTCTCTAAGAGTCTTCCAGTTGAAGAAGTTCTGCTTCAATTGACTTTCGGGCACCTATATTTTCAGCAATACACTTTCCCCGGATTACTATTTTAAAAGTTTCCCATTCAATGGATCTAGTAGATGCCGTACCCTCGTTGTGTTTGAAAAATTCCCCAATAGCTGTATGTAATGTATGTTTAAACGCTTCGTCTTCGAGCATTTGCGCTCTGAGGTGCCAAGTTGGGATTGTCGGTCTCTCTCTGCCCCAGGATAGTGAAGCTATCAAGAGGTTATGATCAGATATCGTTCGGCTAAGATATTCCGCTGCCACCACGTCGCTCTGTATTTCAGGGGATACCAGGGTGGATAGTAGGAGTAGTCCCTAGAGTGTGGGTTAAGTGTTCTCCAACTGTCTATTAATTGCCAGTGTTGTTGCCATTCTATGAATTGCTTTGCCGTTTTCAGCGATTGGGATTGTGATACTGGGGGGTGCGATCTGTCCAGAGTGTTACTAGTAATGCAGTTAAAGTCCTCTCCGATTATATTTGTGCCAGCCAGAAGAGGATCTAATTCTAGCGATAATCTGTCGAGGAATTTGCCTTGGTCGTGGTTGGGGGCGTATACTCCTCCTATTGTCACTTCTCTACCACCTAATCTTCCACTTGTTATCACGTATCTTCCCTCTTTATCAATAACCGTGTGGAGTATTTGAAAAGGGACCCCGGGATGGATCCACATAAGTACTCCCCTAGCATAGGCTGACTAGTTAGTGGCAATTATTTGACCTCTCCATCTTTTGCTAAGGGCTTTTACTTCCTGCTCTATCAGGTGAGTTTCTTGTAGTAGGGCTATGTGTATTCCCCTTCGTTTAAGGTAGTTGTGGACTTTGTATCGTTTGGACATGTTGTTTAGGCCTCTTACTTTCCAGGTTATTATTTTATACTGTGATGTCATTATCTTGGTTAATCTTGGTTGTGTTGATAGAGTTACTCACGGGCTCTGCGGCGAGTGAGGCTATGTTAGTCGACCTATATTTAGTTTGAGATCTGCCTTCTGAAGAGATCGTGTTTGCATGAATTGTCCCATTCCCAACTCTAACTCGAACGTTCCCCAACTCCCTCTCCCCAGGACCGGATAACAAAACTTTCCCCGTCCAAACCATACAAATTATCTTATTTCCTATTGGAGGTGGGAGACGCGTCAGGGTCAAGAGCTTACACCCCTGGACGTTCCGGGGACCCGGCTGAAGCATATCTGCTGCCCGTGAATGAATATTCGGGGTTTACTACACCCTAGTGGTTGCCTAGTGGGTTCACCTCTGCAGGGGTTGTATATAGGGGGTGATCGCTTGGTAAATTGGGTGATCGCTGTCAGGTTCTTGAGGAGTTAAATGAGTTCTTCCGCCGTTCTGGGGGTCACTTTTGGAAGATTAGTGCAAGTGTCTTGGGATGAGATTGAAAGACTCCTGCAGCTCGAGTCATGGTCTGAGGCATCACCTGAGGTTTGTGAGTGATGTGGGGTTCCTCTGTTCAAGGCCGCTGCTGCATCCACTGCTTCGCGCATACCTTGTAGTGATTGATGTCTGGAGGGTGCAGTTTCTAGTGCCCTTTTAGAGGGTCTACCACGTTTCCTGCCAGGTGCGCGGGAGGATCTACTCGGTGCGCTTAGAGACGTAAAGTTTAGGGTTTCTAGCCAATCTCCTACCAGCTGTGGGGTTGAGAAAAAGTGCGTCTTGCCCTTGTGTTCAACTCTCAGTTTAGCTGGAAAAAGCATTGCATATTTGATGCCTTTCTCGCGTAGGGTTAGTTTATGGTTATTGTATGAAGCTCTCTGAGTTTGAGTTTCTTTGGTGAAGTCGGGGAATATCATAATACGCTGGTTGTTTAGTATGATTTCCCCTTTAATACGAGTTTGCGAAAGGATATAGTCCCTGTCCTTAAAGTGCAGTAGTTTTGCTACTATCGGGCGGGGTCTGGATCCCCGTGGAGGGGGTCTGCCGGTGACTCGGTATGCTTTTTCGATCGCAAAGAATGCTGAAAGGCCTTCTGGTGGGACTGTGTCTTTGAGCCAATTTTCTAGGAATGTCTCTGTGTTCGCTGCTGAGAGTTCCATAACTTCCGGTATTCCGATTAGTCTCAGGTTGCTCCTCCGGGAGCGATTTTTGGCGTCCTCAGGATCAGGATTTGATCCTGGATATTAATTCGGATGTCTCTATGGTCAATGTCTTTTGTGTGGACGTCACCACGTTTAATGTTTTTTCCGTGGCCCCCACTCTTTCTGTGAGTTTTCGATGATCATCTTGCAGTGATAAGTCCACCGTTAGATTGTCTATTTTTTGTTCGAGTGCTTTGCGGGATTCCCTTATGGCTTGTAGGATTGTATCCAGGGTTGTTTCTTGTTGAGTTGTTGTATTCTGGGAGGCCGAGTGGGGAGGCGGTCCGGACATCTTGTCTGTCGTTAGTTCTTCTTGGTCTTGACCATCACGTTTTTTGGGCCTTGCCCATTTTGTTAGCTTTGTCATATATTGGTAGAGGTGAGGACGTCTATTTGCGGCGGGTTGGGATATGGGCGTCCGATTATGGTCTTCGGAGGGCACACCTTCGATAAGTCGTTACTTTACGTCAGATAGATGATTAGGATTTTAAGCGAGGGAGTTAGCTTTTTGTGCAGCCCTCAGCACGGCGGGGCCACCCGCTGGGGCGCTGGTGGATAAGTTGCAGTCAGCACGCAATTCTCTTAGTTCCGCAGGGGTGCTTAGGCCAGTGCGCGGTAGGGTCGGTTTACGTTAATGTTACTAGTTCTGATGTTGGGGCCCAGTCGCTACCGTGGAGACTCTGGAGTGGCCCCACGGGGGCCCTTCAGGGGGGGTTTTATGCTTCTAGGAGGTGATTGGATCATTTGTTACTCACTGCGCTTGAATTGGTTGAGTGCTCAGTTTGTTCCCCCGTTTCCATTGCCGTCTCTCCGATCTCCGGGTGGTTGGTCGCTCAGGTTCACGGGATCCGGACTGCAATCCCGTTCTAGGCCGTGGATGGACCTCGCCTGCTCGCTCAGGGTCCCAGTCGATGCTTCAAGCTCCCAGCCGTGTCGGGATGGGGGCCCCCAGTGGGCGCCGCCGTCTCCTGGTGCGTGGTGTCTCAATGTGCCCCCTCGGGTTGGTGCAAATTCCGCCTTGGATTTTCGGGCCGCCGCTCCTCGTCTCTCTCTTAATGTGGCCGTAGGGGTCGCCGCCTCCCCACTGCATTAGTTTGGGGTATTGGGTTGTCGAGATCGCGTCTTAGGGTCAGAGAACTTTGTTATTTCTACAATGTGGGGTCCGGTTCCCCACACGGCCGCCATCTTGGTTTTCTGGAGCTCCGGGGCTTCTTCTTTCTTCTTTCTTACTGTGAACTGTAAACTTTGCACTTGTATAGCGCACTACTCACCCGTTAGGGTCTCAAGGCGCTGTACTCATACCACTATGGAACCCCTCCTGGCTTTTCCCTGTGAGGTGCCCACTCCTGGGCACCCCCAGGGTGAAGCCAGGCATCCAAGCGCTGTTGGGGCCGTTGTGGAGATTAAGCAAGTTATTGCCCAGAGTTGCAGAGTGGGACTCATTAATTAGATTAGGCACCGAGGCGAGTATTATCTGGTCCAAGGGAATTGAGCCCAAGACCTGCCGAAGCAGGACTTGAACCATGGTCTTGAGCCAGATCTCTGCTTCAGGGTCTGCCGCTCTAACCATTGTGCCACACTTCTCCACTTCTCTTGGTCAGGAGTGCCGCCACTGCTCCGAGTTCTGCTCTTGGGGACCGCCGATATTGGGATCGTGTTTGGTGGAGTTTTCAGGGCTTGTTTATGGCTAGGTTTCGGTCCGGGTCCCGTTCTCGGCCCCTTAGAGCCGCTCTACACGTGCAGCTTCATCAGCTGCTGGCCACGCCCCCTGGCACTTGAGATTCATCACATTTATCTGGCCTACTCAAGTTGGACTCATGATGATCAAACTTAGGCAAACAGGCAAAATTTAGCTAACACATTTTTGCAGGTTGTCAGAGTCACCAGATCCTCGGGGTCTGTACACGTTCCCAACACTTCCACCACAAGACAGCTCCAATACTCTGATTAGATTTATAACAGAGTCTAAGAGAGTCCAAGTGGGGAAAATGGGATTAGGACGGGAACAGCTGGGAAGGAGACCTGTAGGAAGCAAAAGGTTAAAACACAACATCAAAATTACATCTCATGAATTCAGTACCATGCTACAACTCTAAGCTTCGTCTTTTCCAAAAAACATGAACAACCCTAGAATAGGCCTAAAACTGACTAGGCTTTAGATGACCGAATACCTGAGGAGGAAACAGGAAAAGTTAAATAGGACTTTCAGATTCGAGTACTTTCTTTAGCATGAGAATCAGGAAACACTCTGAGCAATTTCTAAACAACCATATGAATCTCCTTTTAAGAATACATATCAGGAACACACAGTATTACATCTAGAATTCTGGTATTGTTGTGTTCATCTCAGAAAAAACATTGGGAAGTGAATTGCGCACATTGCAGATTTTTATATGAGTATTAAACACCATAAAGGATTGTGCACCATTAAATCACACAACGTAGATTCAAGGAATAAATCACGCAACGTGTCAACTTGAAATGCTACCAAGAAAATGTCTTAGAATAGTAGCACACAGTAATTTACATTATTTATACACGAGGAAAGAATTGCGCGTCTTGCCGATTCAAGTGCCACATTTATCTGGCCTACTCAAGTTGGACTCATGATGATCAAACTTAGGCAAACAGGCAAAATTTAGCTAACACATTTTTGCAGGTTGTCAGAGTCACCAGATCCTCGGGGTCTGTACACGTTCCCAACACTTCCACCACAAGACAGCTCCAATACTCTGATTAGATTTATAACAGAGTCTAAGAGAGTCCAAGTGGGGAAAATGGGATTAGGACGGGAACAGCTGGGAAGGAGACCAGTAGGAAGCAAAAGGTTAAAACACAACATCAAAATTACATCTCATGAATTCAGTACCATGCTACAACTCTAAGCTTCGTCTTTTCCAAAAAACATGAACAACCCTAGAATAGGCCTAAAACTGACTAGGCTTTAGATGACCGAATACCTGAGGAGGAAACAGGAAAAGTTAAATAGGACTTTCAGATTCGAGTACTTTCTTTAGCATGAGAATCAGGAAACACTCTGAGCAATTTCTAAACAACCATATGAATCTCCTTTTAAGAATACATATCAGGAACACACAGTATTACATCTAGAATTCTGGTATTGTTGTGTTCATCTCAGAAAAAACATTGGGAAGTGAATTGCGCACATTGCAGATTTTTATATGAGTATTAAACACCATAAAGGATTGTGCACCATTAAATCACACAACGTAGATTCAAGGAATAAATCACGCAACGTGTCAACTTGAAATGCTACCAAGAAAATGTCTTAGAATAGTAGCACACAGTAATTTACATTATTTATACACGAGGAAAGAATTGCGCGTCTTGCCGATTCAAATGCCACCATACAAATATCAAGAAATGGTAGCGCACAATGAACAACATGAAAAGCACTCAGGGAAAGAATCGCGCGTCTTGTCGATTCAAATGCCACCATGCAAATGCCAAGAAATGGTAGCGCACAATGAATAACATGAAAAAACACTCAAGGAAAGAATCGCGCGTGTTGCCGATTCGAATGCCACTATGTAAATGCCAGAAAATGGTAGCGCACAATGAACAGCATGAATTACACACGAGAAGTGAATCGCCCGTTTCGCAGATTCGAATGCCACCATGTAAATGTCAAGAAAAGGTAGCGCGCAATGAACAACAAAGTTAAATGCTCATGAAACGAGTTGCACGTCTTGCCAACTCGTAAAACATCATGAAAAAGTCAAGAAATATCAGCGCGCAATGACCATGTAATAACGAAGTCAAATCTTTATGGAATAAATTGCGCGTCCTCCCTATTTGCAAACCACCATACAAATGTCAAAAAATGGCAGCGCACAAGTAATCTGTTATTCATTTAAGAATTAAAATCAAGAATACGAAAATTCTCAATTACGGTGTTGGGAAATGGCCAAACACCGTCTTATCGCCTGGAAACAGTGATCCCCAATGAGAGATGAGTGCAGAAGACTGGAAAATCCAAATAGGCCGCCGGGACAGGAGCTCAGGAAGAAGCTGCTGCTCTGCACCGGGACCTCTGAATAGTGAGCACTGGGATTTGGGCTGACTCTCTTTTATAGAGTCTTGGCCCCGCCTAGAACCACGCCCAGGCATGTTGCAGGGAAAGTCTCTGAAAGGCCCTGGAAAGGGACCACACCCTGCCACACCGTAACTCACTCTGAATGTCTGCAGCAATACATTGCAAATGTACATTATTTATAAGCACCTTAAAAATGAATCTTTTGGATGGAATTCTACAATGCAAAAGGTTAAACAATAACATATCATCACAATGCATAAATTACATTATCTTGCGAGTGTTGGGTTTTTGCATTCTAGATGCCCGTAGAGCGCGCACTGTCCTGGTGTTGATACAGGTGTATTGTGCATGTGCCACACATATTGTTCCAGACACAAAGCCCAGACAGCAGACGTGTCTGTACCAAAGTATTTAATGGTGGCGTCAGCTACTTTAGTCTGCTAAATGATGTCCTCCCGACAACCACAGGTGTCATATTGGCCTAACACCATACCTTTCATATCTAGTCAGTTAATTAGTGAGCTGGATTTCACATACACTGTAGACTAGCTGAAGCAGCCAGTGTCTGTTCTTCCCAGAGTGTATATTGCATCGGTAACACAACCTATGGCAAAAATGCAGACAGATAGCATGAATTAATACTCTGTGTACATTCATGAATAAAATGGTATATTTTATTTGCATAGCACTACAATCTATTTGAACTAAAAGATGCATGCACTGCATCTACCTACGTTAACCCAAGCATACAACAAACCGAAAGACCAACAAAAGATTTGAAATGTCTTTAACATCACAATATGTATGTGTATTTCACATTAATATATTGTCACTCCTGATGTCATCATGATGAACACAATGAACTCAATGACATGTAACACACCACAAGTCTTCAAGCCTGTCAGATAAGAAAAGAGGAGCAAGGAAAGTGAGCCTAAGGTGTGTTTACCTGCATTCAACACATTGCACCCAGAGCATCAGACAGAAGCCATGCATAATGACAATGCGTTAAAAACAATGCATTGTGCATTACCATGTGTTGTACGTTAATCACACATTGACTATTTCAGTACTGATGCATCATAAAACCAATGCATTTGTCGAAAACTATCAGGATACACGCAGGAAATGATGAAATAGCTCTGGCAGGCTACAAACTAGGAAGTGTGAAGTTGCTTTCACTTTCACTTACAGTCTCTTTGTCTCTGCTGGCTGCTGGAGGTGTTTTGGTTTTTTGTCCTGGTGAATCAAGAGCATATTGGTCTTGTTAGTGTCTGTGTTGTCCCTGATGTGTGCTAATTGCGTTGTGTGCTTTATTTGTTAGTTGTATTGTTATTATCACTGTATTTTTGGGTGTTAGTCTATTTAGGGGTATCTAGGAGTTTTACAGTTTTAGGGGTAGAGGTAAGATTAAGTTTAATTTTACATACTGATAAGGGGGTATAGTGCCTGTAGGCCATGTTGGGGAAAGGGAGAGAAAAGAGTCTGTTGGAAGGAGAGTTTGGGGGCTTTCTTTAACTACTGGCACAATATGTGCCCAACATGATAGCTATGAGGAGGTAGGGTCAGCCAAGCCTACCTCATCAAGAGTGCAAGGTGTGGTGGGAGAAAGTGCAGTAGCATATGAGCAGGGTCTTTGGTGTAGACCGCACCATACACCAGCTGAAACACCGATGGACAGATGCTGTGAGCCACAATGCCGATCTACTCAATCACCTTGGCATGGAAGTTGGTGACCCCGTTGGTAAGTACATATTTACCATCCGCTTGTAGTTGTGTGCATATCAAAAAATTATCTAATTTATTTCAGAACAGGAAGGGGCAGATATTTTAAGGACTAGAATGCCATAATACAAGCTAAATCTGTGAAATGGTAACACCATGCCTCAAGGGGCTGTTCAATAGCCCCTGCATATCTTGCAGTGCAAGGGAAGCCCAAAGGACCTGCACTGTGCAGCGAGTATTGGCCCTCGGCCTTAGGGCTCATGACTGGGTCCATAGTATGGGTGCCACTCACCATGTATGTTGCAGAGGGGTAACCCTCACTTTTTGTCATGCCACCTGCCGGACATGGCATTTGGTTCACATTAAATAACTTCACATGTATGTATTTTTATACATGACCTCAATTCACATACAAGCCTGTACAGAGCGGAAATGTTTAAAGTTCAAATACCCTGCACATGTGACATGTTAGGAGCAAAGCAAAGAAAAATCACTTATCATGTTGGCCATCTGATGTGTGCTGCATTGTTCAGCACACGTACAGAGTTGGGCACGCCCCTGCAAATTTAATAACTTCCAGGTTATGGTCCTTCCAAGACTGGATGTTGATATAGCCATCCAAGGCATGCACACTTCCACCATATTGCATGGAAGGATGTTTTGCGCCTACTGTGCATGCTGTGCACCAGTAACATGATTGGTCAGATATTGTCCTTAAACACTTCCATATGGCGTATATCTGTCCTTTATTAATGCACATCAAATTTGCCATGTGTCAAATGTGCAGAATATACCAGATATTTGTGATGTCATTGTTCTGTGCTTCAAGTGTACACAGTGCACATGTTCAATGTTCACAAAGCAATGTACCATCTTTTGTCTTGTAGGTGGTCCTGCATGATACTCCCAGGCCAAGATGGACTCCTTCAGGCATCCCAGTATTACCACTGAGTGTCAATAGAATGTGTTTTTAGCTCTGTAAGGCTTGTGTGTGATCTATAACAGTGGTTCCCAACCTTTTGACTTCTGTGGATCCCATTATATCATTACTGGAACCCGGGGACCCCCACTGAATCATTATTGGAATCCGGGGACCCCACACTGAACCATTATTAAAAACTGGGGACCTAATCTGTTAATATTATTTAATTTTCTAAGCAGTCGCAGACCCCCTGAGAAGTCGTCGCAGACCCCCAGGGGTCCACGGACTACAGTTTGGGAACCACTGATCTATGATATTTGTAACATTGTGATGTGTATGGGGTTGCATCATTCACCTGTAACCAATTAATGAAGCAGCACACAGCAACATGTGCAATGGATGATGCCAATGTGCATGTAGTGGCAACGTATGCAGGCCCACATGATCTTGTTATCTGCTGTGGCAAAGTTTGGCCAGCTATGGTGTGGATGCTTTTGGCACATGTACCATCACCAGCCCCATTATCTACAGATGGTTAGAAGTTTAACTGTCTAACACCCATATCCTCCAAAAACATAAAAAAGTATTATTCTGAAATATGTTACAGAAAAGTGGCATGAGAATGGCAGGGTTTGTCTGGAGATGGTGTGCTTGCCTATGTTCATATTTGACCATGAGACCAATGGGGCTGTGGAGTAACACCTATTCCAGACAGCATTAGTAATTGTCAACATTATAGTGTCATGGAATACTATATACAGTGAACATCTTTTCCAAGATCCTACTCCTACTATTTTTGTTTAGCATCATATTATGCACATACATGTGGAATGTGTATATTCTCACTACTAAAATTAGTACAGTGTGAAAGACTATAGGTATGATCAGACATTCATGCTGCTCAAAAACTAAAATGTTTTGCGATCCATCCATGTACTAGTAGCTATGTGTGTAGCCAAACTTAACAATCAAATAAACTTGTGTGACCATCTGAGCAGGCTAGGTATCCCAAAACAACATTCCTTCACGTGCTTAGAAGTATATACTTAGAAGGAATATTGTACATTTCTGTTTCCCAAAATGTGTTTTTTGTTGGACATGTCACATGTGATGTTTAGAAAATGTAAGCCTAATATTGGTGACATGTACAAGTTCAGCTTTTGCTGATATATATTTCCTTCAACTCCACCAGACAACATGACAGCAGATGAGGAGAAAGCCCATATAATCAGACAGAAGTGCTACTGCCACATCAGGTGTGTGGAAAAGGCCTACAAGAGGATGGGGAAACTATATGAGGAAGGGAAGGTGGCTGGTACCTGGAAGTCAGGCAGGCAGGAGCAAGCAGGACCTTCCAAGACAAAAACAGATTTCAGGATGTGTCCCAAAACCTGAGCGGAGTCCCAATGTTTGTTCAAGGGCCATCCTCTGCACAGCCTGCCCAAGAAACACAGGCTCTCTTCACTACTCCTGCAGTGTGCTCAGATTTTGAGACACAGGCCCTGAAGGATGTCCAAGAACTTAAACAGAGGATGTTTACCATTGAGAGGGGACTTGCCAGGCTGCGGGCCATGATGAAGACCTTGCAGCAGACAGTGGACAGGAGCAGTGCCCAAATTTTAATTTCCCTCTGGCTTTTTCCTTTTCCCTGTTATATAACAGTTGTTTGTATAGTTTAGTATTGTTAGCATAGGTTAGAATAGGTTTTAGCATAAGTATAGGATAGGTTAGTATACATTAGTATAATATGTTAATAGTGAGTAACTTTTAGATGTGTATTTGGATAGATATGTTTTTAGTGTGTGTTTTATGAAAAAAGAAAAAAAAATACAAAAAATATATACTTGTTTAGGTTTATATGTTTAGGAAGTGTATGTTTAGGATGTTTTTGTCTTTTGTTTTGTGCTGAGATATGTGTATTAAGCGAGGTGGGGGTGTATGCTTAACATGTCCGTTGTGGTACGTGTGTAGCATAGATAAGGCTACGTTTAGGTTGGTTAAAGTCAAGTTAAGATACGTTGGTGTAGTATATGTAGGTTAGGTTAGTTTAGGCTTAATTAGTTAGTTAGTTAGTGTAGGGTAGTTAGTTTTAGTTAGAGATTTTAGGAATTTATGGTAAAATATTTTCTACTTTCACAAATGCTTAAGAATTTACTGCATAAAAGTTGTCATGATTGCTAACGTTAGTTTGAGTACGTGATGTAGGAATTGCCAGCAGTGTTTGCACATATGTGTAACTTAGTGAGAGGCCTATGGACAAGAGTCAATCAAAGTTGCAATGGAGTCACTTAGGGAATTTTCAACATTCTTTGGGGACTGTAAGTGGTCCTCTTTGTGTGACTGGACGCACAACCAAACACAGATGGTCACCTACTGTAGCACTGTGTATAATTTAAGATACATGTGCTGGAGGGATTTATCTGCTGCCACATGGTACACATTCATAGCTGTGCTGGGACACACAGTGGTGCCTGGCACTTACGCACTCACCCTTGCAGCATTGTACTAGTACGTCATTTTGGTTTGCTGGTTTGTATCCATGAAAGAGGTCCCCACCTGACCAGCATGTCAATTATCCTTGGCATTGCTAAGAGTGGCACTTCGTGCATGTGAATTAGTGCACCTACTTGCTAAGTTAGACTACACAATTGTCTGATGTTTCCTCTTAGCCTAGGGATGTGTAGCTTGGTTCCAGGGTGTGGGGTCTGGCTCCTTTATATTGTTATGTGTGTATATAGTACAGTTGATGTCGTTTGTGGTTTACACTCACACTCAAGGCATGTGAGGACCCTCAGGGCAAAAGGGACAGTATGTCCCTACGTATCCCAGTGTGACTTACTGTACCATTTTTTGATTTGACACAGGATCACAAATACCTAGTAGTTGCAGTTCGTGCTTAATGAAATCCAAGGGGTATCTCTGAGCTTCTACATCCTTGAGTGACATAGATATAATGCTATACTAAAGGAGTCTCGCCATCATTAACTGCATATTGTCAATGTATGCATTGCGACAGTAGGCATAGGATATCTTCAATGTAAGTATTGAGGCTGACATATGACTATGAGGACATTGTCATAATAACAGAATTAAATATCTGTGGGATGTGTGAGTATGTGTTCTTGGCTCACCTGTGTCACAGAACTGAATTTGTGCATTCCTGCAATTGTGGGATTAGTTGGCCCATTTCACTGTGTGACACTCAAAGTACAGTTGCTTATTGTCCTATCAAGGCATTCAATAGTTAAATGGGATTTGCAACATAACGCCATGGCAGGGGGAGGTCCATGATGCTTGACCTTGTCTATTAAGAGAATATAATAGGGGCTGCAGAGCAATTTAGTTTAGATGTCAGGAAGTTCCATTTGGGTCTGCACATCCACCATAGTCTAGCTAGTCCAATCTGCAGCAGACATACAACACACAGGTTCAGCGTAGTGCATTTATTTACTGGTGTGTTCATAGGTGTCACAGTGTCCTTTCCTCGGGATCTGCACGCCGCCGAGCAACAGGCCCACCTTCCGGCGTCACCAACTCAGAAAGCTATTATAGCACAGAGTTATGGTGAAGCCAGTCAGGGGGAAGGGAATTTGAGTAGGGAACAGCAGGGAGAGAGACCTGAAAAGGAAAAATGGTTAAGCATGTATGTAAATACTTGTTCATAACAGCATTAACATTCAATTATACATTTAGACAAAGGCGTCTCCGTGAATGCAAGTGTTGAGACCCTTATGGAATAGACAAAGGCGTCTCCGTGAATGCAAGTGTTGAGACCCTTATGGAATAGACAAAGGCATCTCCGTGTGTGCAAGAGTTGAGACCCTTATGGAATAGACAAAGGCGTCTCCGTGTGTGCAAGAGTCGAGACCCTTATGGAATAGACAACGGCGTCTCCGTGGATGCAAGTGCTGAAACCCTTATGGAATAGGGAAAGGCGTCTCCATGAATGCAAGAGTTGAGACCCTTATGGAGTAGACAAAGGCGTCTCTGTGAATGTAAGTGTTGAGACCCTTCTGGAATAGACAAAGGTGTCTCCGTGTGTGCAAGAGTTGAGACCCTTATGGAATAGACAAAGGCGTCTCTGTGGATGCAAGTGTTGAGACCCTTATGGAATAAACAAAGGCGTCTCCGTGAATGCAAGAGTTGAGACCCTTATGGAATAGTCAAAGGCGTCTCCCTGAATAAAAGTGTTGAGACCCATATGGAATAGACTAAGGCGTCTCCGTGCCTGCAAGAATTGAGACCCTCATGGAATAAACAAAGGCGTCTCCGTGACTGCAAGAGTTGAGACCCTTCTGGAATAGACAAAGGCGTCTCCGTGAATGCAAGTGTTGAGACCCTTATGGAATAGACAAAGGCGTCTCCATGTGTGCAAGAGTTGAGACCCTTATGGAATAGACAAAGGCGTCTCCGTGAATGCAAGTGTTGAGACCCTTATGGAATAGACAAAGGCGTCTCCGTGGGTGCAAGAGTTGGTAGAATCTTGATACTTCAGGTTGTCATGAGCATTAGACAAAACTGGGCGTGGCCCTTCTCTGAATCATGGAACAAGAACAATTGGTAGAATCATGATACTTCAGGATGTCGTGAGCATTAAACAAAACTGGACATGGCCCTTCTCTGAATCATGGAACAAGAACAATTTGTAAAATCATGATACTTCAGGATGTCATGAGCAT
This sequence comes from Pleurodeles waltl, assembly GCF_031143425.1. Taxonomy (NCBI): domain Eukaryota; kingdom Metazoa; phylum Chordata; class Amphibia; order Caudata; family Salamandridae; genus Pleurodeles; species Pleurodeles waltl. Next base: position 1,874,890,109 of record NC_090440.1, on the reverse strand, counting down.
CAAACAAAACTGGGCGTGGCCCTTCTCTGAATCATTGAACAAGAACAATTAGTAAAATCATGATACTTCAGGATGTCGTGAGCATTAAACAAAACTGGGCGTGGCCCTTCTCTGAATCATGGAACAAGAACGAACTGAGACCTCTGAACCTTGAGAAGGCAAGAGCTTGGACCATGGACATACTCTGAACATCAATTATGCAACTATTATGCATTCATAAACATAAAACGTTTGGTCTCAGTCTAGAAATTCGCAAAGACTTAAATATGTATCTCACATATCATCAAAGACTTAAATATGTCTCTCATATTATGCTTCCAAAAACAATGAAACTATGATTTGCTTATCTTTGAGATGTTTTCACATTTTCCACCTAGGCCTGAAAGTTTTACTCAGGAAAACTGAAGCGCCTTGATTATTGGACCAAGGGCACTTTACTCATATGAACTGAAGCGCTTTGATTGCTGTGCGAACAGCGCTTTACTTACAATGAACTGAAGCGCTTTGAATGTCGTGCCAAGTGCGCTTTACTCCTGTGAACTGAAGCGCTTTGAATACCATGCCAAGTGCGCTTTACTCCTGTGAACTGAAATGCTTTGAATACCATGCCAAGTGCGCTTTACTCCTGTGAACTGAAGCGCTTTAAATGTCGTGCCCGGGGCGCTTTACCAGTGTGGCCAGAAACGCTTTACTTGTTATGCTAAGGAACGCTTTACCTTTTGGAATTAACGACTTCCTTCAAACTTGGATTCAGCAAGGCCTTACCGCTACGAGTATGACCTACTCGTTTTTGAATGCACCATGGAAACAAGGATACTTCAGTTGGATGACACTCTGCCATTCAGGAACTCTGCTCTTCTCCAGAGAAATCCCCATGAGGTCTGGCTGCATTGAAGTCTTCAAAATAGTGAGCAACGTGCTTGGGTGTGGCTGGGCTTTAAAGGCCTGCCACACCCCAAGATGGCTGCTGCCTCTAAAAACATGGGAATTGTAGTCCCTTCATGGAATAGCACTGATTAGTGCATCTTGTCCACCAATTACCTTAACCTGCAGCTCTGTGAGCTTTGCCACAGGGCAGACGATGTTGATGGCCACCTTTGGAGCAAGAGGGAATGACAAGTGATGCGCAGAAAGCGCTGCAGAGCCGCACAGCGAAGTTTCGGGCGGGACCTGGACCGCGCCTGGTTTTATTCCTGACAATAGGCTGATTCACAGTTCGGTTTTTGCAGCAACAACCCCAATATTGTTTGAGAGCCAAAGGATAGCCAGACAGAGTCGATCAGGGATATGTGTCATGCCACGTGTGGAGGAGAGGAGTATTGTATTGAGGAGGAGGTCTAAATTGCCATCAGGGAAGAAAGGCCTCATCAACAGTCCACAAATGGATCAGACTGACAGGTGGGCATACAAAAAGGAGACAGTACCAGGTGACAAGGGTGATGGCATGTCAATTAGCACAGGTCCAATAGGAAACTGGCCAAGAGCCACAGACAAATGTTACTGGCTATTTCTACACCAGAAATTGGTAATGTCTACATCTTCCTCTTCTGATGTGTGTTAGTTTACGGTGTTTGTACAGGAATCATCTGAGCCAAGTACACTAAGGGTCTGAAGATGTGGCTCTCCTGTCACCAGCAGCATTTGCCTGTGCAAACAAGGAAGGCAGCACAGTGCTGAGAAGAGCCTGCTGGCTTGTCAGCACAGCACCAACGTTGCAGTGGAAGGCTCCCATTGCTGCAATGTGAGTTTTGCTTCCGCTCCATAGATTCAAGGATGGTGCGTATGGCTCCCAACTGGGTGGCAACCTCACTGCTGTTATATCAGCAGGGCTGTTGTTCTTGCCTCTGCCTCATGACAACAGAGATGTCAGCCAAGGACTATTCCAATTTGTGGAGTCGAGGGTAGGTGCCTCCTATTATCCTATTACCTCTGAGGTGTCCTTATTGGGACTGAGTCACCTACAGACTGTATCTTGAGTGGCTGTGAAAGTCTCCATCCCCACAAGAATCTAATCTACCAGCTGATGCCAGACTTCTACTGCTCAGTCCAGGGTTGGCCTTGGGCTGGCAGATGGGGTATGTCTAATGGTAGGCGGTTCCTCTGGAACCCAGCAATGCTGTCAGCTCCTCCCATAACCAGAGGTGTTCCAATGGAGTCCAACAGTTGCTGAAAGGTGTCATTGCCCATGGGGGGAGGGGAGCAGAATGTCATTGCCAGCAGGTTGGTCATCTAGGACAGGCAGCTGGTCAGGAAAAGTTGGTTCTCCCTCTGCAATGAAATAGAGATGTGTGTGAAGGTGAGCTATGCTAGATATAGACATGAGTAATCTGGCTTACATACAGAATTCACTTTCAGTTCAACTTTGATGTGTAGGATATATGTGAATTGATGAATTTGAGGCCAAGTTGAAATGTAGTTGCCTTTCAGATGGTAGTATCTCTGCATTGTTCACACAACCACCTTGTGACAAGGATGATTTTTTGGCTCAGACCACATATTGCAACACAGTTACACAGCTTGCTGCCCTGCCTGTACGGGTAGGTTGAGGTAAGGTCCACATCTGCCTTAGTGATTAGCTTTCTTTTTCATGGTGGCTATACTGAATGTGGTTTCATTTATTGACAGCACTATGTGCACATTGCACCAAGTCACCAGGGTACCTGTATTCCTTCTGGCTACTACTCAGCCCACAGCTCCTGGGAAAGTGATGGGGGTTTGGTCATGTATTTCATTTAATTTGGCAGTCTGGCTTTCACACAGTACACCATGGCAGTCTGCCTTGTGCTATCTTGCATGCAGATTGTGCATTCATGTCACCAAGTGCTCATACCTGACATGCATTCCCACAACTCCACACAGCTAGCAACCTTGCTACACTGTGGGAAAGAATTAGGCCATGAACTTACCATTGCTGTGCTATTTGTGTATACTCATGGCATTTCATTACACGCACAGTTTTCACCATCCCTACAAACAGTGGTCACTGTGCACCAACTCTGAGGGGATAGGTCCCATCCAACTGGATAGATTGTCACACTGCTGCTCACCCCATTTCATCATTACGAGAGCTAGTTATCGGCAGAGTATCACACATTGTTTGACTCAGCCCAGCTCACTTGTACATGTACATGGCTCCTCTGGCAAACCTCATTTAGGGTCAGGGACTTCACATACTGTTACATACTGATAGAACCCAGGTGATACATTGACTCATGTGATGCTAACACGAACATCCAACTGACCAACATGGCTGCTTGTATTGAGCGCCATGGATCACCCTGTACCCCACATGCTAGTAATGATGATAATCAGTGACATATACCTACCCTGGGTTGCCACACAACTGGAACCATACACCTCACCCTCCAACCATCCATGAATCCGGCCCATAGTTGTGGCAACATAGGTCATCCTGTCACTTCACAATTCCCTGTTTGACTTCATCCTGCTTTGACATATGTAGCACGGTAAGAGATTTCTTTGTCTGGCTCCCTCCTGACATGTGCTACATCTTCTCACAGGTCCACATCACATTTAGGATGTGGTACACCTATGCCGTCTTCTATGTCATCCCTTCCCAGCTGCAACACAAGTGTGACTCTATCAGACACAACAGACTCCATCAGAGGAGAGAGGGGATCCAAATGGGAAGCCATATTCAAGGGAATAAGGGAGATAAGGCTCAGAAAGAACATGCATTCAAAAGACAAGGTGGTACCCAGACTAACACCTCAGGACGAACATGCAAGATATATATATAGATATATAACAGCATAAACAATAAAGGGAATGTGGGGTAAAGCACTCAGGAGCTCGACACGTTAAGACTGAAGCTCAGTAAGTTCCTCACCCACAATTGCCGTTAAAGATTCTGGGGGTCATTCTGACTCCCGCGGGCGGCGGAAGCCGCCCGCCTGGCGGGAACTGCCAGAAGACCGTACCGCGGTCAAATGACCGCGGCGGTCATTCTGACTTTCCCGCTGGGCCGGCGGGCGACCGCCAGAAGGCCGCCCGCCGGCCCAGCGGGAAAGCCCCTTCAACAATGAAGCCGGCTCCAAATGGAGCCGGCGGAGTTGAAGGGGTGCGACGGGTGCAGTGGCACCCGTCGCGATTTTCAGTGTCTACTTTGCAGACACTGAAAATCTTTATGGGGCCCTGTTAGGGGGCTCCTGCAGTGCCCATGCCAGTGGCATGGGCACTGCAGGGGCCCCCAGGGGCCCCACGACACCAGTTTCCGCCATCCTGTTTCTGGCGGTGAAAACCGCCAGAAACAGGATGGCGGGAAGGGGGTCGGAATCCCCATGGCGGCGCTGCTTGCAGCACCGCCGTGGAGGATTCCCTGGGGCAGGGGAAAACCGGCGGGAAACCGCCGGTTTCCCTTTTCTGACCGCCGCTTTACCGCCGCGGTCAGAATGGCCCCTGAAGCACCGCCAGCCTGTTGGCGGTGCTTCCGCGGCACTCTGCCCTGGCGGTTTTCATCCGCCAGGGTCAGAATGACCGCCTCTGACTGCTAACACTCATGTATTGGATGTCCATGCAAAGGAAGGCTCTGTGGAGCCAGGCCCTGTGGTGATGTTATAAAACGTAACTGAAAAACAATACTCACAATGGACAAGAAACACTACCTAGGTTGTCAGCTGAGCCCAAGGATCCTGGCAATCAAACAGGAACACCTATTGTGGTAACAGAAAGGTGTAGAACTAAATACAACCACGATTGACAAGGAACTAGCAAGGAGGAGTGCTCAACAGGAACCAAGGGAAAACAAGGGCACACTTGGCAGAAAGCAAGTAACAACCATACAAGGAAATTAGAAGCACGACATCAAGACAACAGCAAACTAGGGATTGGAAAAAAGAAAAGGAAATAAAGGCAAGGACCAGCAAAAGGAAAATACAGAAGGAGAGACTTCAAGGGAGCACAAGAAGTGCTGATGTAGGAATGAAGGAAACAAAGAAATACAGCAGGCAGAAATAGTTCAAGGAACAGCTGTGGCTCAGGAGTCAAGAAACACTGCAGGAAGTGCTAATTCAGGAACAAGGGTCAGCTAAGGCTCAGGGGTCAAGGTAGTACTGCAGGAAGTTCTAAACCTAGGAACAAGGATTTGCTAAGGCTCAGGAGTCAGGGTAGCACTGCAGGCAGTGCTAGTTCAATGAACAAGGAATAGCAAAGGATCAGAAACAGGAACAAGAAATAACTATGGTTCAGAAACTTCAGGAAAAAAGGGCCAGTCTCACCGGTATTCAGCTACAATGATCGAGACTGGGCTGAAGGAAGTTGAAGCTTAAAAGGGCTCACAGTAATCACATGCATACGGAGTGAGCAGGCTAACAGCAGTCAGCCACAGGTGTTCTGAATTCCTCCACCTCTCCTTGGCCTGCAGAGGTGGAGACGAAGCAGTGAGCAGGGGATTCTAGGTAATGGAGTTCCAAGCATTAGTAGACTGGTTTCTACAAAACCTGGCATGGACTGGGAATGGATGGTAATTTGCAAATAGAGTCCAAATTGCTGGAAGTCAGGATATGTAAGCAAGGGAAGGTCTGGAAGCTTATTAGAGCATTGGAAAGTCCCACAATTGGCCCCCTGGGGATGGGCACGAGAGCGCAGGGAGCTATCCGTGACACCTAGTTTCGCTGTCCAAACATTCCTCCAGTCACAGTGCCACCCACTGCAGCTGCGAATCTTGATGCAGTTAGTGATGGCAGACTGCAGTATGCAACTGACTCTGCCAGATCTCCACATCTACAGTAAACAGCTTGTTTATAGCCCTAGGTGTTCATTTAAAAAAGCACATTCTGGGATTACCAGCATTTTCTACATATGACCGAACTTGACTTCTAAAACACTTGATAACAATCATTTTCAAAAGCAGTTTGCCATGTCAGTGACTCATATAACTATACTAGGGGCAATGCATTTAGAGAAATTTTGCCTATTGTGCAATTATCGTAAGAAGGTACAAATAACTGAAAACTTTAAATAAAGAACATGTTTAACAGTAACAGGGGGTTTAAATATATTTAAATGTTTTAAAGAATCAAAGTAATTTATAGGTGTGATTATGGGCAAATCACTTAATCTATCGATGAATAAATGTGTGTAACAGATATGTGTGTAATCCCCACTTGATGTATACAATTTTGTAGATCGTCTCCTGTCCTCACATATAATGTGCAAAGCTCTATTGCTTTACAGCAAGGTTTGTGCTATATAAATACCAACACATACATCCGTACATAGGTTCCACACCTGAGATGGTAGCGAGCCATTAAGCTATGTAGACTTGATGGGGTTTCAATGGACGGAATTCTGTAAAAATGTTTTTTAAATCACATTCCTTTGATGCTGACTTTAACTCGCTCAGACTACTTCTATGCCCTTATTACAAGTAGCCCATTCTGTCCATACCCTGTGCAAACTACTGTTTTCGTTTCGCTAATTCTGTGAATTATTTCTGTCTATAGTATTTTTGCACATTTCGTGGGTTGATACTACCAACATGTTGTGTTTTGACCACACTTACGGGGGCTGTTTTCAATGGACGTCTTCACCAGGACAAAATTCCTTGTTTTCCTGCATTTCCGCGTTTTGTTGTCCATTGGCAGATACAGGCATATTGGACAGTTCCGTACTTATTGCTGTGTGTTCCCGTCCCACGAAATAGGCTGGGCACAGTCCGTTCATAGTCCCTCTCTTTTGATGGGTCTGGTGGAGATGTATGTGTCTCTGCTCCACACCACCCCATTCTTTCCTTCCTGCCGGTTTTTGGTATGTTGAGTGCAGGAGTGGAATCACCTCTCCTATGGCCAGGCTTCTGTTTCATTCCCACTGTGGAATTGTGACTGGCGTGTGTCCTGGGACAGGAGCCACAATAATAACTAAAAACGTGTTCAATTTGCAAAATATAGAGAAATGAGAAAACAAATTTAGAACCGTGCAGTCACACCCTCCTGCCTTCTACAGGCACAGCAAGAGCAACATCACAGGATTCACGTAACAGTCCAGTCCCTGCAATCCCTTTATGGAAAGATAAAACTAAAGACTGAAATGAGCAGAAGAAGGACCTAATCTTTTAAAAGATTGTTATGTTTTTGCCATAGTCTGTGTATGATTAAAAGTTGTGCGCTGTACCAGCTACAGGTGTTCACGTGTGGCTGGCCATTGTTTATTACTGTGTTTTGATATGTGTGTCTATGTAATGGACCTGCATTACATAAGGTCTTTTTATGTACTTGTATGGTTTGTGCTTTCATAAAAATATGCAGATAACATATTGGCAGGAAGTGATTGGCAGACATGGTAGTAGTGACTGGCTTTCGTGGTAGTGACAATCGTGGCAGCCAAAAAAGGCACACATTCAATTTAAAAATCTTGACTAAGATGTCTTCAGTGTGACGACCGTATTTGGAATATGAGAACATGAACAATGAATTACTTTCCAAACTACCTTCATGCATTAATATGATGTAACTAGCCACACTCTCCGATTTTATTCCTTAATACCTCTTTTAAAGGCACATTTTTGTTTAATGAACCATTTCAGGTATCTGCTATTAGCTCGTGCCACACTACCCAGACCCTCATTTCACTGGTTCTGTTATTCCCTTTTCTCATTTAACTGAATTTTTTTCTAAAATGCATTTCGAAAAGAATTGTTACACAAGAGTATATTAAAAGCTATAAACTCATAATATACCTGCTCATGGGCAGAGAAATTCCATCACAATGTGTAAATCACTGTAATAAACATGTACATGCTGAATTGTTTCATGGCACATCTAGAGCAGTGCATACCGTGACAGAGGGCATCAGGGCACTAAATGGAAACGTGTAATTTAAGTATGATAGTGTCACCGGGGTCATCGGGGACAAGGCTTAATGGGTTTCAGAGCCGTAGCAAATAGCAGAACACATTGCTTCACACTGTTCACATAAACCAAAACAAACATAAAATAAGGTGATCAGTTTTCCTGTCTTCGAGTCAGAATGTGCCTGTACCGTGACTAGAAGGGGCACTCATGCCTTGTTTTCAGTTTAGTTATTGGGTCAAGGCACAGTTCACTAAGTTAGAGTGCACAGCATGAGCTGTACCAGTTGACCGTCACTCTGCCAGGGTGTACCATACTTCCTGTCAGGAATGTTAATTGCCACCCAGGCAGAGGACGGGCCCCTAACCAAACTTCAGACGCTTGGACATCATATCCACCAAGAGACTTTACCTCAGCTCGGACCATGAGCGTGGCTACCGAAGAGGAAGTAAGCTCAGTAGGACTTCCTTACATAAGATACTTTCATACAATGTAACTTGTACACAGTGCTTAATTTGTAAATAAAAGGTGCCGGTGCCCAAAGCCCTCCTCTTAAACACGTGGCTGCTGCAATTAAATGTGCGAGCACAGAATACTGAGGAGGCTAATCCTGAAACCGTCTCGTGCCTCTTCAATCCCTATAAAGTCACCTCTGCCCCTTCAGCTCACTCTAGCAGCTTTCTGCTTTCTTCCTTTGTGACGCTTTTTCCTTTTTCACTTCCTCCGTCTGTCCCATATGTGTCTTTTGCTCGCAGCAAATGCTTGAGGCAGAAGAATAAGCCCCGGCCCTCGAAAAGAAGTCCAGTGCTCAGCACCGGAAACAAAAAGCACAAATGAAGCACTGTTTGCATATTCTTTATTTAGAGTGATGTGAAGAACGGGTGTTTAGTTCTAGAGACTGCGAAAAAAATAGGTAAAATAACAAAACAAATCACCGCTAAGGAGAATCCAGCACGCATGCTGAGCAATCTAGACACAGTGTGTTTGTGTCTACGCCTCTCAATATCAAGATGACAGCTGTAATAATGGCAGCAGTAGACTTGTACCATCGAGACGTTTATTCCCACCACCACCAGCCTTGTCAGACGCAACGAAGAATGACCGTTAACCGCTGGCTCATGGAACATACCAAAGTAGCAGGTAACGGAGGTGGAAACAGGTAGAGGAAAGGGACCATTAGAAAAGAGGGACATAAAGGACAAATACAGCAATGGCATATGTGTAACTTGTAAATGGTACCCGTGTAAATGCAATCTTTAGTGCCATGTCAAAGTGAGATCCGACTCTCTGCCCCTGCCATAGTGCCCACTTACATGCCAGGCGGTAGCTCCTGGCGTTGTCTTGTGTTCTGGAAAGCTGGCACGGCGTGGTTACCGCCTGGAATGAAAAATAGCATTTCACCCAGTCCGCAGGCTACGCCTAACATGTAATGCCGACTGCTCCGTAGGTAGGCATGGCCTTCCGTCCGCCTTTTCTCCCATTCCCCTGCTCCTATTCTATAGACGAGGGGCCTAATATCTCAAGATGTCCCCATTCCCTAGTGTGAGCAACCAGGCTTAAAACACTGAACCTTGGCCTGACGTACCCAAGTATTTCATCCCATAACAATTATCAGGATTGTTCAAAAATGAAAAGGAGGAAGTCAAAACATTCGTATTAAATGTAGACAAAAACAAAGCACCGTAAAGTATGCAAAATGTTCGGGTTTATGTACTTGCAAAGCAACAAGTAAATACTTAGGCCCGTATTTATACTTTTTTTAGCGCCGCATTTGCGCCGCTTTTTGACGCAAAACGGCGAAAACCTACAAAATACAATGGTATTTTGCAAGTTTGCGCCGTTTTTGCGTCAAAAAACGACGCAAATGCGGCGCAAAAAAAGTATAAATACGGGCCTTAATGTACATGCAACTGTCATCAATGTGCATGCGACAATTCATGTGCATTAAGAAAACCCATATCTGGAAGTGTGTCTTACATGTGTGGCGTGGCCCATATCTAGATGGCGCCAGGGTCGGATTGGTATCAAAATTAGGCCCGGGAACATAACAAAAACGTGGTCCGCACTTGTGGATAACGTTTCTTCATAAAATGCTCCTTAGGTAGTATCAGGATAGTATTTCCTCTCTTTTAATATACTTTTCTCCTTCTTTTTGTCATTCTTCTCTACTCTGCACATCTCACTTTTCCACTTGTCCCCACACTGCGCCCACACGCTCATTCCATTTTAATACACCCAGCAGGGTATTTTCTCCCTTCCCTCCGTCATTTTGCCCCAGAATGAACGCGTTTCACAGTAATGTTGTAAAAAAAACAATTACTTTGAGTTGTCAAAAACGTTTTATTTTTGTTCAGTTTGCTTGAAAAGGAGACAAAGTTAAATTTTACCGTAGCTCCAAAAATCAATTTGCGGGGTCTGAGTTAATTGTACCTATAGGCGCTGAGGTTCATCCATCACTTCACTTGACTTTCGGTTTCATGGGAAATCTTTTGTTCTATTTTTCCCTTCACCTAGATGTTTGCCTCTGATATCGTGTTCTGTCTTTCGTTTCAGCTATCTATCACTCTGGCACCTTTCAATCTATCTTTCATTTCACCTGATTGCCTGTCTGATCATCTTTGCTCTATATTTCACTTCAACTAGCTTTCTGACTGAGTGCTTTTGTTTTTTCGTTTCACCTGATTGCCTGGCTGTACTGATTTTATTCTATCTTTCACGCCAGCCAGCTTTCTGTCTGTGTGGGTGTTTTTGTTTCACTTTTCATTCTTCTTAATTATCTGTCTGGATATCCTTAGTTCTATCCTTTGCTTCTATCCTTTCCTGTCTGAGAAACTTTCATTCAGTTCTGTGCTCCATCTGCTTGTCGTTCTTTCCATCTTTCGTCCTGCGTCTCTGGGTATACTTCAGTCTACCTGTTCCTCCTCCTGTTTGTGTTTCTCTCTAGGTATCCACTACAAAATTGATCTTTTCACCAGACTGTATCTGTTTGTGTCTCTTTCTGTAGTTGTTTCTATACCCATCCATGTCCTGACGTTGCTGTTTTGTCGCAGCATGTCTTTAGCTCCGTCACTTCACCTGGCTGCCTGTGCTTATTCTTCTCTGCAGTGATGTTCTTCCTGTCTCACGCTTCAACAGGTTGTCTACCCTCCCTTCTGTCTCTCTGCTCCCTCCCAGTCTACCTTTCGCCCTGTCCGTCTGTACAACTCTCTCTCTCATTAATATTTCAGGCGTGCGGACGGTCCACCGTGGTCCTGTAAAACTGATGTCTTCAGTCCCGTTATTATTTGCTGATGTTTACAGCATTTCCCAATTGCTGACTCCTTGGAGCCTTTGCTTCTAATAAGAGTTTATGAGACACTGAAATGAACTCGTAAAATTCACGGAAGAGAAGGGAATGAAAAGTGCCCTTAATAAATGCAGTGGGCCCAGGCCTGCCAGATGGGGATCAGCCTCGTCGAAAGGCACCCCCTCTTTAATTTCTGTTCCAAATGTAAAAGATCTGGGTGAAGATGAAACCAGCGCATGTGGACCAATTAACTCCTCGCCAGACCGGCCCCCTTTCTGCTATTTTTTGGCGCAAAGATCTCAGGCAAATGATAGGTGGACTTCATTGGACAGTTAAAGGGGCCACTACGAGCTGGATGGATGCCGTTCTGATATCTGCTCTCTTTCACTGGGTTAATGACACTAATGACACGGAGACATCAGTAAGTCCTTAGTAAGAGGAAGGCAGAAATACCATAGATCACAAGTTTTTTGGAAACGTGGAATTCCCGGATGCTTATGCCCAGTGTGCCACTTAGAGGTCGCCGTTCTTTAAGCATCCGACGTACGCAGCTAAAATACTCACTGATTCTATCAAATTAAGAGGCCATTAGGAATGGATACTGTGGTCAGACTTCAAGGAACTTTTTTGCCACCTTGTTCATGGTGCCATACATTCATCCCAGTGAAAGAGGCATGACCGAGAAGGCCAGTCAACAAGGAGCTCCAGAGACAGTTCAATCTTGACAAGAACCCTGGTTGAAATTCCAGTTGACCAGACCCAAGCAGGTTTTCAACTCAGTCCAATCGTTGACAAATGGGTTTATGATTTATAATGAATTGTTGCAGTTACATTCCAATTGATTCCTACTAGAAAAGGTGTTTGTTTGGTGTCTGTTGGTTTCTATTGGTTTCAGTTGCTACATCTATACCCAGGGGAAGGTTCCTCCCTCTGCTAGGGAAACAAGGTCTAACATAAAAAACAGTACCCACCAACTGCATCCATTGACAACCATTAGCAATCTGAAGGGTAAACCCCATTCATGCATCAGGTCCCAGGTTCTTGTGCTGTTTTCAATATGCACTCAGAAACTGTGCTAATTATTGATGTGAATTTGTAATTACAACAGTGTGAACAAATATATAAAGACCACCTGTAATCCAAATCACTTCCGAAGAAAAAGTTGTATTCTTTAGCATTTTGGTTGTAAAGTCAACTGCGCATAGTGATGAAATGAGTCTCAATGATTATAATATTTTAAAATTGCGTTTACAACAACCACCAGGTTACATTGGAACCTACACTGGAAAAGGAACTGGTGCATCTCCAACAGTCCGGCGGAGAGCTACCAGGATGGCATTCTTTGCATTGGAAGCTTTAAGACGGAATACTTACGATTATACTCTATATTCTGGAAGGATAGAGGGAGAGTGAAACAATGGCAAAGACTTTTATTTACACTATTAGTACAAATTCAGTAGATAAGATATTACAGCAAAGGTCTTATCCTAGAACAATGAGTTCTGCACTAAGACTTGTTGGGGGAGGTTTACAAGTTCCTTCACAGAAAGGGTGGTAATCATGGTAAATTCATAGGACTCGTTAGACTAAGGAACCGGATCCAAAAACATTCTTGCATAAAAGAGTAATTAAGGTAATACCAGTGGAGAAACGCAAAATGAGGGCGCCCTCCCCCCTGCAGAATGGGATGAAGAGCCCTGAGTCTCTGATATTTCACAGATATTCATTAGCCTTGGGATGAATGGGGATCCTCTGAAGGGTTGAGAGACCCCAGTGGGTTAGGGTCCCCTGCACCGCATGGGGTTCCAGGGGCCTACATTATGCAATGGTGTATTATGAAAGTATTTATATATATTTTAACCGCATTCAATCGCATTAATCAACAGTTTTGCATCATACAAGTTTAACCATGTAATACAGATAACAACCTACATGCAGAGAAACACCTCAAAAATCTGAGTGAGTGTTGCAGCTCGGAATGGAGAAAAATATATGCAGGGCCGGCTCTAGGGAATAGGTGCCACCACACCGAGTGCTGATCTGGGCGGGAGCACCGTGTTTGCAAGTATATTAGGGTTGTAAAACACACCTGCTGCCCCTTCCCTGCCTCCAGCAATTTTCAGGCAACCATAAAAATGTCAAGATAACTCAGATGATTCATGTTCTTTCTGGGGAGATATGCCCAGTGGAAGTTTTGACTCATGTAAGGTAGCGCAGAGGGTTAATATGCCGAATGCAAAGAACTTGTACCATGCAGATCATAAAGTGCTTATAATGTAAATAGGTCAGTAGGTTACTGCTTTTGTCAGAGAGACCCTTTTGTTAGTTGCAGTTTATAAGTTAAAATCCTAATAAAGAACAGTGAGTAATATTACCTACCATTAAAGAGTTGCATGCAAACTGCAAGGTATAGATTATTAGAGCGTTTCTGATTTTTTCTCAAGTCTTTCATTATCCCAATGTTGCAAATGGGGTAAATTTGAATAGAAATAATTTCTTATTATGAAAGAGAACCCCCAACCGTAGTTTCGCTTCTCCAGACCAAGCACTCCTGAACTATACTGCCTACCAGTATGGGTGACATGTGACTCCTACACCTTGCAGTCCTCTGTTTTATGGAACATTTCCTTTACATTGATCTACAAACGTATATGATTTATTGTCTCTGTGCTCAGACACCCTACCCTTGTATGAGTGGCACTACAAAACTATTTAAATGAATCTGAAAGAGAGTGGCCATATAGACTTTAGGGGCTCTGTTGAAGGGTGGTAGTGAGGGAATCTATAGCAGAGGTGGTCATTGGTGGGAGCCAGCAAACATTGTCGCACCGGGCACCACCAGCGCTAAAACCGGCTCTGACTATAGGGGATACTACTATATAGCCCATTCCAGCTGGACATGTTAATGGGGTAAGTATTTCTACACCCTAGAAAAGCCACACTCCATGGTACAGTCTAGGTGCTTTTACCCCCCAGTATTACACCGCACCATGAAATGAAGCTTTTAGTGTTATTTATTTTAGCCACGTTAAAGGATAAAAGGCCACTGAGATTGAAACTTGTGCCATGCAGGTTAGACTAATTAAAAGCAAGGCAGGTCATTCATCTCCATTGACGAAAACATGTCACTCTCACTCAACCTTGCGAAGGGGGCAAACTCTGGAAATTATGGCAGGCAACCCGAAGTAAGAAAATCGAAATTCAGGAAAAGCCTGAAACCTTGATGTTTCCGTGAGTATTTGCAGTACGCCTCAAATACAGATTACCCTAATGACTTTTGCATATGTCACATTTTGCCATAGATAGATTTTCAAAAACATCACAGTCAATCGGAGAACATTTCCAAGCGAGGTGAAGCTGCTTGCTGGTGGCAAGCCACACTACATAAAAGTTCTGAACATAAACAGACATAATCCAAATGTGAGCAGCAGGTAGTTGTCAAATCCACAGAGCTGTCTTTTAAGTGGAAGGGTCATCCAAGGAAAGACCATTTGGTATCACTACTTGGAAAAAACTGCAGGCTAGTGTCTGTCGTGCGTCACTGTGGAAGGAAGAGAACAGACTGGATGAAACTACTGGTCCTTACCTGCTGCCCATGACGACAGTCAAAGGGGAGGGGAAGTGGGCAAAAAGGTTAATTATTCCCCAGGACCTGAACTTTTTCAGGCCTGGTGCAGGTTCTGCAAAATCTATTTACAGAGTTTATGGCCAGCCTGGCGTTTTTATTACTGATGAGCCAACTAACATAGTTGAACCACTAAATGGCAATAGATGCCCCTTTGTTCTCTTTTGTAACTTAGAAAGAGATGCTCGTGGCATATAAAACGCAGATAGATGTTTTTGCTCCAGCCCTGCAAACAATTCTGACATATCTGACTACATATCTAATCTAGAATTGGTTGGTAAATTCAGGATGAGAACCCATCATGGAAATTGTCATGGTTTCAGTAACCTGACAATCTAGATCCAACAGACCAATAGTAGTATCCATGCTTGCCTGAACCCACTGACAGCAATGGAAAGAATATCCGTGCTGGTTGGCAATGGTTTCGTGGAAAATGGAATGGGGCAGGAGAGGGTGAGAGAGAAGCAGAAACACACGCTCTTTTCCCTTTGCTTGTTCTTACTGCCAGAATCAACATGCACAGCACAAGTGGTGAGATCTACAACAATGTAAATCAAACAAGACATTGTTATTTTACTATTTGGTCAATTATATTATAGTTCTCTATTTCTACTATGCTCTCAGATATACCTTCTGGTAAGCTCTGTATACTCCACTTTGTATGGTTGTTGATGACACCATCTGTTCCTAGAGCTGGAAGATATAAAAAATACCTTTGTACAATAACTTGAATTCCAATACACATTCTTACATCTATAATTACCTTACTAAGTAAGAAATCATGTCTGTGACACAGCTGTGACACAGCTGTAGCAAGGTAAATACTCAATATTGTTGTGCTGTGCTCTCCGCAATATACATTTTCTTCCCCGCCACTGGCTGTACCTTAATACCATATACGAGGCAAGTGAAACAAAGTCTGTACAAAATAGAGGCTTCAGTAGCTCCTACCATGAATAGAGCAATAGAGTTTATAATCTTAGAAAGGATGACTCTGGTGTTTAGAGTTCATAATCTTAGAAGCAGTAATGTCAATATTAAGGTGCAAATCAAAGACCAAGTCCTTGGTCTCTAATGTTTATCAAGAATACTTCTCAGAGAACAAGGTCTTTCGCAACTCTCAATAAAAGTGTATTGAATTCCAATCTCCTGATAACAAGATTCTGGCTACAGCAACTGAGTATCACAATTGTCTAGCAAGGAATGCTCTGAACCATGAGGAACTTATAATCAATGGAAGGATGATGGCTGCCACCATTGAAAGCATTAAAAAACTCTCATGGCACACTGGAAAATGTAGTTTGAGTTGATTTCCCTTTCACTTTTTTGCATAATTCAGATGTTACAGCTGTGAAACACTCACACCAAGTGGCACCTACACTCTTTGGTGTACAGCTGACTTCCTCTGCAGCAGACTCAAATACCACTGAAGTTCGGAGAACTCTCTGTGCCTGCCTGATGTACACATGTGAACATGAGCTATAGATTATGGCAGATTTTTCCTTCATCATACCATCACCCTAGTAGACAAAATTCTGTGATGGATCCTTTGAGATTTTTTTGAGAAATCACAAGATTTTTATTGCAAGCAAGTTCTAAGTCACAAATAAGCCTTGTTGAATGTATTAATTATCATGTGATAAATTTCCGAATCTGAGGTATTCGGAATTTAGCAGATGTGATAATTATTGCCTATTCCATGATTTTGTTTTTAGACAAACATGCAGGCTGTGGTGCTTAAAGAACCACCAAAATCCACATGACCCAGTGAATACCAGGCTTTTGTCACTTTTTAAATTCTGGCAATCTTTATCGCACCTAGGAATTTCTGGGGGGATAACATTGTACTACTTGCAACTGAGATTCTTGCACAAACGGTTGTTTGCACAGAGATCACAATTTAATGGGTCGCTTGTAATTATGCCTTAAGTGTCTTAACCTTCATGGGGGTTAAAAGCATGATTTGTACAGATCAACCTAAGGCCGACCACTTAAACCACTGTTTTTTTAACAATACATTCAACAAAATTAGGAAAAAAGGGACAAGCGGGTCAAGAAAGTGGCAAAAGAAAATTTACTAATATTCATCTGCTCCTAGCTAGATTTTATCTGGGGGGGGGGGGGAGGCACTGGACTTTTCTCTCAGGGACTTCATGACTTTGAATGATTTCTTTGCATGAATGCAACTGTAATCCTTCAGCCTAGTTTCTATATAAGGTCACAGAACTACTTTGTGGTTTTCAATAAGCTTATTATACACAGTAAGAAAACCTTAGGGTTGCAAGTCAAAATAGTGAGGTCACTAATATCGCCCCTCACATATTGTCAGAAAGGCATACACAGGCAAGCGTAGATGTACTATTCTAACTCCACATCTACTTAACTTGACAATATGTTGGTAGCTGAGACCGTGAGGTAAATCTATGTGCAGGTTGATATTAATACTTCAATATTGTAGGACATTTAATGTATCGCCCTTTATGTTTCACAGTACTAGGATGGAGTGTTCGCTGAGTGCTCTTTGCTAATATGGTAGGGTTGAAGGGGAGGCTTGTTCAAAGCTGAGTGTCCAGAGGGACCCTAAATTCCAGCATGATTTACTTTTCCAGTCTCTGAACATGCTAGTTGTTTTCTTTGCTCCTAAAGCATCTACCACACCCCTTAAACCTGCCATCTTGTCCCTTTCGGGCGGAACCTACTGAGTGCCTACTAAAAGCATGAACAAGCAGGTCTGTGCATCAGTGTAAAGATGACCCTTGAGGTTAACTCTTAACCGAGGTGGGCTGTGTGTGAGCAGCAGGTCCCCTGGACTTGTAACGGTACCGTCTTTTCATACCCTCCCCCCTGAAAGTACACCGAGGGCCCTGTTTTCTTTCTCAGCTTGAGCCGTGCTACCAAAGGTGTGGGGGGAGGTGGGGGGGCAGCTACATATGTCTAACTACATTGGGAGTTTTGAAATGTATGTCACTACCGCCGAACAGTAAAGCTGAAGGTAATTGTGGGAATAGCTCCTAAATAAGGCAAATTCATTAGTTTGATTTCAAAACTAAAAACCGGTAATTGCAGGGCTAACTTCCTGTTGCTGGGTCAGAAGAAGACACGGATTGAACCCCCCAAAACACAGGCAGATCCCTGCATGCCTTAGCATTAGCAATATATATGGAAAATATAACACGGAAGAATAGTGTGCTACTTCACCCACAGCGGTGTGTGCAGTTCTAATAATGTATCCTTCGGACAACAGGACCCAAGAGCAGTGGTACATCAGTGATGTAAAACTACTTCCTTTGTAGTAGGAGGGAGAAGTGGGGAGACCTCAATGCGCGTTTGACCCGGATATTGCTCTGAACGATAAGAGACCAGCTGAATCTGTGGCAAGCGCTATTATTTAAAACAACAGGCTCTTCTCGTCCGAGGCAACGATTCCCCAGAATCAAGCGTGTGTTCAGGATTTATACATAGATGTATCAGGGCCTCCCCATGCTTCGGGACTAGACAACAGAGCCAGTCTCTTTGCCATTTTACACAGTGCAAGAAGCAAGGCACCACAATGCTTATCTCTTTCACATTGATGTCTTCTACTTTGTGGGCTTCTGTGGATACTTTAAGCTTCTTTAAGGAGCCATATGGTCACTGGAGTGCGTTTTCTTTTCCGTGAGACATGAACGTCAGACCAGTATCATACAGACTGATCTACCAGAGAGACGCTGCCGAGTTCAAGAAGGTCTTCGCTAATCGCTTATTTTGTAATTTCATTTGGTAAGCGGGGTGTTAACACAAGCAGGGCGCGGGCTGAATGGAGTAGCACTCGACTCGACAATGCATTTCAAAGTTTCCACCACTCACTTCTATAAAGGTCGGTGAGCTGGTGAAGTGAGTGCATCGTGTTTGCTCCAGAGGGTACGACTTGGGACGTGTCTATCAATAAACATATGTTTAAAAAATGTGAGCTATGACTTATTCGGCTATTTATGGAGAATGCAACCTCGGGGAAAATTGTCTAGAAAAAGATGGCTTTCAAGCTTTACTTCACTTCAAAGTATAATAAGCAGAATGGAGAAGAATGGCCTGGAAACATGCTGTGGCCTCAAAGCGTAGCTCTATTAAAAATAGCATACTCAGTCAGGATACGTCATTCTCTAATGTTGTCGCAGCTATTTTCTTTCTTGATAGAGTTTGAACATCTGGATTGAGATGCATGCTGTCTGGAAAGAGGATCCCTGAGCACTCCTTTAGTGTGACCTAATTTACTTTGGAACACGTGCAGTACGAGTTTTCATCCTCTTTTTCCCTTCAGTTTGGGGAAAACCGCCTCGCACAGGAAACGTTTTGTTTTCCGCAGAGTGAATCTGCGCTGACAGACAGAGGGTGACCTAATGGAATAAAAATGCATGCACCCAAGGCCCTGCAAGCCCTAAAGACAGCGATGGAGCCAAGATAACCTCGTCATGATCGTTTGGGCGAGATGCGATTTCTTCCATTTCCAGCTGAGATTTCACTGCAGTGCGGGGATGATGGCAGAACCACTGACTGAACGGGGTGGAAGGTGTACACTAGGCTTGTTTTTGGAGGAAATAATAAAATGAGAGCCCAGAAGACAGTGCCTGGGGTAAATATCGCACCCTGGAGAGAAGATATTGATGGGAAAGACAGTGAAGCGAGGGAATGTGATGTGGAGGATTGGAGATGAAGAAGACACCACCTTGAGGGAGTGTGGGGCTGGTTGAGGTGGGGGAGGTGAGAAAGCAGTGACTGTGCAGATGACAACATTGAGGGAAACACTACCAGGGACACTACTAGGGACGAGGGGCCCTCTATCTTCTCCGCTGCCAATGGCAACCCCAGGAGCCGAGCCAACTGTTGGGAGCCCGACAGGGCCTTCTTGCTCACTGTGGAGCCTGATGGGCCCATAAACAAGAAGTCATCCAAATAATGTACAACCCCATCCGTGGCTACCACATCCTTCACTGCCCATTCCAAGTACCTACCAAAAGTCTCAAACATAGTTCACGCAATGGAGCCCCCAATAGGCATGCAAAGATCTACAAAAAAGTGTCCCTCAAAAATAAGCACAAGGAAGTGAGTGTCATCTGGGTGCACTAGTAGGAGGTGGAAACTGGCCTCAGTGTCAGAATTGGCCATCAAGGCCCACTTTCCCAACTTCTGCAGTTTGAGTAGGGACTCATCAAAAGTAGTGTAACGCACAGTGCACAGATCTTGGGCCAATCCATCATTTACCGAAGATCCCGTTGGGAAAGACCTAGTGGGGAGCAGACTAAGGTGGTCATTACAACCCTGGCGGTCGGTGTTAAAGCGGCGGTAAGACCGCCACCAGGCCGGCAGAAAAAAAATTGCAATTACGACTGTGCCGGAAACCGCCAAAAAGACAGCCACTTTAACACTCCGACCGCCACAGCGGTACAAACAAACAGCGCGGCGGTCACCGCCAACAGACAGGCGGGAGACAATGTACCGCCCACATTATTATGACAGGCCAATCCGCCACCTTTTCCGGGGCGGATTCACAGCGGATAAAAACACGTCAGAAACAGGAATCCCGAAGGGAAAACGCTCACCTCTACACACCCCACAAGGAACGAGGACGCCATGGACCCGGAACACCAAATTCTCCCTGCAATAGTCTTCCTGCTCCTCTACCAGGAGCACGAATGCCGGCGGCGAAGACCACGGTGAGTACTGCACCTACGACACAGGGGAGGGGGTGGCAAAAAACAGGGACACACACACGCAACACCCCCACCCTCACCCACTACAACACACACACTAATGCATATCAATACATCACAGTTACACCCCCCAAGCCCCCTGGAAGAATGCAAAGACAATAGAAAATGAGTGTAACCATTGTAATATATTAAAAGCAAGTAGGCAGAAATATATAAATACACCATGTACATAATACATACCAAGCATAGTAGTCCAGGTAGTGCTCTAAGAAAGTCAGTGGAACACTGGGACCACACGGTATGGGTGAGGCCCACACAAGATCCCCGACCATGACGGAGAGAACACTGCAGGGGCATCAGACAGCAACTAAACAGGCACCTCAGGGGGAGGGAAAGGGGGGAGCACCTCAGCCGCTTGAGTGCACGACGCCAAATCCACGAGGGGCCCACATGCCCACTGTTACATCCTGGGGAGTGCAAAGCCACAGTCTCTCAAGTCTCTTCAGTGGGTGGGTTGCCCACTGTTCAATCCTGGGGAGTGCAAAGCCACAGTCTCTCAAGTCTCTACAGTGGGTGGGTTGCCCACTGTTCAATCCTGGGGAGTGCAAAGCCACAGTCTCTCAAGTCTCTACAGTGGGTGGGTTGCCCACTGTTCAATCCTGGGGAGTGCAAGGCCACAGTCTCTCAAGTCTCTACAGTGGGTAGGTTGCCCACTGCCATATCCTGGGGAGTGCAAAGCCACAGTCTCACAAGTGGATAACAGTCTCCACTGGTTCTGGAGGGGGCATGGTGCCCAGAGTGCTTCATCCTGCTAAGGACAGAGGTAGTGGATGACAGTCTCCACTGGTTCTGGAGGGGGCATGGTGCCCAGAGTGCTTCATCTTGCCAAGGATTGGGGTAGTGGATGCTTTTCTCCACTGGTTCTGGAGGGGGCATGGTGCCCAGAGTGCTTCATCCTGCTAAGGACAGAGGTAGTGGATGACAGTCTCCACTGGTTCTGGAGGGGGCATGGTGCCCAGAGTGCATCATTCACCCCGTGACGGACTCAGTTGTGTCAGTGCCCTTGCCGCTCATGGGCCAGCGGTGCTTGAGATGGTGGTGCCCTGTTCAGCGGTGCTTGAGTTGGCGGTGCCCTGTTCAGCGGTGCTTGAGATGGTGGTGCCCTGTTCAGCGGTGCTTGAGTTGGCGGTGCCCTGTTTAGCGGTGCTTGAGTTGGCGGTGCCCTGTTCAGTGGTGCATGAGACGGTGGTGCCCTCTTTAGCGGTGCTTGAGTTGGCGGTGCCCTGTTCAGCGGTGCTTTTGATGGCGGTCTCCATTGCAGGATCTCTGCTGCTGGCGGTCCTTCATGGCCCAGCGGGACTTGTGCTGGCGGTCCTTCATGGCCCAGCGGGGCTTGTGCTGGCGGTCCTTCATGGCCCAGCGGGGCTTGTGCTGGTGGTCCTTCATGGCCCAGCTGGGCTGGTGCTGGCGGGCCCCTCCTGGGCAGCTGGGCTGGTCCTGGCGGTGGCCTCCTGGGCAGCTGGGCTGGTGCTGGCGGTGGCCTCCTGGGCAGCTGGGCTGGTGCTGGCGGGCCCCTCCTGGGCAGGTGGGCTAGTGCTGGTGGTCCTGTCCTGGGCAGCTGGGCTTGTGCTGGAGGTGGGCTCCTGGGCATCAGGGATGATGGTGGTCTTCTCTGCCGTGCTGCTCTTCCCAGACTTGCCGGGTTTCTTGTGGCCCTTCCCCACCTTGGAAGGTGTCCCAGCTGACTCCACACTCCCACCGGGACCCCTGGGAGCGGCTTTGGTGGCTGGAGTCTTCCCCTCTCCCTCTGGGCACTGGCCAACTTCTGATGCTTCACAGGTGGTGGACTGTCTGTGCTGTGGCTCTGTGCCACACTGGCTGCCCTGGTGGCCGGTGAACTCCAGATTCCGGTGACTAGAGGCACCACTGGTCCCAGAGCTGTTGTGGCTGAGGTGCTAGTTCGGGACTTAGGAGACGGACGGGGTGGGGAGGTGTGGGAAAGAGGTCAAGGGTGGACAGGAAAAGTTTTTGGGACACACTGGGACGGGTAGCTGGAGGGGGTTTGGGAGTGGAGGAAGAGGTGGTGGTTGTAGGAGGTGTACGTTTGGTGACTTTGGGTGAAGGTGCATGCGCTGGAGGCTGTCGTGAGGCTGTTGGGTGGGTGTGTGCCTGCATTTGTGTATCTTGGGAGGGGGCGTCACAGACACACTGGGAGAGGACACAGGGGACATGTGAATGGTAGTGGGGGTGGTGACTGCACGTGAGTGGGGTGTGGTGGTGGGTGTGCTGGAGAGGGACGTAGTGGCTGTAGAGGTACTGCATGCAGGTGTGAGTGTAGACGAGACTGGGAAGGAGGAGGGAGATGAGGAGAGGGGGACACAGTGGAGGCAGTGGATGTTGGTGTGGCTGCATGTGTGTAATGCTTGCGTGAGTGCCTGTGGGATGTGTGGTGCTTATGTTTGCCAGAGCTTCCTTCGTGTGTTGATGTGTGTGCATGCTGGTCTGTAGGTGTGCTTGGGATAGGCAGAGGTACAGGGGATTGGGTCTGGGTGGAGGAAGTTGGAGGGGGAGGCTAGAGACAGGGACAATGGCTGCCATCAGTGCTGAGGCCAGAGTCTGAAAAGCTCGGTGAAGGGCCGCCTGACCAGAATGAATGCCCTCCAGAAATGCATTAGCTTGTTGCAACTGCCTCTCTACACCCTGGATGGCATTCAAAATGGTTGACTGCCCAACAGTGAGGGACCTGAGGAGGTCAATGGCCTCCTCACTGAGGGCAGCAGGGGTGACTGGGGCAGGGCCTGAGGTGCCTGCGGCGAATGTGATGTCCACCCTCCTGGGTGAGCAGGCCTGGGGCAAAGGGTGAGGGGCTGCTGGGAGGGCGGTGCTGGTCGGGGGGTGGCGGCTGTACCTGTAGATGCGGGGGGCACAGATGTTGCCACCACCACAAGGGAGCTCCCATCAGAGAACGAGTCCGTGTCGCTGGTGTCAGCTCCTGTCCCCGCCGTGGAGCTCCCCTCGCCCTCCGTTCCACTGGTGAACTCTGAGTCCGTAGTCTCACCCTCCAGGGCCATGTTGGATGCAGCTCCCTCGTGCTCTGGTGCCACTGCTCCTCCGCCTGATGATGCTAATGCACACAAGAACAGGGAGACCACAAAAAGAGGGGGACGACAGAAGAAAGACATGTTGAGTGCATGCATTACCGCTACCTTTGGCGGACACAACAGACACAGAAGCCCCCTGCACTACGCCGCGCTCTTGGTGTCCACTGTTCAATTCCTGGGAAATGGCCTACAAGGCTATGGACGGCATCTGCATACATTGATGACACAGGGGCATGACTATGGCCCTCATTCGGACCTTGGCGGGCGGGCAGCCCGCCGTCAAAATACCGTACCGCGGCGGGTATTTTGACTTTTCCCCTGGGCTGGCGGGCGGTCGCCAAAAGACCGCCCGCCAGCCCAGGGAAAAACTCCCTTCCCACGAGGATGCCGGCTCGTAATCGAGCCGGCGGAGTGGGAAGGTGCGACGGGTGCTGTTGCACCCGTCGCGTATTTCACTGTCTGCCAAGCAGACAGTGAAATACTTGTAGGGGCCCTCTTACGGGGGCCCCTGCAGTGCCCATGCCAGTGGCATGGGCACTGCAGGGGCCCCCAGGGGCCCCGCGACCCCCCCTACCGCCATCCGGTTCCCGGCGGGCGGACCGCCGGGAACTGGATGGCGGTAGGGGGGGTCGGAATCCCCTCGGCGGCGCAGCTAGCTGCGCCGCCTTGGAGGATTCAAAAGGGCGGCGGTACACTGGCGGGAGACCGCCAGTGTTGCCGGTCCGACCGCGGCTTTACCGTCGGCGGTGCTCCCGCGGTCCTCCAACCCGGCGGTCATTGACCGCCAGGGTTGGAATGACCACCTATGTGTACTTGGCACTCTACAGAGGTGGGGTGGGGTGCCACATGGCCTGCCTTACGGAGGGGCCTTGCCTACGGAACTCACCCTTGCCTAGGGAAACCCACAGCCCACCTCCCCCACCCAGACACCTCCACTGCGCGCAAAATCAGCAGAATGAGAGTGTACTCACCCCCTTGTGGCTGCTGTGATGCCCTCAAGCGCCCATCCAACACCGGGTAGGCCACCGCCAGGATCCTGAACATCAGGGGGGTCATGGTGCGACGGGCACCCCTCCCACATTGGGAGGCCATCCCCAGCTGAGCCTCCGCCGTCTTCTTGATCCAGCGGCGAATGTCCTCCCATCTTTTCCGGCAGTGGGTGCTCCGTCTGTGGTAGACCCCCAGGGTCCGGACGACCTTGGCGATGGCACGCCAAATATCTTTTTTCTGGTGGGCGCTGACCTACATGAAATGTACAGGGGAAAAAGAGAAACTGCACCATCAAAATGATTGGCCCCCATCCCTACCCTTGCCATGTGGCACATGCATTCACCGTCTTTCATGCACGCAGCACTCTCCCCCCTTCCTTTTTACATTCAGCCCTCTCCTCAAGGGCATAGCCCATACAACATGCTCCCTGTGTACTTACCTGTTTGTCTGGAGGACCGTAGAGTAGTGTGTACTGGGGGAGGACCCCATCCACGAGCTTCTCCAACTCCTCCGATGTGAAGGCAGGGGCCCTTTCCCCAGACACTCGAGCCATTGTCTCTTCCAGACCGAAGTCACAGCAGCACTTGCAGTGTAGGTCCTCTCCTGTCGAAGATCAGGTATCGAGTGATTGAACAGATCGAAAATGGTGGTCACGTCCGCTGCGGTGCGTACCGTCACCGCCGGCGTACATCGTCATTGGCTCCTGGGACCCATAGGGTCCAATGTTAACCAATGCAGGATTGGGCCGCGGTCTTCGACCGCCTACTGCGACGGTGTACAACGCCAGCGCAGTTACCTCATATCCCATTGTCCCATTGTCCCACTTTACAGGTCAGGCAGCCGCCATTTCAGGGGCCACCATGGCTTCATTTTCAACTGCGTCACACATACCTAGGCCTAGACTGTACACACATACAGGCCATCTTTTGTGTATGAATGGTGTTCTGTGTAAACTGTGGGTACGTACCTCTGAGTTGTTTGACTCTGTGCTCGCTGTTGTCCTTCATAGGCACCGTCCGCTGGGACATGTGAGGAGATGGCGGCATCCTTCGGTGTACCGACCGTTGGTGGACCTGTCGACAATGGAGGAGCGACATGTGATTATCACATACAGGCTTGACCATGCCACAATCCAGGAACTGTGTACCCAGTTGGAGCCAGACCTGATGTCAGCAATCCGCCATCCCACAGGAATCCCCCCTCAAGTGCAGGTGCTGTCAGTGTTCCATTTCCTTGCAAGTGGGTCTTTTCAAACAACAGTGGCCATTGCATCAGGGATGTCCCAGCCTATGTTTTCCAACGTATTGTCCAGAGTGTTGTCTGCCCTTCTGAAACATATGCGGAGCTACATAGTTTTTCCTCAGGTGGAGGATTTGCCTACAGTGAAAGGTGATTCCTATGCCCTTGGACACATCCCCAACATCATAGGTGCCATTGATGGGACCGATGTGCCTTTGGTCCCCCCCCCCACAGGAGTGAACAGGTGTACAGAAACCGGAAGAGTTATCATTCGATGAATGTACAGATGTTATGTTTGGCAGACCAGTACATCTCCCATGTGAATGTCATGTTCCATGGCTCAGTGCATGACGCCTACATCCTGCGGAATAGCAGCATCCCTTATGTGATGGGTCAACTCCAGAGGCACCGTGTGTGGCTATTAGGTGAGCACCTGGAAGAAAGTCAGTGGGAATGGTTGTCTGGGTCTGGGGATATCCCTCCAGGTTAGTGTGTGTCTAACAGTTGTCCCTCACCATTTGCAGGTGACTCTGTTTACCCCAACCTGTCATGGCTACTGACCCCGGTGAGGAATCCCAGGACAAGGGAAGAGGAACGCTACAATGAGGCCCATGGACGAACTAGGAGGGTGATCTAGCGGACCTTCGGCCTCCTGAAGGACAGGTTCAGGTGCCTCCATATGACAGGTGGATCCCTATTCTACTCACCAAAGAAGGTGTGCCAGATCATCGTGGCCTGCTGTATGCTTCACAACTTGGCTTTGCGACAACAGGTGCCTTTTCTGCAGGAGGATGGTCCAGATGGCGATGTTGTGGCAGCTGTGGAGCCTGTGGACAGTGAAGATGAGGAAGCAGAGGAAGAAGACATGAACAACAGGGACTCAGTGATCCAGCAATATTTCCAGTGAGACACAGGTAAGAG
The DNA here is from genome assembly GCF_031143425.1 of Pleurodeles waltl. Lineage (NCBI taxonomy): Eukaryota > Metazoa > Chordata > Amphibia > Caudata > Salamandridae > Pleurodeles > Pleurodeles waltl. Next base: position 1,874,863,452 of record NC_090440.1, on the reverse strand, counting down.
TACAGACCTGCCTACTACATGTACTTTAACACTACTACCTCTCTACTGTCTGTCGTTCTCACCCAGTGTACGGTCACTTAGTTGTCACTTTCCCTTGCAATTTCACAGATGTGGGTCCCACTGTGTGACATCTGCTTAGATTCCTCATGGACTAGAGCTGTGTGACATAGGTATGTTGACATTACAATTGAAAGAGCATTTTGTCACTGTAATTGCTAATACACTATTTCAAAATCACAGACAGACTCCAGATTGTTTTGTGCTTTAATTGTGTTTATTTAAGTGCTCAATATTGGAGGGGGTAGTGAAATGGTGATGGGTGATGGCGGAGGAATGTCCATGGCAGAGTCCAGTCTATTAGTCTCACACATGCATTGCCCATATGGGCATAGGAAGTGGAGTTGGAGCTGTTTAAGGATGGACAGGGTGACAAAGTGGGACAGTAGGATGACAATCAGGGTGGTCTCATTTCTTGACGGGGGTCTTGGCATCGTGCTCTGTCTTTGTCCTGGATCTCAGGGACCGTTTGCGGGGTGGTTCTCCCTCTGCAGGGGGTGGGGTGCTGGTGTGGTGGTCCTGTGGCGGGGCGTCCTGTCCACTAGCGCCGGCAGAGGTGGTGGGCAGTTCATCGTCCATGCTAGTGTCAGGGGCCCCATGTAGTGCCACAGTGTCCCTCCTGGTGTTGAGTACTTCCTTCAGCACCCCTACGATGATGCCCAGGGTGGAATTGATGGTTCTGAGCTCCTCCCTGAAGCCCATATACTGTTCCTCCTGCAGGTGCTGGGTCTCCTGAAACTTGGCCAGTACCGTTGCCATAGTCTCCTTGGAGTGGTGGTAGGCTCCCATGATGGAGTAGAGGGCCTCGTGGAGAGTGGGTTTCCTGGGCTTGTCTGCACCCTGTCGCACAGCAGCCCTCCCAGTTCCCCTGTGTTCCTGGGCCTCCGTCCCCTGGACCGTGTGCCCACTGCCACTGCCCCCAGGTCCCTGTTGCTGTTGGGGTGGTGGGTTAGCTTGGGTTCCCTGTAGTGGTGGACACACAGCTGATTGACGTGTCCTGGGGACGGAGGTATGGGCCCGCTGGGTGGGTGCTATGCTGGTGTTTCCAGAGGGGGGAAGCTCTGTGGTGGCCTTTGACTGGGTGAGGGGAACCAACTGTCCCGAGGTCCCCGATGGGCCGGGCTGGTCACCTAGATCCAGTTGGACAGAGCTGCTGTCATCACTGTGGGCCTCTTCTGTTGGTGGTGTGGACATGTGTAGACCCTCCTCTCCGGTGACGTTGGGTAGGGGTCCTGCAGGGGTATAAAAGGATGGTTATTACATCTGTGTGTGTCATGGTGTGCAATGGGTGGGTGACCGTGTACCCCAGTGCTTGCATTCCTGTGTGGGACCTTGTGTGATGATGGTTTAGGGGGTTGTATGGGTATGTGCAGTGGGCATGCTTTAGTGATGGGTGTCCATGCTTTGTTGTTGCATGCAGGGCTTGGTGTTGGGATGGGTGGTTTGTGATGTTGGGACATATGTGAGGAGTTGAGTTGGGGTGCTGGGGATGAGGGTGAGGGTGGGGGTATGTGCTGGCATGCAAGTAGGGTGGGGGATGTAATAATTAAGATTTGACTTACCAGAGTCCATTCCTCCACCTACTCCTGCGAGGCCCTCAGGATGCAGAATCACCAAGACCTGCTCCTCCCATGTTGTTAGTTGTGGGGGAGGAGGAGGGGGCCCGCTGCCAGTCCGCTGTACTGCCTGGTGGTGTCTTGAGACCACGGAACGCACCTTCCCCCGTAGGTCATTCCACCTCTTCCTGATGTCCTCCCAATTTCTTGGGTGCTGTCCCACTGCGTTGACCCTCTCCACTATTCTTCGCCATAGCTCCATCTTCCTTGCTATTGAGGTGTGCTGCACCTGTGATCCGAATAGCTGTGTCTCTACCCGGACGATTTCCTCCACCATGACCCTGAGCTCCTCCTCCGAGAACCTGGGGTGTCTTTGCCGTGCCATGGGGTGGTGTAGGTGATGTGTGGGGTGGAGTGTGTGGTGATAAGTGTGCTGATAAGTAGGGGTGTGTTGTGTGAGGTGCGTGGAAGTTCTGTGGGTGATGGTGTTGTGTGCCTGTGGATGCTGTTATTCAGGCTGGTGCTGTCTCTCTCTGGCCTTCTTTCGGAATTTTTTGTCGTAGGGGTTTGTGGGTGATGTGGGTGTGTGTTTTATATTGTATTGTTTGTGTGGGAGTGGTGTGTGTATGTGTATCAGGTGTGTGTATTTGTAATTGTCCTATGTGGCTGTGTTTTGTAAGAGTGTGTGTATTTTGAGCGCGGCGGTGTGTACCGCCAATAGAATACCGCTGTTGAATTCGCGTGGATTCGTGTGTCGTGATAGTGTGGGCGTTTTTCTGTTGGCGTGACGGTGGAGGTTTTGTTTTCGCCAGTTTATCACTGACCTTTGGTGTGGCGGACTTGTGTGGGTGTCTGAATTTTGTCGGATTCCGAAATGTGGGTCATAATAGCTGTGGCGGAATTCCGCGGCCGCGGAGGTGTGTTGGCGGTCTTCTGCAAGGCGGTAAGCGGCTTTTACCGCCAATGGTGTAATGAGGGCCTAAGTCCCTGGATAGGGGTGATGGAAAGGGGCCGGCCACCCTCCCTGTCCATACCTCCTCATGATTTTTTCGTATGCAATATCCACCTGACATAGCACTAACAGTTTATTTTTGAAGGGGCCTTGGTAGGGGGAGCTCATGAAGGGATGCAGAATCCATCCTTGAAACTATAATATATCACATGGGCATCACGAGATTTCTTATACCTGCTAAGGAGATGTGTTAGGAGATAGAGGCAGAAGGGCGTGGGGAGCTTGCTAGTTTGATTGGTGTTACTCGTTTTTGGTGGGCACGGTTGCCCCCGGGATGGGTACTGTCGATGGTTGAGCCCACAACTGCGTTGCAATACCACCCTACCCTGCCAGAGAATTTGCCTGATCAGGCGCCTGTGTGCTCCCTACCTGCCCGATCTGTGTGGTGGGTAGCCCAGCGGGAACCACTGTTGTGCCCTGGACCACGGCAGGAAGCTGCTGAGTGGCCGCCCCCCCCCATGAGGTAGTTAAGACATAAACGATGAACCGGCCTGGGGTGAGCCCTCGGCCTGAGACACAGGGGAACAAGACAAATTACTTTGGCACACTGCCCCCCCTGCTGGTGCTAACCACCGGACCATCTGGGCCTTGATTCTGATAGCAGGTGAAAGGGGCTGCCCCACAGCCTCACCCTGGACAGAAGAGGCAGACTTCAGTTGCATGTTGGCTGTGGTGGTCCTAGGTTCTGGAGTGGCATCTCTGTAGCATGCTGGAACTCTCCTCTGCCACTCTGGTAGGGGGGCAGCTGCCGAAGGTTGTTGATCTTTTACCAGGCCTTCTGTCAGCTTTACAGGGCCCTGTCTACCTCATGGGTCTTGAACATCTTCCAAAGTTCACAGTGAGAGCAAAACTCAGCCTGCGTCATGGGGGCATCCAGTGCAGATCCTGCTCACTTTGGAGCCATGCTGTACGGAGACACCGAGAACTGCAAAATAGCGTTAACATCCTTGTCACAAAAAGCAGTATGCCCAACTGAGAAAGATAGGAAACATTAGATTAACGCATACTTGACTGCCAACTACCTGCCATTGCCTTTAGAGAATAAGCTCACCTTTGTTTTCTTTTTCTGAAGCTACCGGGACAACCAGGCCCTTCTTGGTGAAGCTACTGGAACAACTAGGCCACCCCGGAGGCTCACCAACTCTTGGGGGCCTGATGCCATCCCATGTGTCCCTGGGACTGCATGAACCAACACAAAGTACATAATGAACCACAACATGAAGGCAAAGTTGAGTAGAACTGAGTTATGGAAATGACCTCTGAGATGCCCAGCCTAAAACCCTCCACGTTTCCCCCCATTTCTTTTTTTTGGAAAGCCTTCGAGCGAAATGGCGTAAAGACCTAAAGGTGAGAAATGTCTACAGACATACCTGGAATAGAACCCTCACTCTCAGCCTTAGAGTCTGTGCCATTGACCATTAGGCCATAAGTAGCTCCTCGCCTTCTGAGTAGCACTCTGAAATTCCCTGTAAGGAGGGGAATGTCTACAGACATACCTGGAATAGGACCCTCACCTCTCAATATGATGGTCTGTGACTGTGACCACTAGGCCACCTGCAATCCTGTCTTTAATTAACTAAACGTATTCGTACACACCTGGTTTCTAAAGTCAAGGTGAGATGATACAATAAAGTAGGCTGTGGTGATGCGACTTAACCACTCACCCCAATTACTGCCTCGACGAGCAGGTGTGAGAAAAGAAGTTGCCCCACCGCCCTCAGCATGCAAACCGGTTGCATGCGCCGCAAGTCATGCACATGAGGGTTAGGAGCTGCGGTGTTAAGCTAAAATATAAGGCCTGTTTCAAAGTAGCTTAAAAATACTGAGGGTTTAGGCCCCGGAGAGACCTGCCCTAAGCTTTTCCCTCAAACACAGCACGCTGGGGATACTTACTAACTCCCAGGGACAGCCCTGGAAAAGCAGTGTACAAAAAGGTGGCCCGCTAAGGTATCCACCAACCCCAGAGAGAAAGCCCAGGACAAGACACTTCACAAACAAGGAGCCACACAAGAAAAGGCAACACGCTATGGGTACTCACCCACCCCAGTGATAGCCCACACACAAATAGGGGGCCCCTGAACAACAACACCAAACAAAGCATGCATCGTCATGCAAACATGCATACCAACACGGCTACATGCAGAAAATGCAGACAAGGTATGCAAGGCGGCTCCCCTCCCGGCACACCGCCTCCCATTCTACATACCTGCAATATGAACATGACGAGATGAGAACCTGGAAGGGGGCACGAGGACTGGATGAGGGGAGAGCGCTGGCTTAATTGCTCCTTCAACACCTTCTCCTGCACCTCTTGATGACGTAGCCAACAGGTGTACATTGCCCAAACGCCGCACTTCCACCTGCCTTCGTGATAGGGGAGAGGGGCGCAACTAAGGGCGCCCCTCCACAAGGTACTGGAGGAGCCTGAGAAAAAGGACGGGTAAATTATGTAGGAAAGAATCAAGACTGTTACAAATAAGATAAAGGTCCAACTGAGCTCCGATACATAGTGTGCTGTATTATCGCCTATCACCACAACTAAATTAGGCAAAAGGGCTTAAAGTGGGCCAGGTCCCTCAGAGTGTCGGATTCAGTAGTAATTAAATAAGAACAATGAAACGGGCCCTAATTTCATGTCCTTACTTTAATTACAAAAACGCTGATTGATTTCTTAACAACTAATGTAGAAAACATTAAGGTAATCCATGTCAGCAATTTACTTTCAGTTACTTAATCTTGCATTCCCTAAGAGTACTATGTTGTGTTTCTGTATTTTTTTTTATGTACTATATTACTCTGATAATGTGCATGCTTTGAACTGAGTAGCCTCCAGGTGTTTAAAGCGGGCCAATATTGAGAGCACTGGAGTTGAGACTGAAAGCAGCGCAAGTTCCTCAAGATGCCCATCAGTGAATCATAAAGGGGTTCAGAACACATGATTACCAAATCCTTGGCCTCTCTGCAGAGCGCACAGGCCTCAGTAATGTTTAATTCAGTCTCTCAGTTTCAGAACAGATACATTTTCAATATTCATTATTTACAGCAAAATCATTCTTGTTACTTATCTTAAACAGCAAACAATCATTGATGAAAGCAACGGATCTGGCTAGTTTTAAGTGTATGTCAGTCTTTGTGTTGTATATCTGGATGCAAATATTGAGAGCACAGAAAGGGACCAAAATACTGGTAGAGTGGCACACTACGAGAATCACAGAAAGTTAGTTTACCTGTTTAAGTCAAACCCTTAATTACATAGGCCTTGTCTTTTTTAGAGACCCCCACTTTTTCTTCCCATTTCTCTCTTTCTGACTACGCTCCCGTTGGGGAGACAGATATCAGTCTTTGCACACAGGTGTTTTTCTGCCCCACCCAATTTCCCCTAAGCCCAGTTTCCTCCTTAGGACTGGGGCATTACAAAGGCATTCAACCTGCTGAACAGTATTTTACATACTTTATTACTGTTGCAGCAGTTCAAGATCCACAACACTGAGTTGAAAAGCTACTCTTATTTAGAAGTAATATTATAGACATTCTAAAACAGTACAACAATAATTAATTAAATAAAGTAGGGTTCCAAGATGGTCAGCCACCACTATTTGCTTTGCCAATGGTTAAGTTGCAATTGTACATGTGTTGACAAAGACAATAGTGACAGGTGGTGGGAGACTTCTTGGTCATATTTCAATTCTGCAAGTGCTAGAAGTGACTTTGCAAAAGTTTGTGTTTTCCTTCTCTGGGAATGGGGTAGGAAGGGGGAAGAAAATGCATGCAGCCCTCCCAGTCTTTGTTAATGACTCCCAGATGTCCCTCTTCAGGGACCTGTTTGATCTTGTGGCCTCCGTATGTCAGTTTAGAATGTATTTGTTGTCTTTGTTCTTTTTAAAATCCACTTTGCCCAACACATTTCGAACAACCCACCTTTAAAATTACTGATGACCTTCTTAATAAATTTGTAAAATTGGGATTTATTTTTAGGTTGAAGCCTACCAGACAGAGTTCTTCTGGTCATTCTGACAGCTTCCGTGGGAAGGCATACTGCCCAGTGCTTACAGATGGCTTTGTGGTTTGCAACTCACATTTTCTTGCTTTCTAATCGCTGTCTTTATTTGTTTTAGCTTTCCAGCATATCTTTGTCCCTCCCGTGGAGCCTAGACTGTTTACCATTGCTCCTTGTATTCTTCCATGAGTGCTCACTTTCCAAAACAGGCCTTTAAATTTTGTTCTTATCTTGTCACATTGGCTGTGCATTCAGAAACAGAGATCAAATGCCAGGGCCTGTCTTCGGAGCTTGGGGTTTACTTTTTTTTAACTGACTTCAAAGTTAGAAGATTGACAATCTTGCTGGATACTGTGGGTTTGAAAGGAAAGGTTTCTTCTAGCACATGCATTTTAATTGTCTGTGAATAAACTGTGCACATATTTCGAGAATGTATCAGAATTTGGAAATCCAAAATGGAGAACATTTTTTGTAATGCTACAGTGTGGTGGAAATAATTATTTAATAACAATTTAAAGTAATTCAATACACTAGGTAATGCCCTTTCCACACATTATCATTTATGTGCTGGATAGTTTTATCAGTAAAACTGTATGCGCAAATGTAATGGTAATTTCAATTGAAAATGGGTTGTCTTTAATGGCAGTGTGCTACCACATCATGCATACTCAACTTTACCCCACTCCACTCCATACCAATCTACAACACTCTATGATACTTTACTATACAGCACTTCATGCCAACCCACTCTATCCCACTCCAGTCTATGACACTCCACTTCACAACATGACACTCTACTCAATGCCACTCTACTCCACTCTATGCCACCCAATGCCTCCTTTTCACTCTAGGCCACTCTACGACACTCCACTCTATGAAACTCTATGACACGCTACGCTACTCCACTCTATGCCATTTCACTCTATGACACTTCACTATGTGATAGTCCACTCTGCAACACTTCATTCTGTGACTGTCCACTATACAACACTTCACTCTACGCAACCTTATTCCACTCTAAGTGACTTCACATTATGCACCTCCACTCTATGACACTTTATTCCACTCAGCAAGCAGCTGGGAGGAGGCTGAAGTAGGTGCAGAAACATGATGCACCCTTTGACAAATATGTGACTACAAGGGGCATCATCTCCAGTCCCAGACCAGAGGCCCGAATCCCTAAAGTTTAGGGTATCTATAATCTATTACTGTCACTCAGGTAGGCATTGAGTGTTTGGATATTAAGAGCCAGATTTAAAGAAAAGTGGTGCAGCACGGTGCTGTGCCAAAATTGGTAGCGCAGCGCTGAGTCACTTTAGAAACACAGGGATGCGCCGTATTTAAGGGACTACCATGCACCCCTGCGTTTCCCTCTGCGCAGGCGCTACATTTAGCTGCCAGCGCCAACACTGGCATCCTTGCACCATCGTGCAAGGATGTCTGTGTTGAGGGGTGTGAAAGTTTATGTGCGGGAAGGGGGTCATCTTTCTGCACATAAACAATCACTAATAGCGCTTTGGCACTTCTGTGTGTACTGCACAATGCAGCACACTCAGAAGTGCCAAAGCATAATTTTCAAATGATTGTTTATGTGCAGGAAGGGACACCTTCCCGCACATAAACAATCATTTCTGGCATTTTGCTTTTTCTATGCATGCTTCAGAATGAGAAGTATTCCTCCTTGTTGCGCCCTGCCAATGCCACCCCTGGTGGTGGCGTTAGATTTTGGCCCTGCCTCAGGTTTATGAGATTTCATAAATCTGAGGCAGCATCAAAATGCAATGGGAGTTGCTGTGTCATGCCCACAGCAACACCCATTGCACGCCCCTTCCACGCACAGTGCTGTGTGGGAAGGGGCTCTATTTACAAGGTGGTGTTAAGCCACAAAAAGTGGCTTAACGCCACCCAGTAAATACGGCGCTGTGCTTAGTACCACAAAAGTGATGCTCCTGTGGCACTAGGGGCCTATAAATACGGCCCCAGGTCTTCCTTTCCAGTAGTGGGGGAGAATAGTATATAGCTCACTTATGTATGGTTAGGGATCTGTGGCCCTGAAGAATGCCCCAGACCAGTTTTGGCTCACTGTGAGGGCAGAAACATGTTGGCTTTGTTTGAGGACAGGCTGAGTCATTATACCCACACATACCATCAATTCATTTTTTTTTAACCTTGCCAGCAGACACCCCTATTAAAGGTGTATCAACACTGGCTGTCCGCTAGGTATTTTTAATTGTAACTGGATCCCTATATTATCTAGAAAACTTTATCTAAGAACTCCCTCTGGGTGCTCCTCACTGTGAGGTCCAGTCTGCCCTGGTAGCATTGTCCTACTAGGGTGGGGATATGTGATCTATGATGAATCACAACACTGTTAAGTGTGTGAGACAACCTGTTCCATAAGGAGAAATTCTCCGCACAGGTCCCATCACTACAGTCCCTAATAAGAACCCCAAGTTAATACTGACAGGATCACAACCGAAGTGGTTGTGACTGATAGATTTACATTACTTCGTCCACACCTATTGTTTATACTGTTCTAATTATGGGAGGAAGTGTGGAGGTTTGACCTCTCATCTCTCTGTTTGTGTAAAGGGACTTTATTCCAATCTACACTCTGCCATTCCACTGTACTCCACTCCACTCTTGTGCTCCACTCTACACCACTTCCTTCTATGACACTTTACTCCACTTTACGCTACACACTCTACGACACAAGACTCTATGTACCTCCACTGTACACAGCTCCACTCTACCCTACTCCACTCTGTTACACTCTAGTCTACTCTATGCCACTCCACTCTATGCCACTTGACTTTAGGCCACTCTATGCCACGCGTCTCTACGCCACTTCACTCCACTGTGCAACAATACTCTACTATATGCCTCTCCACAATACTCCACTCTATAACACTATGGGGGTCATTCCGACCCCGGCGGGCGGAAACCACCCAAACACCGCCCAAATGACCGCGGGGAGCATTCTAACTTTCCCGCTGGGCCGGCGGGCGATCTTCAAAAGATCGCCCGCCGGCCCAGCGGGAAAGCCCCAGCAAAGATGAAGCCGGCTCCGAATGGAGCCGGCGGATTTGCTGGGGTGCGACGGGTGCAGTTGCACCCGTCGCGATTTTCAGTGTCTGCCAAGCAGACACTGAAAATCTTAATGGGACCCTGTTAGGGGGCCCCACGACACCCGTTCCCACCAGCCTCTTCCTGGCGGTGTAAACCGCCAGGAACAGGCTGGCGGGAAGGGGGTCGGAATCCCCATGGCGGCGCTGCTTGCAGCGCCGCCATGGAGGATTCCTTTGGCCAGGGGAAAACCGGCGGGAAACTGCCGGTTTCCCTTTTCTGACCGCGGCTTTACCGCTGCGGTCAGAATTGGCCAGGAAGCACCGCCAGCCTGTTGGCGGTGCTTCCGTGGTCGTTGGCCCTGGCGGTCAATGACCGCCAGGGTCAGAATGACCCCCTATATCACACTCCACTCTACTCCACACTATGACACTCCATGCCACTTTACTCCACTCTACACCACCCCAAGACACTCCACTCTAGGACACTTTACTTCACTCTACTCCACTTCACTCTTCACCACTCTACTCTATGCTACTTCACTCTACTCTAAGGCACTTTACTCCACTCTACAACACTCTATGACCCTCCACTATACAATACTATACTCTACAACACTCTACTCTGTGACACTCTACTCCTCTCTATGCCACTCTACTCCACTTTACGAAATTCCCTCTAAGCCACTCCATGCCACTTTACTCCACTCTACACCACTCCACTCCACTGTACTCCACTTTACCCAATTCCCTACATACCACTCCACACCACTTTACTCCACTCTATGCAACTCCGCTGCACTCTATGACACTCCACTCTAAGGGCCAGATGTAGGTAGGAAAAAAATAGCGACTTGCAAATTGTGAGCATTTGGGACTCGCAATTTGCGTGTCGCTAACTGCAATGCAGGTAGAAAGTGCGCGGACAAATTGCGACTCGCACCCGGAGTCGCACCGCAGATAGCGAGTCCGCTGTTTGCGAGGTCGCTTTTTGCGACCGTGCAAAAAACTGACTCGCAATTTGCGAGTGGGTGTCGCAAATTGCGACTGTGCTGAAAATTGAAAGCAGGTGCTGCAGAACACTCTAGAAACCACTCCAGAACACTCAGGAAAACACTTCCTGGCACATGATGATGACATCACAGCCAGGAAGTTTACAAATACACCTGGGAGGAGGGAGGACCACACCCTTTTTAACTGCAGCACAGCTAACAGAGCACCAGCAACCATGGCTGACACTCCCAGGAAGAGAAAGCTCAAGTTTGCTGAGAAGGAGCTGGAGGTGCTAACGGATGAGTGCTGTCAGCACCATGATGAGCTGTTTGGCAAGGCAACCCTCACTGTGCCAGACTCTGAAAAAAAATGAATTTGGCAGGATATCCAGGACAAGGTAAACTCCCTGGGGGTCAGCCACCGGAGTGTGGAAGAACTAAAGAAGAGGTGGTACGACCTCCGCTCCCGGACCAAGGAGAGGGTGGCAGAGCGGCTCTGGGAGATGAGAGGCACAGGAGGGGGACCATCTACCATACCACCACCCACACCCCTGGAGGAAAGGGTTGAGGAGACCCTTGAGCCGGAGGCTGTCACTGGATTTGGAGAACTGGACACCTCTGAGCCCGGACCATCAACCGGTGAGTACCATGTGATATGCTTGTACCCCCATCAATGCCATACCCCCACCCACCATGTACACAGGGGCATTCAAAACCAAGATAGCTCCATTTCAGAGTAGCAAACACCAGAATGATGCATTATGGGCAATGTAGTCAAGTAGGCATTTCATAGGCTATTGTTTATTAGGAAGTTTTTAACTGATAGTAGACACTTGACAGTGTTTTCCCCATGTCCCACAGGTCTCCCACAAGACACCCCCACCAGCCCAAGCAGCCAGGTGCCAATGGTCAGCCAGCACAGAGAGGAGACAACAGGACCAGCCACCACTCCCACCTGCACCACCAACACCATCCCCTCTCTGGCAACACCTGAGTGGTGTTGGAGCCTGCACCAGGTACAAGCCAGAGTGCCACATCAGACATTACAGGGCCTCCACCGCTGCGCAGGCGACGCAGGATGATGACAGCAGAGCAGCAGGCAGAGTCAGGGCTTCCCTCCACAACACCAACGGTGGCCCAACTGCTACAGGGTCAGCGCCTGCAAAACCAACAGTTAAGGAGGATTAGTGGGGTTTTGCAGCGCTTTCAGAGGAACCATGCCAACAGCATGCAGCAGGTGCATTCACAACTGGAGGTCATTGGGAACAACACAGGTGACCTTGCCCTGTCTATGCGCGAACTGGCGGCTGGACTGCTAATGCAGAGTGACGGTGCGCGGTGCAGGGACCACCAGCTACTGCAGCGCCTGGACAGGATGGCCTCCTCCATCGTCAGGCTGGCAGTTAACACAACTGGGCTGTCTAGGAGAACAATCAACCTCCAGGTTGACATGGGCCACTTTGCGGGTGATGTGGCACGGGGACTGGGCCGGATCACCCATGCAATAGACCTCCTGGAGGCACGGCAGGTGTCCAGGGGTACAGGTGACACCCCACAAGACAGTGAGGAGGGCTCCACTGTCAGCAGTGTCTCTGCCGGTGACACCAGGGTGCTACGGAGTGGGAGCACAAGGCAGAGCACTGCTGACCCACCTAGTACCAGCCAGGCTGGCCGAGCCCGCCGTAGGGTGTGAGCTAAACACTGTCCCTGATGTTGGGGCACATGATGGCAAAGTGTCCCATGCCAAGTGGACTATTGAAGTCCCTGAACAGTTTTTTCTTGAATATAGTTTGGTAATTTGCACTTATTAAATCATTTGTTCGTTCAACTTCACACATGGACTGTTTGTTCTATTGGTGAGTATGGTAGAAGTTGGCACGTACCTTCCAAAGTATTGGTTTGCAATGTGTTCCCGTCTCAGTCTGCCTTGATTTGCGATGCTCCTATCCCCATGATGGTGATGTGGTAGCTCTTGCTCTTCATCCTCCGAATCTGGGTCTGCAGGGGTGAGAGGTAGCCCACGTCGGGTGGCAATGTTGTGCAGGATAGCGCATGCGACAACTATTTTGAATGCCGTTATGGGGGTATACTGGAGGGCACCTCCACTTCGGTGGAGGCATCTGAACCTTGCTTTCAGCAGTCCGAAGGTTCTTTCGATTATGTTCCTGGTCCTCTTATGTGCACTGTTGTATCGCCTCTCTCATTCATTGCTGGGTGTTAAGTACGGAGTCAGTATCCATGGCCGTAGTGCATATGCACTGTCACCTGTTGGGCACAACACGTACACTGTTAGCAAGGCATGGGTGGTTTGCACATTGACCTGTGTGCATGTCTACAAGGTGTATTCAGCTCTACCTAGGAGGTATCCTTCTCCAAACTCCCCACGTTCCAGGCGTTGGTGTATCCCACTGTGCCTAAAAATGTAGGAGTCATGAGTACTGCCTGGAAATTTAGCAACCATGTCAGTGATGACATAATGGGCGTCACAAACCACCTGAATATTGAGTGAGTGTGTACACTTCCTATTGCGGAACAGATATTCCAGGTCTGCAGGAGGGCATATTTGAATATGTGTCCCGTCTACACACCCTATGACATGGGGAAAGTTGGCAATCCGGTAAAAGTCCAACTTGGTGCTGTTAATTTCTGCCTCATTCCTGGGTAGGTATATGTATCGGGACATGTGTGTGAGTAAGGCATCTAGGAATGCCCTGAGGAACCTTGATAGTGCACTTTGGGATACCCCACCTGCCACAGCAATGACCCCCTGATAGCTACCCGAGGCCAAGAGGTGCAGTGAGCATAGCACTTGCACATGCGTAGGGATGGCGCAGCCGCGCACAGTCTGGCGTTCTAGCTGTGGTTTGAGTAAATCTATTAAATCTAGTATAGCTGCGCTGCTAAGTCTGTATTTGTCATACATTTCCTCCTCAGTTTGCTGGAAGAGTGTCTGCCTTGTTCTGTATATCTTCTCCTGTCTCTGGCTCCTCCTCCTCCTCTGCTGGGCTGCGTGGGCTCGCCTCCTCACTGTTATCAGGTATATCTCCGCCATCTTGAGTAACCCAGATGCCTTCTGGGTCTCCTTTTATACTTTGGTAATGGTTACCACCTGCTCTGAGTTAGTGGTAAATTGGAAGTGTAAAATGTTTTTTTTGCGACTAGTCGCAATTTGCGAGTTGCTATTGCATATGGTATGCGACTCGCAAATTGCGACTTCCTATTTGCGGGTCGCAAAATGGGGTCGTAAATTTTGCGAGTCGGTACCGGCTCGCATCGCATTTTGCGAGTTGGAAATGGGATTTTTGCATCCCATTTCCGATTTTGCGGGGTCACAAATAGCGAATCGGGCCACTTGCGACTCGCAAAAGTTTGCTACATCTGGCCCTAAAACACTCCACTCTCTGGTACCCTACTCCACAATACTCTTTTCCACTCTATTCTGCTCCACTCTATGACACTGTACACTACTCTATTCTACAAAACTCTATGCCGCTCTACTCTATGATACTCTACGCCCCTCAACCCTCTGACACTCAACTCTATGAGACTCACCTCCACGACACTCCACTCCAGTCTATTCCACTCCACTTTACACCACTCCACATTATGCCACTTTATGCTACTCCATGACACTCTACTACACTCTATGCCACTCTACTCATTCTACAACACTGTACTCCACTTTACGCAATTCCCTCTAAACCTCTCCATACCACTTTACTCCACTCTATGATACTTCACTTGACAACACTCTGCTCCATTCAATGCCCCTCCACTCTATGACAATTTACATCACTCCCCACCACTCCAGTCCACTCTACTCTATGATGCTTTACTCTATGCTATGCCATTCTACTCTATGACACTTCACTCTACGGCACAACACTTAAGGACATTCTACTCCACTCTATCCCATTTCACTTTGGAACACTCTACTCCACTCTATGCCACTCTACCACCCTCTACTCCCTTTATGACACTCTACTCAACTCCCTTTATGTCACTTTAATCCTCTCTTTGCCACTTACTCTATTCTGACACAGTACTCCACTCTACTCCACACTACTCTCCTGTATGCCAATCTATGCCACTCCTCTCTACGACACTCTGTGCCATTCCACTTTATGATATTGTACTCCTCTCTACCCCACTCCACTCAATTCTACACCCCTCCACTTCACGCATCTTCATTCTTAGTCCACCCTATGACACTCCAATCCACTCTCTTCTACGCCACTAACTTTTAGCCATGCTGAACATCAGCCCCGCTTGTGCACGACATGGCTAAAACACATTGGCAAAGCCAATAGCTCTTGCATAGGCGAGACCTATTGGCTTCGCAAATGGTTGTTTCTGATGCTGTAGCGGTGCATATGACTCAGGAGCACTGTTAGAAATCTGTGGATGTTCTAATATTAAACTATTGGTGCAGGGTGCGGATCAGTGTGCCAATCGTTCTAAGAACGTTGTGAATATTTTAATAATGTAACAGTGGTGAAACCTTCAGTACAAAGTGATGCAAGCAGTTTGGGTATCTAACTAAGTACTGGGAAAACAAGTGTGCGCGGCAGCTCTGATTAATAGTGCACTGGGAGATCTATGAATGCTTAAATACAGGTCTAGATGCGCGCTCTCTCAGTTCAAAAAGGTCACACATGACGTGGGGCCATTTGCTAGTTATAATAACGTAGACATTAATTCCAATGTGATCGGGGTTTTACTGGAAATGTTTCATGCCCTTGGTGCATAATCTGAGTCTTTTGGAAATTGAATTTATCTCGATGCCTCACATCTAAGGCTAGCAGAGCTATTATTCTTTTTTTGGTATCTGCTGCCCTCTGGCGTTAATAATCTGGAATGTCTCAGCCAGTCAATGGCAGGTCCATTACAATACGGAAAACAAGTATGGGGCAGCTCCTAATCTGGAATGACCTACCGTGAAATATGAACCGGATCTCGTGGCAAGGGCAATGTTAGTCAAACCTCTTCTGACCACGCCATCAATGGTTTGCATTGTTTGGAGAAGAAGAATATATTACATTTTAAAACAGTGGGTTGGAATTTTCCCTGTGCACTCTAAAAGGGTATCTTAGACCCAAAGATGAAATGCTAGGAGTTACAGAACTGTGGCCTGGCGCAAGGGAAGCAATTGCCATCTGCACAAATGTGGTTGCTGGAAAAGACGTGCTGCACTTTTCCTGCTAAAACTGGACCTAACCTTTTCTGAGTAACCTAGCCATGACTAAAATTAGAACATCAAATTCACAAAAGGCGATGGGGGAATGCTTGCAATTTGTATAACCACTGTCAATCATTCCGGCAAGCATTCCAAACCATTGCTCTCTTGCCTACTATTCTACCTGAGTTTGGGTCCAGGTCTATGCAATTTAGTCGTGACCCTGCTTCAGAAGGTCCAGCCCAGCGTGAACTGCCAGGCCAGGTCCTCCCTGAACCGGAAGCAAAGCAATTAAGGATCAGTTTCACCCTGATTGGGGCTCTTCATTCAGGTGTAGCCTGATGGATTGGGATGCAGCCTGAGTAATTACCAGTGGCTGAGAATAATTCCAGGATCACATCCATCACTTTGTTTGTATACTAACATTAGAACATCTGCATGGCTCAGGGGACCTTGACCACTTGCTTTTTTTGGTGGGGGGCACACAGCAAGGGCAGGTGTGGGCCAGATCGAACCGGTCCTAGACGGCAGCCCAACGGTGGGCGCCGCGCAAAATTTGGAAAATCACGCTCACGCCCGCGGGGTGAGCTGATTGGTAGATGGGGGCATGGTGGGGGTTCCTGGGGCAGTCGGCAGAGGCAGCTAGACAAGGGTTAAAAGGGACAGCAAGTCCCGTGAAGGTCATCTTGTTCTCTTGACACTGGCTGCCCCTGACAATCGTCGACCTGCACACCTCCAGAGGACTGGAGGAATTCTTCACCAGCTGAGGATTGTTCCTGCTTCTCCCTGCTAGCGCAGGTGCCTTAATAAAAATTATTAATGAGTGTTTATGTATTTTGAATAATAAGTTTGTGTAGAAAATATAATAACATAGAAAAACAATGCACGCATTTGAAAATGTGATCACGAAGAATGGCCACCAATGTTAACGAAATGTACTAATCAATGATTTAATAATATAAATGTTGAATATATGTTAGGCTAGTAATATATCAAATTAAGGGTTATCAATTAAGCTTTAGCTTTATTAAATTGTAGGCCTTAACGTAGCAAGTGTCTTGGCCTACTTGCCAGGCCTCATGTAAAAGCTGTATTTCTTAGCGTTTAATGAAATTGCTGACCAAGTGAATTAAACTGTGAATTTCTACTGTATTGTTTAAATGTGCTCACAACTGAAGCTTTTTGTGAGAACCAACTGCTAGGAGATGACGTTCTTGCTAATGCAACATTTTATGTATAATGTGTCTGAGACTGACTTTCCCAGGACAAGAACAAAGAAGATACTGACTAGAGTAGAGGCTGCAACAATATTGTTACTTGACAAGCCGGACGATGATGATATCACAAGACGAACCAATCAACAATATGAGAATGGAGAAATATTAGAATTCATAGATTTGGGATATTAGTTTTACTGGACAGAGTGTGAACATACGATTAACTGACCAATAGGAATTTGGGGGGTAGTTTAGGTGACTTTAACTTAACTACACTGCACAGAGGGAAGAGAGTTCATTCATTTGCTCACTCTGAGAGAAGACAAATTAATTTCCCATTTGCTTGATGACCGAAAGGTCAATATTTCTTATGCGCCTTGACTAGAGCTGTGCTTAACTTTAATGCTTAATGACTTTTCCCTTTAATTCTGATGCTGAAGCCTGAAGCTTTGCTGATCGACTGATGTCCTGAGGACGAAGACTGATTCTGCTTTGCTGATCCACCCTGAGGATAGGTATATCCAGATTGTGATTATTATGCATATTTGCTTTTTCTTTCTAGGTACCAACTGCACTGTTTTGATAGACCCATAGTTAGATGTTTTCCAAAATTGTGTTACTAAATTGTTTTGCATGAAGCCCAACATGCTGATGCTAATCTGATGTTAGTTAAGGATTCTCACTAATGACTTACAATAACAGGGACTAATGTTTGATGAATTTCTCTGCTAAATTACATGTATGTTATAACGTTGACCCAGTTGACTTTGTTATTGATTTGCACCATAACTTTAGAATGTGTTGTAATTCAAGATTTGATTAGATTACGTTTCTTCCGCCACTTTGGACAACCAGTGTTGTTTCTGTATGTGCTTCATCTGAATTTGAGATTAATCTACATGACCTTAGCATTGTTAATATTGGGAAATAAATATTCTAAACATTTACTAAATGTGTGGTTATTCATGACTGAAAGGTCATGGTGTGTGACAATTACTGACTCCATTGATTAGTGATGTTATTGATTACTAATGATTATTGATTATTGTGTATTGATTATTGATTATGCACTGGATCTATGGTAAGAACATCTTAATTGCGAGTCAAAAGGTTCATTGACCGATTCTTACAAGTTATAACTTACAACTTATACGTTTACTTATTAAGGTCAGACGCGCTAACAGCCCCGGTGCTGCCTTGACCCCTGCTGCCCTCGGCCTTGTCTTCACCTCTCCCTGGCCTGGGGTGACAGCAATTGGCAGGAAAACCCCAGCTGATTTATTTAAGGCCTGCCCTTGACTTTCGTGACTGGTCCTTGCAGCCTTGCTGTCGTTGTTGGGGCCTTGGTCCAGCAGTGGCATCACAGGCAGGGTAATGAGTGGTGGGGGTCCAGGGTGGGCAGGGTTTTTTTTCTGCTGGGTTGAGGGGCAGTGGGTTCCTCGGGGGCAGCAAGAACAAGAATCAATTTTTATTAATTTTGTTGTGACTTAAGTAATTTTGCTTTGTGCTATTTTTCCTGTATACTGTTAGTCCAGTAGATGGCAGTATTGGTTCATTAGTAACAACCCAGCTATATATATGTCCAGGGCTTGTTGTTGTTGTATGTTATTTGCGAACCTTTTTGATATTGCCTGACTTGAAGTATTTATAGTTTTAATCCTATTTACTGTATTATTGTCCTGTTTTTTTTGTTGTTGGGGCAGCTGTGTGTGTTTGCGAACCTTTTTTGATTTTGCCTCGCTGAAAGTATTTATAGCTATTAATCCCCTTTTTTACTGTATTATTGTTCTGTTTTTTTTGTTGTTGGGGGAGCTGTGTGTGTTAGGGCATTATTTTAATCAGACATGCCACCAAAACAGGTAAAACGTAAACTTGATGTGGAGACAGTTATGGGGCGCCTAGATGCTATGGACCAGGTGCTAGCCCTCATACAACCAACTGCAATCTCACTGGCACAGAAGGAGGCTGAAGGCAGTCAGCTGGGTGGCAAGACTCCAGTAGTGGGGGTGGACTCTGCAGCAGATCAGGGTGGGCGCCCAAGGTGGGCCAGGGTCCCACCAAAATCAGCTTTTCCCCTGGTTAGGTTAGACCTAAGATGGGGGGGGGGGGAATTCAGCCCAAAAGGGGTCACTCGCTTTGGAGGGGGGGGGGGGGGGGGGCACCGGACCCCAACATGGGACAGGCAGACACACAATCAGAGGTTGCCATCATTAAAGCGGTGCCAGGCTCAACCTTGGAGGGAGCCAATTATTTAAGCGAGTGTGAACCTGGGGGGGGACCTAGTTAGCGGCCTTGCAAAATTGCTGCCCTGGCTGGTGAAATTAGGCGAAGCCCCGCAGATGGATTTGGCAAGTGATAGGTCAGCTTTGGCCACATTAAGGGGCTTAGCAGTGGGTATTAGTGCAAATCTGCAAGGGCCCACAGCAGACACACGCGAGCCCCCTAAGGCCACCGTCACCACATCACACGAGCCCCCACCTATTACATCTTCCATTGCCCCAGCAGTGGGGGATGCAGCCGCAAGTACATTCCCAGCAGAGACAAAAGGTGAGGGCGTTACCCAACCGGGTGGGACACATGATCAGGTGCTTTTTCCTAGGCATCAGCTGGGGCTCCATATATCTAGTGAGATAAGGGCAAAAATTCAAAAGGGCGCATTTGTGGATCTTTTTGAGCTAACAATAGTGAAGCTGGCTGAGGAGGATAGTAAAGATAGTAAAGACTGTTCCCACAAATGGAAGAAACCTAAGGTAGATGAGACCATTATAAATTGGATAAAAGGGTTTACTATTTATCAGTCCATTCTGCTAGAGAAATTCCCTGAACTAGGTCCTCAGACTACATATTATTTGAATAAAATAGTGGGTGCACATGAGGAGTTTGGAGTACCCAGTTGGAAAGAGTATGATAAAGCATTCAGGTTGAAAAAGCGTCAAACCCTGCTATGTGCTGGGATCAGACCAATGTTAATGCATAGTTGTGCTGTATGATGCTGAAAAAACTGGAGGCTAATGTCCATTCTCTTTTTCGGGGGCCCACAGCCAGCGGGGATTGCAAAGGGGCATGTTGAGCATTCAACAAGAAGGCATGTTCTAGGCCACAGGGTTCCTGCAAATTCAAACACAATTGCTCCTTTTGGAGTATGGTAGGGAATCCTGAGTTCAAATGTTTCAAGAAGTCCAAAGAAAAGGGTGGCCAAAAATGAGGATAATTTTTTCTTGGTCCCTGGGGATCCTTCACCTGTGTCTCTCTTGGCTATGAACCCTTTGCCTAAGTTGTACTCACAGCATGAAGTTTCCCAACTGTTGTATGAAGGTTTCTGCTATGGTTTCAGGTTCCCAGCTTCGGAGTGCAAGGCCCAAAATGTTGTAAAAACTAGCAGTCTTTAGACAAGGAACAAGAGGTAGCTGAACTCAATATTTTGAAGGAATTGAGTTTGATCAGGATTGCAGGGCCATTTGACAGCCCCCCACTTGATGGTTTTGTCTGCTTCCCAAAAAGGACCCTGGTGAATTTCAGTTGATACACAACCTCTCAGCTCCACGCAGAGCCTCTGTGAATGATGCAATTGATCCAGTGCTCTGCTCAGTCAAGTATGCATTGCTTGGTGGCGTCCTGACATTACCAAGGGAACTGGGTCAAGGGACACTCATGGCAAAAGCAGATATAGAATCAGCCTTCAGACATTTGCCAGTTCACTCCGCTGATTATCAAATTCTGGGTTTCCAATTCAGATGGAAGTTTTATTATGACAAATGCATGCCCATGGGTTGTTCAGTCTCCTGTGCATATTTCAAGAAATTGAGTACCTTTTTGAAATGGGTCTTTACACAAGTTTCAGGGTCATCTGCTGTCATTCATTATCTAGATGACTTCTTGTTCCTGGGACCAAGCAGCTCGGATTGGTGTGCTAAGTCTTTGACTGCATTCAAGTCCCTGATGGATGAATTTGTCATCCCTTTAGCTCAAGAAAAAACGACAGGACCAGCCACATCCTTGGTATTTCTGGGAATCAAAATCGATTCAGGGAATGGGGAGTGTAGATTGCCCCTGGATAATGTCACTGCTTTCCGGGCATCCTTAGAAGCCTGCCTACTGGCCAAGAAAGTCGCCCTGCGTCAGTTGCAGGTATTGGTAGGTCAACTTAATTTTGCCCTGCGGATCATTCCAATGGAATGCCCTTTCTCACGCTCTATTGCTCAGTCTATGTCTGGTTTGAGGGAAAAATATCATAGGACACGTTTGTCTGCTGAATTAAGACATGACTTAAGGATTTGGTTGGCTTTCCTCCGGGACTTCAACTGGGCAGTGGTGTGGCCGGCCCCTCTACGGTCCAATCAAGAACTCAGTTTATTTACCAACTCAGCAGGTAGTAGTGGTTTTGGGGCCATTTTGGGTACCAGGTGGTGCGCCCAGATCTGGCCTCAGTATTGGCAAACATCCAGGTTGGTTAAGAACATCACCTTCCTTGAGTTATTTCCCATACTTGTGGCACTACACATATGGGTTGATCAACTTTGCAATCAATCTGTGGTTGTTTTGTCTGACAACATGACGGTGGTCCAAAGTATTAATTTTCAACATGCTAAGTGCAGAAGGGTGTTAAGACTGTTGAACGACCTGGTGTTGATCTGTTTGAAGAATAACATTATTTTCCAGGCAAAACATGTACCAGGTATTTTTAATAACGCAGCTGATGCATTGTCTCGTTTCAAGTTACAGGAGTTTCGGCAATTCCACCCAGGGACCGAGTTGGAGCCCACATATTTACTGGGACAGCGGTGGAATCTTGGAAATCACTCTTGGCGGATCTAGTGGCGGCCCGCCTTGCACCAAAAACAAGAAGGACATATGAGAATGCATTCCATAGTTACATAAATCACACATCTACCAACCCCCTAGTGCAGCCTAGCTCCTTGAGTAGTTGGTTGAGTTTTCTTGAGCTTTTGTGAAGCCAGGGTAAATCTGCCGTGAGTGTCAGGTGCCACATCTCAGCCATAGCCTTGTTTTATTTACTGAGGGGGTGGGTTGGTGCAGATCATTCTCAGTCTTTCCTTATCAGACAGGCACTCAAGGGATAGGAAAGGTTGGAGGGAACTGTTCCGGACCAGCGGCATCCCATTGACGCGGACTGGCTGGAAAAGATCTTGGGGCCCTGCTTGGGATCTGTGACTCTGATTTCAAGGCCACCCTATTCTCAGCAGCCTTCGCTCTTGCCTTTTATGGAGCTTTTCGAGTCTCTGAACTTGTGGGCAGGTCTAAGCAGGACATTCAGGGTGGGATTTTGGTGACTCATGTTCTCCGGAAAAGGGGGGATTTGGTAATTACTATACCACGGTCCAAGACAGACCACTTGGGGAGGGGCGAACAGTTAGTACTATGGAGGGCCGGTGACTTCTGTGGTTGCCCAGTACGTGCAGTTCACAGGTATTTGCAGATTCGTCCCCTGGTTTCTTCCACCTCCTTATTGGTTCATGCATCTGGTGTCCCCCTCACTAGGTATCAGTTTTCCCAAATATTGCGCAAAGCCTTACTGGTGGTTGGCATCCAGGGCAAATTTAGTTCCCATTCATTTAGGATAGGAGTGTCAACATAAGCTATGGGGGCAGAGCTCAATGCCGAGACGGCCAAGGGGATTGGGAAGTGGAAGTCAGATTGCTATAAGCGATATGTACGTCTTCATATGATCTAGGAATAATTGTTGTCACACGTCAATGATGACATGTGTAACGGATTCTTCTTTTTATTCCTGGCACCTCTCAGTCTTCCATTGCGCATATGGCTCCAGCCAGTCTTTGGATTATTGGACATTCCTTTGTGCATCGGGCGCGGCCGTTCTTCAACCTGTACCACAATCAGGCACAGGACGCAGGTCTCAGGTTTCTTTGCATAGCAAGAGGGGGTCTGCCCCTTGATGGTCCTCGCCAGCTCGTCGAGGAGGTTGTGCGACGGTGGCTACCTTCACGTGGGAAGCAATGATCTGCCAACAATGGGGAGGAGAGCAATTTTTGAGGTCTTGATGGTGGAGATCTTATGGTTAGCAAAAAGATGTCTAGGGGCTATCATAGCATGGTCCCACATCATTACTAGGTGGACTTGGAGGTCAGGGCACTCAACAAAGACCCTTATCGAATCAGTCAGGCAGCATGAAACGGCTTGTCAAACATGTCAATACTAAGGACTGTTACGCACGGGTGCCTTCGAGGAGAGGCAATGTTTCACAAAGATGGAGTACATCTGGCGGGCATGTACCTGGTAGCATTTGCAATACAGTGTCTCTCTCAGCACCGAGCATCTTAGTCTTTGCGGGGAGGCCTGGTTGGTTGGGAAACCATCCAGGCCTGTAGGAGGGAAGGAGTCATGTTTGGGCACAAAGCAGGTGGACAACCTTGGCATCAAGAATACTAGTGCAGGCGAACTCGAGACGGAATCAGAAACCTTTTGGCTCAAACCAGGGTGGCGGTGCTGTGGGTGTAGAAAAGGGGCATGGGACGACCGCTATCGCAAATGTCCATAGCTCCCCCCATGGTACTCCATTACATGGCCCTGGGGATTTGGGGGGATGGAGACTGTGCCAGGGGACCAAGTTATGGCCCGTTTGTCCAGAACCATCCCCATCGGGTGCCAGGGGGATCCCTTTCTTAGGGTTGGCTCTGGCAAGGTCTGTTTTGGAGGACAGTTTTCATGCTGGCCCACGCCCCCTCTATCTTGAGGGGGCAGGTGAGTCTCGCCTTGTGGAGTGTAAGTTGTTGGGGGAAACACGGCCCCCAGTCTACAGTCGATGCCACAGCTGCCTGGGGGGTGGTCAACCATGGCTCCTTTTCAAAGGATCAAAATAATGTACAAGAGTTTGCCCCATTAAAATGACTTGAGATGCATGTTGTAAATAAGTATTGGAAATTAAGGATGAAAAGGAAAATACTGTAAAATGTGATAATGTTCTTTATGTCTTGTTTATGTGGTTGTGAATAAATACGGTCTGATAATTGTTATATTCTCTATCACAGGAAGGTTTCAGTCTGCTTTGTCTCCTGGAAGGTTGGGTGGCGGGCGACAGAAAATAAGTATGCTCCTTCAGGGGAGAGGATTACAGATTTGGAACCAGTGTGAATTATTTGGCTATGTGGTTGAAGGTCTCGGTACGGTCCCCCACCTGCCCCATGTGCCCTGGTATCCCAGTGTTAGCATGTGTTTTGTAACTAAGTCTGTGCATGTTATTTCATTGTAATGTAGCCCATTCTTCTTATGAAGGGCCACTCTAAAATATGCAATTGTGCACCCACTGCGTTTTTTGACTAACTGTGCATTTACTGCACTTGACTCATATTCCACTTTTATCTGCATAGCTTGCAGGTTGGAAAGAAATAAGCTTTAGCAAAGCCAATAGGTCTTGTATGTGAGCGAGCTGTTGGCCTTGGCCTGGTCAGTCGGGTGGGGTGGGTAACAGGGGGCATGTGGGGGTGGTTAATGGGAGAACATGGGTGGGTAATGGGACAGTTAAAAGAAGGTGTTATGAAGCTGCCGGCGATATCCGTTTTAAAGCATTTGTTTTTACTTTGAGGAGAGGGAGTAGAAACATGTACGGGAGGTAGGGTGTTTGGGGAAAAGAAATAGGGACAAGAGGGCAGGGGGATAAGAATCAGGATGGAACAGGTGGGGGAAGGTAAAAAAAGCATTATGACACAGCCAGCATGGACAGAGTCATAGTGCTTTTTTTTTACAAGAATTGGTACCTGAATCAAAGCGCAAGCAGCGATGGCCAGCAAACAGACACTGATTAAATTTATTTAATCTGTGCTTGATCCATGTGCCCCTGAGAGAAAAAAAAGTGACGCATGGCAAACACTGCCCAAGAAAGTGCTATGAAGCAGCCAGTGCTGGACACTTCATAGCATTTTTTTTCACTACTGGCGAGGGCACGAAAAGAAACACAGATGGGAGGGAGGGTGTTACGGGGAAAAGAATCAGGTTGGGGAAAGGTAAAAAAGCGCTATGACACAGCCAGCGTTGGCTGCATCATAACGCCTTTTAAAAAAATAGTGCGTGAATCTCAGCCCGAGCAGCAGATGGCCAGCAAACAGACACTAAGGGCCTTATTTATACTTTTTGGTGCAAAACTGCACTAGGGCAGTTTTGCCCCAAAAAGTTTTGCACCGGCTTGCACCATTTTTTAGCACCAGCTGGGCACCATATTTATGGAATGGTGCAAGCCGGTGCAAAGGGTAGGCTAGCTTAAAATAAAATGACGTTAGGCAGTTTTGAGTCAAAATAAATGATTCTGACTAGATTAGCATCATTTTTTGATGCTAAGGGGCACATTTATACTCTGTTTGCACTGAATTAGCGTAATTTTTTATAACTCTAATTCAGTGCAAAACTAACTCCATATTTATACTTTGGTGCTAGACCCATCTAGCACCAAATTTATGGAGTTAAAGTCATTTTTTGGAAGTGGAAAACTACCTTGCCTTAATGAGATGCAAGGTAGGCGTTCCCGTGCAAAAAAATGACTCCATGGCCTTAACACCATATTTATACTCCCATGTAAAAATGGTGCAAGGGAAGGAGGAGGGGTCAAAAAATGGGGCAAAGCTTGCTTTGCCCCATTTTTTAAGACCAGGGTCAGGGCAGGTGTTAGGCGACCTGTGGCCCTATTTCCATGGTGGAAAACCATGGAATAAGCCCAGAGGTGCCCTCCCTAGGCCCTAGGGGCACCCCCACCCACACTAGAGGGACTGCGAGGATGGGGGACCCCATCCCAGGTAAGTACAGGTAAGTGCGTTTTATTTTTGAAAGTGCCATAGTGGTCCCTGAAATGGGCCCCCATACATGGCACATGGTGCAATGGCCATGCCCAGGGGACCCCTGTCCTCTTTGCTGGCCACAGGGGTGGTGGGCATGACTGCTGCCTTTTCTAAGGCAGGAGTCATGTGGCATGGTAGGTTTAGCACCATAAAATGACGCTAATCTGGTTGAGTCATTTTTTTTTTACACTAACCTGCCTAAAGCCATTTTTTGGTGCTAAACCCTCTTCTTCTATACTGCCAGCCCCACCCGACTAAAGTCATTTTTTAAAACTCTAGCCTACCCTTTGCACCAGCTTGCACCATTCCATAAATATGGTGCCCGGCTGGTGCACAGAAATGGTGCAAGCCGGTGCTAAACTTTTTGGTGCAAAACTGAGTTAGTGCAGCTTTGCAGCAAAAAGTATAAATAAGGGCCAATATTTTGTAAGTTTGCGCCACTTTTGCGTCATAAAATGACGTTAATGCGGTGCAAAAATTTTTTAAATCAGGGCCTTGGTGCTAGATGAGTCTAGCACCAAAGTATAAATATGGAGTTAGTTTTGCACCGAATTAGAGTAAAAAAAAAAATGACACTAATTCGGTGCAAACAGAGTATAAATATGCCGCAGAGTATAAATATGCCCCTAAATATGGCGTTAAGGCCATAGAGTCATTTTTTGCACGGGAACGCCTACCTTGCATCTCATTAAGGCAAAGTAGGTCTCCACTATCAAAAAATGACTTTAACTCCATAAATTTGGTGCTAGAGGGGTCTAGCACCAAAGTATAAATATGGAGTTAGTTTTGCACCAAATTAGAGTTAAAAAAAATGACACTAATTCGGTGCAAACAGAGTATAAATATGCCCCTAATTAAGTTTATTTAAGCTGTGCTTGGCCCATGCGCCACGTAGAGAAAAGAAAGTGACACATGGCAATCGCTGCCCAAAAAGAATGCAGCAAAGAAGAGTGACAACACTAAAAAACTAATGGCAAGTAATGGGTGGGTTCCAAGCCTATTACAGAATACAAGATTCTTGCCAGCAAGAACACATGCACTAGCTCATGCTCACGCAGGCTTGACCTAAAACGTATTTCTAACTCAAAACGAACAAACATTACTGAAAAAAGCATTCCTTATGTGGTAAAGCACAGTGGCAAGCATTTTGTAAAGGTTAACCTAGTATCTTTCAGTTTTTTATTTCTGAATTCAGATGTTAATCCTAATGTTAATGAGATAACATATTGTCCCAGAGAGTACAACTGCCCCGGTTTGATGAAGGGAGGATGTGCTTTTTTGTGCAGCATGAAATAATCCTAATGTTTGAATGTAACTAAGACAGGGTAGAATTAATGATTGTTTTGTAATATTTTGTTTAATTATTCATACAAATTCATGATACACCACATACACTATTCCTGAAAAATCAGTTTTTTCGAAAGGGCATTCACATTACAGAAAACCCCCAACACTTCTTTTCTTTTCTTCTCTTTTAAGTACTGACACCCTGATTCTTGCAGTGTTTCTTAGGGAGGCTTACTTTAAAATGTAATGTATATACTCTTCTTCTGCTTTCTAATTGAACATCGTACTCTGAAAGGCTTAGAATGTGGACAAGTAGTAAACTCATCACTGAACACCATTTTAAAAACATAACTGAGTGATGCAGAACATAATTTGTAAACCTTTTATTACAAGAAATATGCACATGCAAACTTATTTAGTGTTAAGTGCAACATTGTATGTTTTACACTCAGACTTTTTATCTGACATTTAGAAGAAACACTGTTAAAATACTTGTTCTATGCCAGACAAAATCATTATTTGTTGGTTAATAACATTTTCACAATTTGAGAGTTTCTAAAATAAAAAATGCTTCTAACTTTACGCATACTCCACTATAACAGAATTGCATGTATGGAGTTAAAAAAATATGAAAACCATAGTACCCAAGGTAATTACTTGTCACTGCTGTTTCTAAGTTTTGTGTTGGGAGAAGCTGACTAGTGACGTTTTTCTCTTGCCAACCATGGAGGAGTATATTTAAAAATAACACACTACCCAGAAAGCAAGACATTTGATAAAGGTGACATAATGAGAGCTAATTTCATGGGAAGTAACAAATGTATCCTTAGTAATTATAGTGGCTGTTTACCACTAGAAGTATCTCTCTCTCCATTTCCCATGACATATTTTTTAAATTGAACTTCTTCATTTCTAACTTTAAAAGAAAAATGAAGGAGGGCAGGGGTGTACGAGACAATAAATGTCTGGGGGTACAGCAACAGATTTGGGCATTTTTCAATTGACCCTATACAATTCGCCCTTTGTTTGCAAAATGCTGAATCCGATAAATGTACACAATCATATAGTTTGGACATGAAATAGGGAGGAAGGAAGGCATGTTGTCACAGTTTGAAAGTGTGTTCTATTATTATTTACACTCACAAAGTATTTAGACCAAATGTGAAAAAACATGTTGATTAACCATGCATCTTTACGCACTAAGCAAATAAATCAGGAATCAGGCTGAGTAGGACTCTGTGTCCTCTTTCAAACTTCCTCTTTGGCCTGCAGGGCTTGTCTTCAAGGCGGCAGGTGGAGGGAGGGTTAAGGATGACAGGATGCAGACAGCAATCAGCAAACAGGGTCATTCTAAGTAGCGCTTTTGAGTGCTAATGGCCCTGCAAATCACAGAAGTGAGAGGGGAAATTCTCCTGTCCCCTTGTCCTCCCCATCTTGTCCCCCCTGTCCTCCACACTGCAAAATCTGGGGGGGACAGATCCCTGCGTCCCCCACACTTCCTACGCCCATGAAGGAGAGCATGGCAAAGATGGATTAGGAGCTCCTCTCTTTGGCTCTCAGAACCTCCAAAATGTCCACATCTGCCCCACACCTGACCTACCTGCACAACTTGGGTGACTATGCACTGTCTCAGGGCTCCAGTAAGCCCTGTATGCGGCTCGAGTGGAAGACCACAGCACCAGACCAGCAACACGCCTGCCGCCTAATGAGGAATGAGCAGACGAGACGGGGAGCAGGACAGACAGAAGGAGAGGTGCTTCACCACGGGGGTCTCACAGCTCCTCCAACACAAGCAAGCAGCTTCTTGCTTCTCCAACACAAGGACGCAGCTTCTTGTTTCAGCCCCTGAGGTCCTTGCGAAGAGCCCTGCAGCTCCCCCCCTGAGAAAAATCCAGCTGGTGTCCAGGTCCATCTTAGAGATTGGAGCATGCACATTGCGCGGCCTGGGCCTCAGACCGCACTGCAGGTTTGGGACTTGCCAACTCGAGGATGTAGTACAGCGGCCCCACCAAAGAAAACATCCGAGGACATCTTCTGATCCCACGCTCCAAGGCCATTCGCCTGCATCTACCACTAGCTGGACCCCTTGTCGCCCTGTGAAGTTTTGAACCTGAGACATTTACAGAGGAACTGTGAGTAAGGCATTGGGATTGGGTACTCCAGTGAACACTGGTTTGGAGGTGAGATGGCTGGTGGTCTGTGGGGGTATTAGACAACCTCTCCCCCCCACTGCTTGAGTGTACATAGATAGATAGATAGATAGATAGATAGATAGATAGATAGATAGATAGATATCTAGATATATAGTTTTTTTTTAGGTTTTAGGGTAGGTATGGATTTTGGGGTGGTAAGGACATTTGTAGATTTTAGGCTGGGTATGGGTTTTGGGTGGTAAGGGCAGTTTTAGGGTTGGTATGGGTTTTCGGGTGGTAAGGGCATTTTTTTTGTTTTAGGGTGTTTATGGCTTTTGGTATGTAAGTGCATTTTTAGGTTTTACGTTGAGTATGGGATTTAGGGTTCTAAGGTATTTTTGGTGTTTAGCTTAGGTATGGGTTTTGGGGTGGTAAGGGCATTTTAAGGTTTTAGGGTGGACATGGATTTGGGGTGAAAAGGGCATTTTTAGTTTTTAGGGTGGGCATGGGTTTTGAAATGGTAAGGGAATTTTTAGGTTTTAAGGTGGGTATGGTATTTAGAATGGTGAGGGAATTTTTAGGGTTTAGGTTGGGTTTGGGTTTTGGGGTGGTAAGAGCATTTTTAGGTTTTAGTGCGAGTATGGGTTTTGTGGTGGAAAGGGCATTTTTAGGTTTTAGGGTGGGTATGGGCTTTGGGGTGGTAAGGGTATTTTCAGGTTTTAGGGTGGGTATGGGATTTAGAATGGTAAGGGTATTTTTAGGGTTTAGGTTGGGTATGGGTTTTGGGGAGTAAGGGCATTTTTAAGGTTTTAGAGTGGGTATGGGTTTTGAGGTGGTAACAGCATTTTTTAGGTTTTAGGGTGGGTGTGGGCTTGGGTTTGGGGTGGTAAAGGTATTTTTAGGTTTTAGGGCGGGTATGAGTTTTCGGGTGGTAAGGGCATTTTTGGGGTTTACGGTGGGTATGGGTTTTCGGGTGGTGAGGGCATTTTTAGGTTGGTATAGGATTTAGGGTGGTATGCAAATTATTAGGGTTTTGGTGGGTAGGGCGTGTGTGTGTATATAAATGTATTTGTATTTTTTAACCAAGAAAGAAAGAGAAACATTTATAAGGATTTGAGTTTATATATTAAAGACACCAGTGACTTACTTTGAATTGTAGATGGCATCATTTGGCAGGAAGACTATTATTTAGTCACTATAGATGTAATAGCCCCATATACATCAATAGAACATGAAATAGGCATGCATGCCATTGAGTATGTTTTGAAAGAGAGAAAGGTGGGAGAATATCAACACTCAATGATGTTAATGGACATGACAAGTCTTTGCCTGAATAATGATGTGTTCATCTTTGACAAACATATTTACAAACAAAAATGCCGAACTGCCATGGGAGTGGCCTTTTCTCCTAGATATGCTAACCTCACAGGGTGGTGGGAGAAGGAGGTTGCCTGGAGTGATGCTAACAGGGATTATACAGAAAAGGTTGTATTATGGACAAGATACATTGATGATCTTTTCATCATTTGGAAAGGTACTATTAAGGACTTTGAGAACTTTTTCAATATTTTGAACTTTAATTCTGTGGGTCTGGGATTCACATATGTAATTGATCAAATGAGATTTAATTTCTTAAATATAAATGAATATGTAGAGAATAATCAGTCACAGACAACCCTATATGGAAAAGAAACCTCCACCAATTCTATCTTACATTGATCAAGTTTCCATCACCATCATGTAGTGAAACATATCCCACATGGTGAATTTTTGAGGCTGAAAAGGAATTGTTCTACTGAGATAGAATTTGAGAAACATGGGGAAATAATGATGAACAGATTCAGAGCAATAAATTACAAACAAGAAGATATATGCAGAGGTTTGGAGAAGGCCAGACAAAGGAATCCTAGTGACATGTTAGTGCAAAAACAACATGGTAGATCCATTGTAGACAAATTACAAACATCTAAACCAAGAGTTATATTGTCATACAGTAAAGAGAGTAGTAAAATCAGGGATATTTCTTAGAAGTATTGGCATATATTGAGGGAGGATCCCGATATAAGTGGGAATATAGGAACATCAATTTCCATTGCTTTTAAAAAAGCTCCACGATAAAGGGTATATTAGTACACAGCTACTTTGAGGACAAACAGGATGAATTTTGGCTTGATAGGATGGGTAAAGGAGTTTAAAAAATGCCCCGGATGCAAAGCCTTAACCATTGGCAAAAATATGAGATCATACAGAGATGCGAGGGGTGAGGAAATGTTTATTCATCAAAGGATCACATGTGAAACCACATATGTTGTGCATATTCTTGAATGTCACTGCGGGCTAAGATATGTTGGTAGTACTATCTGTCAGTTAAAAAAAGAATCCTTGAACATATTACAACTATAGAAAATAGAGAAACAACATATGCTGTAGCGAGACACATGAATAGGGAACATGAAGATTCCACATGGAGAAGCTTGCAATATTATGGGATAGACACAGAACCACGACTACTGAGAGGAGGAAATAGGGTACTAACACTGAGAAGAAAGGAGGCGAGGTACATTATGAAACTTAAAACGAAGTACCCAGCATGCTTAAACTTTATTGAAGAACTGTATGTACACATTTAATGGGAAATGGAAATCAAGGGACAAGGGCCTAGCACTGTAGTTGTATTACAACATGTAAGAGTTAAAAAATGTAAGAGCAAATTGAAATAGAAGACGATGGCAATTCGAATTAAGAAAATATGTTTTCAGACCCACTTAGGGTTTTACACTATAGTTCAAACAGATAAATCTCACTGAGAGTTAAAAACATGAACCCATATGTAATTATGTTAAAATCACGAATTGTCTGAAATGTGATGGTTTTGAAAACAGTGATAGAGTGTTGCAGAAATGGAAAACTTATTTTCAGCTTTGAAACAATTTGTGTTCTTTTATTATTTTCATGTATGTATGGACCTAAACTACGAGATCCAGAATGCTTTGGGTCACGAAAAGGTATTTATTGATGACATGAAAGTAGGGCTCACTGTTGTGAACAAGATCGTGTTTGACTGTTTATAATCAAATAAACAGAAAGTCTGCTACGGAGTGTTTCCCTTTCTATCTTGGTTAAAAAATAGTTGGAGTTGGTCCAACCTCCTGGGAACACCAGCAAATTACGTGTGCTACTTTTTGGGCCATTTTGAAAAAGAAATGTATGCGTATCTATATATGTGTTTGTGTGTATATATATATATATATACAGATATATATATATATATATATATATATATATATATATATATATATATATATATATATATATATATATATATATATATATAAATATATATATTTATATATATATATATATACAGAGATATATATATATATATATATATATATATATGCAAATATATAATATATAATATAACGTTAAATATATACATAACATATATAATATATGTTTAAATATATACACAAACACACATAACTATATATATTTCCAAAATGTTTTCCCAATCGATCTTAAACAATGTAAAATAAAACCAGTTGGGAGTGCGCCTTCATTTGGGACAACTTTTTGAAATGTTGAACAGCCGGTCCAGCCGTGGAGGCAAAACCACTGTATAGCAAGTCTGTGTGACTTTATCTGTGTCGCAATTGGAGCAGCAGGTTGGAAATGCAGTAAATATAGTAATGCAACCTCGGATTTCGCCCACTGGAGAGTGATGAATTGTTTTTTAACATTATGTTTGGCGCAAGTGAACCCACTCTAGGGGAAGATGGAACTGTGCAGGACCACTATTACCATGATGCACTGGCTCACTTATTGGAGGCTCACAGGAGGGTAACGGTATTTAAACTGTGAACATGTGGCTGCAATTCCTTTGTTACTTCGCCTCGCATTTGGCCTGTGAACAAGGACTGAAATGTCCGAAACACATCGGGCCTAAAGAAAGGAATTCTATGTTGTTTGCTGGAGCTGCTGCATTGTGAAATAAAACCTGTTGGGAGTGTGCCTTCGTTTGGGGCAACTTTTTTAAAAAATATGAAACATACATATATACATGTGTGTGTGTGTGTGTGCGTGTGTGTGTGTGTGTGTGTGTAGGGGTTATACCTACCATTTTATATTCAACCATGCCTTTACAATGACATTTTCGTGGTAAAGGCATTTTTGTGATAAAAAAAGTTTGTTGTAAGTGCATTTGTTGTCATGACAGTAGCATTGTAATTACCACGTTGTAAAGGCAATCATGTTAATTGCATTCGTGGTTCCATTATGCAACGTCTGCATCAAGTAGTGCGGGTAAGGAGGCGATTGTTAAAATTACCCAGTACTGTACTACACTCCAACTTGCATACACTCCTCATTCCCTAATAAGTCCCCTGTGTACTAGGGGAGGTTAGGGCTAAAAGGTACACACATGCACCTTCTATGGCTCTGCCCCAAGCTATGAGGCTACTGGAAAGACGTTCCACGTGGTATCAATACGATAGTTGCAACTGATATCCTTCCATATCCAGCTTACATCCTCCTAGGCCTCTCCGGTGCTCTTGCATACCCAAAGCACTCTCCACAGGGGAAGGCCTTCACACTAGCCTTATTGCAAACAAACATCACTTTGAGAAAAGGATACAGTCCCAGGGTATGGTGCATCACTTCAGAGACTGCGGGTCCTTCTAAGAATGGAGAAAATCTCTGCTAGCTTAGAGGTGAGGGAGGCCCAATTTGAGAGGACTTGGGAGCAATGTAACACTTTTCCAGTGCCTATGGGTGTTACGACTCAGACCCTAGTTTGCTCGGCTGCACACACATCATAGTCTTACTGTGATGAACCAGGGAAAGGGCCACATGGCACACTCTGATACAGAATAGTCACTTGACTGATTCAGAGAGATTTTATAGTTGCATATGCTGGAGGGAGGGGTTGCAGGACATGGGGGGAATTGCTGTTGGGATGATTACCTGTTTTGGGACCTTTGGTTTATGTCTTCTTACAAGATCTACGAAGCACTGTTAATCAGCCCTTAGCTGCAGGTGGAGCCGCTGTAAGTAAAACCAATAAAAATATTTAAAAACATTAACAAAAATAATGCTAGAACAGATTAAAATCTGCACTGTTTGTGTCCTGGTTTTAGACAAGGCACTCATGACTTCTGTTGTAAGTTATCATCTTTTGCATGGCTTTCCCCCAGATTTTTGCTTTCGCTCCCCTACATTTGCTGAACTTATTTGTGGTTGGCATTAGGAATCTGTGCACCTGCTAACCAGGAGTAAAGGGTTGGTGCTTTCCAGTGCAAACATTGGTACATACCTAATTAGCACATTTAATTTACTTATAAGATTCTAGTAAAGGGTACAACATGTGCCCAGGCTGCAGCAGTCATTGATCCCCCACTAAAGCAGCACTGTAAAACATGTCTCTTGCCTCTGCTGCCTGCAGAGCAGTTTTACACTGCCATTTCAACCTGGCAAACCAAGGGGCAAATTTAAACTTGTTTTGCGCTGAATTCGCGTAATTTTTTTTAACGCAAATTCGGTGCAAAACTAACTCCATATTTATACTTTGACGCTAGACCCGTCTAGCGCCAAAGTTATGGAGTTAAAGTCATTTTTGGGACATGGAAACCTACCTTGCGTCAATGAGTTGCAAGGTAGGTATTCCCGTGCAAAAAATTACTCTAAGGCCTTAGCGCCATATTTGTCTCCGTGCTAAAATTATGCACTGGGGGAGGAGTGGTCGAATAATGGTGGAAAGCTTGCTTTGCACCATTATTTAACACCTGCGTCAGTGCAAGTATTAGGGGGCCTGTGGGCCTATTTCCAGTGCAGTTTTGCACCACAAAGTATAAATATGCCCCTAAGCCTTTTGCCAGGCCTCAACCTTCCTTTTTATTACTTATGAAAGTATAAAAGGTATACCATAAAGGTTCATAAGGCACGGCACATGGCATTTAAAAAGTATGACAAGTGAACTCAAGTCTTACATGTTGTGGTAGTAAAAAAAAAAAACAAAGGTGTTTTTTTACTACAGCGAGGCTACATCTTCAATAGATTGATACTAATACTAAATAAGTGATAACTTTAGTCTGGGAGAAGATAGTGAAATATGTCTTCCACTCATTTGAGTTGTAATTTTAGATCCTCTTTAAAGCAAAAGTCACATTGTAAATTAATATTCCGAAAATGTCACTTTTAGAAAGGTGCAAAAACAACAGCTGATAAACAGAATGTAGAGCAAATCAAACATTCACCCTCAGTTACAGATCTGAGTTTAATCCATAGATCTAATCCAGATCTGTGGCTGGGGGTGAATGTTTGATTGATTCTGCATTCTGTCGATCATTTCTATTTGTTTTCTTTTGATGGCCATAGTGCGCCGGATATTGCCAGACGTAAATCCCGGGCTCACCATGCCACTGGATTCAAGCTTCAATATTCAATATTCAAATATTTTTTACTATACATAAATATATATTTATATATATTGTTTTTTTTATGTATGTGTTGTCTGTTTATATATGTATAATATCATTTTTGATATATGTAACAAATATTTTTATATTTTCTTGGTTGTTGTGATTATATTTTTTCTTTTTCATGTTTCTATACTCTCACGCATGTATATTGAGAGGAGTTTTCTATAAAAAATTGAAGTTTTCCCTTGTCAGGTTCTTCCTTTCTGAAATAGGGTATTGAGTTATGTATTTATTGACAATGTTTTTGTGGATTATTGTTTCTTGTGCGTGAAGTTATGTTTGTGTATACATAGAATTGTTATGTGATTATTGAATGTGAGTTATATTTATTGTATTCCAGCCCAGAAGAAGTCCTATGTTTAAGGACGAAATGCTTTGGCTGTTGCTGCTATGGATATATGTGTTGTTTGAAAAGAAAAAAGAAGAAGAAGACTTACATAATATCACATTAAGGAATTGGACATTGAAATACTATTGGTGGTGGTGGACTATCGTTGTTCTAAATTGTGTTCATCCTTTAGTTTAAAGGATCACACCTTGGCAGCAGGTGTGGCTTTTATTGCACACAAAAGATCAAAGAATAAATAAATACCAATAATATTATGTCTTTACATTTAGGGAATTGTTGGGGTAGGTGCGTTGATTGGCAGCCTGCTGCTGCACCTTTTGAGAATATATTGTTTATGTCATTCCACATTTTCATGTGTATCTATCTTAAAAAAGTATTTAGCTAAGAACAAGAACGCAAGGAGATAATTTCATCATATTGAACAAGCATTTTAAGTATTGCAAGAGTTGATCCCACCTGGAAAGTAATTTTTATATATATAAGTATATCTTTACATATATTATGCATATTTATTTCTCGTTATTTAGAAATATACAGACACACACATACGTCTATATTTTGTTTTGCAAATCGAACTCTCCACGAAAAGCCTTCTGCCTCAGCCATTCCGAGGCAGCTCGTGACTACGGGTTTTGAGTCACCCATCACATCTGACATAACCACAACTCACAGTAAGTGTCACATACCCCGTTTGCTTAGACAAAGTGCTGATGCATTTATTAAAAGATGTGGCAGGCCCTACAGCCAGTCCGTCCTTCCACCATGCACAGCCATGCATAGCGTGGTCTTGGCTGCAGGGCCTGACCTGCTGTAAGGGTCTGCATTGAATCACCATGGGTGACTAATGCCCCCAGAAAGACCCTTGCCACATTTTGTTTTAATCGACTGGTCTAGCGGAACTCTCTCAGGAGCAAAAGTCCCACTCTGGCTTTAGTAGAAGTCCATGGGATCACAACCCCCCCTCCAATTTATTTTTCATTTTGATCCTATGTGGGCTTGCTCTGGGATTTCCATACAAGGGCTATGGGGTCAGGGCATCCCTAATCTGCCCCTCATACCTTCAGATTTTTTTTATTTCAAGGACAGGGGGGCCAAGTACCCAAGTGCTGTACTGGCGGGCGCAACATTTCTCTTCATATTGCTGCCAGCCAATCAGAGCATAAGCTCTCACAGGATTCCCTGGAGCCTCTTGTTCCCGCGGTAGCGAGGCAGGTAACAGGGAAAAAAATGTAGTTTCGACAAATTGGATCAGTCTATTTTTTATGTTGGGTGTCCGCTGAACTCCTATGCTCTACCCACAATAACAACCATCCAGATATCTATACATTTTCATTCTTATTTCTCAAAAACTAATAAACAGATTTACACCAAATCATAAAACAACACTTTCTGGGTAAAGATATAGCTTCCTACCTATTATAAATGTTCCTTAACTCCGATGATGTTCTTTAAGAAATAATTTATTGGCAAGATGAATTAACAACAGACTCCAGCCACAACCGGTAGCGAGCATTTCTCCTCACAGCTGTCAACTGTCACAGGAACAGTTATAGAATGCTGGTAGGAACCAACTGGGAAGACAAGGGGAAGATGGGGAGGAATGGAATGTTACACTTGGATCCCTATGGGCAGGTGGGTACACAATGAAAGTAAGGGGAAAATAGAGAATGTACATTTTATACAAAACATTACTTATGATAAATTACAACACTTCTCCTTCCCATAAAAGACTTTCATAGAATGTTTGAAAGTAATATCCTGTTGGGAAATCAAGTGAGCATGTAATTTTTGTGCCAGACAGGAACTGCACGAGCCCTAGCTCTGCGATTGTTCCCATCATATTTCAATACATCCTTTGGCTTTCCATCCATACCTGAATACTTCTGAGATGGACAATGGGGTGTTAATCTATCCATGCTCCACGTTCTGCCATCCTCTAATGTTACTACATTTTTCTTCACCTCTGTTATTTTTATAGGTTTGGAGAATTTAGATTCACACCCTTGGCGATTGTCTGGTAGTTTAACCATTACCCGATCGCCTACATTCCATCTTCCTAACTTGGAACCATGCTTTTGGTCATATCTTTTCTTGTACCCTTCCTGATGTGTTTTGACTTGATTCTTCATTTTATCTCTATGAACCCATTTAGGCTCTCCTCCACCCAGCCAGTTGGGGGTCAATTTGGTGCCTGGTAACCTCCCTTTGAGCGCTAAGAAGGGTGATACCTTGGTAACTGAATTAGGGGTTGTGTGATAGGACCAAATCATTTTTTGAAGTGCTTTATCAGGAGGACTCCTTGATATGTGTGCGGTTTGCATACACTCTTTGATCATACGGTTAACGCGTTCCACCAAACCGTTTGCTCTAGGGCAATACAGTGCTGTTTTGTGATGTATGATAGACAACCTTTGTAAAATCTCACGCATTTCCTCTGAAGTGAATTGGACCCCGTTGTCTGTTACTATAGTGCTAGGCACACCTTCTGTCATGAATGTATCGGTTAAGAAATTCACCATAGATTGGGTTGTGATGCTGCTAACTACTCTGATGGTGATCCAATGAGAGTGATAGTCCACCAGTACTAACATAAATTTACCAGCCCACCTGGAAAGTTTTAATGGACCAATAATATCGAGACCCAGTTTATCCCAAGGTTTGGATGGCACACTCACGGGGGATAGTGGTGCGCACCTGGTATTCTTGCTTTTGTCGCTCATGGCACAAGTCAAACAATCCCTGACTTTATTTTCCACAATGCGGTCCATGCTCGGGAACCAGTACGTGGCCCTGACTTTAGCCTTGGTTAAGCTTCTACCTAAGTGACCTTCATGGGCCAAATCCGTAATCCTATCCCACAAGCCCTTCGGTGGTACTATCCTTTCCCCTCTCATGACTTTGTCGTCAACAATACTTAATTCTTGTCTCACAGACCAAAAATGTTTTAGATCCTGATCTAAGCCATTAGACTTTGGGGGCCATCCTTGGACTATCCTTACCTTCACATTTAATAGAGTATGGTCATTTTCCATGCAAGTGTTCCATTCCTCCCTTGTAATACTAGGGATATCAATCATTAATACAGGCTCTTCAGATTTATTTGCATTTTCCTCCTCCTGTACACATGGTAGACTGGATAGACAATCCGCTACAGAGTTTTTTATACCAGGAACATATTCGATTTTGAAATTGTAACCTTCCATACCTATGAGCCATTTAGCTATTCGAGGAGTGGTGGTCTCCCTCCCCTTTGTTGAAAATATATGAATCAGATGCTTATGGTCAGTGCGTACAGTAAATGGTAATCCCCAAAGGAAGTATTTAAAGTGTGAAATAGCCCAAGTACATGCAAGTGCTTCACGCTCTACTGTGGAGTAATTACATTCCGTATCTTTTAATGCTCTGGAAGCAAACGCTATGATTTTTTCCTCGCCTTCCACCATTTGAGTTAGGGATGCTCCAATTCCTTTCCCACTGGCGTCAGTAGTTAGGATGGTTTTACGTCTGGTGTCAAAATTTCCCAAGGAAGGGGCACTAACAATGGCTTTTTTGATAGACTCAAAGGCTTCATGGCATTCCCCGTCCCATTTGAAATGAGTACCTTTTTTTAAGAGGGCTCTTAATGGTGCAGCAATATCTGCAAAATTCTTGATGAATTTAGTCATGTATTCAACTAACCCTAAAAAGGATTTTAATTCCTCCTTATTTGTTGGAGGAGGAGCATCTTTTACAGCGTTGACTAAATCAATTTTAGGTTTAATTCTATGTTTGGAAATCGTATGTCCTAGGTAATCAACTGATTGGACTCCCAACTGGCATTTGTCTTTTCTTATGGTTAGACCTGCTTTTTTGAGTGCTGACAGAACTTCCCTTAATGAGTTGTCATGATTAGTTGTAGAATTACCATATATAAGTATGTCATCTTGGAAGCATAAAACATTCTTTATCCCCTCCAAAAAAAATTGCATGACTCTCTGGAACACTGCAGCTGCTGAAGCAAGACCGAATGGCATTCTGCAGTACCTGTATGCTCCGAATGGAGTTATAAATGAGGTTAAGGATTTGGAATCTTCGTGTAATTCTATTTGGTGGTATGCTGAGGAGAGATCAATTACGCTAAAATGGTTTGCCTCTCCAATTACGCTGATCATTTCATTTATTCTGGGCAGAGGAAATCTATCCACCCAAATATTTGCATTGAGATCTCTTAAGTCGACACAGAGACGAAAACCCCTCCCTCCAGACTTTTGGGTGACTACAATTGGAGCGAGCCATAAAGAACTTTCTATAGGTTCTATTATTTTCTGCTTGACCAGTTTATCCAGTTCCTCTTGTAAAGGGTCACGCATTAAATGGGGAATTGGTCTTACCTTATGTATTACTGGTACTGCATTGTTTTTTAGTTTGATTTTATGTTGTAAATTTTTAAGATGGCCTAAATCATCATTAAATACTTCAGAGAATTCTTCACATAGTTTCTCATACCGTCTTAAGTTCTCTCTTCCTTCCAAAATTGATAACACAGGTTCTTGGCTGTTAGGATCAAGTTTGATTCCTAAAGCTTTTTGGTGAGCCCAACCTAATAAATTAGATCCTTTTTTTGTTAGATAGATCTTTCCTGCAGTGGAACGGTCCTTAAAGGTTATATTCATATTCACCATTCCTACTAATGGTATGGGATCCTTGTTGTACCCCCCAGGTTCTACATCAGGTTGTAAGATAACATACGTTTTGTCCTTAAATTTTTCTTGAAAATTGTTGTAATCGATCAACGTGTAGGGAGAGCATGAGTCAGCATACATTTTGAACGATACTCCATCCAACACAACTTCACAAGTGGGATAACTACTCCCAGTAGTAGATACTTCACTTACCACTTGGAAAACATATTTGTTAGTACATTCCCCCACATGTCCCACAACATGTACACTTTTTCTTTCATCTTTTAGGTTTTTACATAGTCTAGCATAATGCCCTCTCTTATTGCATTTCCTACAGACTACGGAACGTGCAGGACAATTGATATTGTTGGCTAAATGGTTAAAATTTCCACATCGAAAACATTTTAATTTGTCTTTTCTCTCTTCTTCGAATGTCTTTTTATTGAGAGAGTCTGGAATTTTCTTCCTTTCTCCTGTGTCTTGTACTTCTGGGTGATCTTTCACTAAGTGGATAGTGTCTGAATTGTTGTTTTGTTTCATTTGTCTAATGCACTCTTCTGTGTGTTCTATACTTTTAGCTATTTCTATTGCTTCTTTTAAGTCTGGATTTCCTGCTAATAGTTTTTCTTGAATCTTGTGGTTGTTCGTTTCCTACCCAATTTGGTGTAATTCTGTTCAGCCGTTTTAGCTGTACCGCTGTTCACAAATCCCTTTGGAAATTGCATGGGGAAATTGTGTTATGGTACCTCTTTTTTCACTGTTCCCGCCTGACAAATCAACCTGGAACCTTTCCAGTAAGGAGCTACGGTGAATGATCTTTTTTTTGGAAGGTTTTGTGAATATTCATCAAGCGATGCCAAAGTTGTTAGCAAAATAACTGCACAGTGGCGACTGTATATGAAATACATAATATATATATATTTTTTATTCATTCCTCCACCGCCACTCAATATCTTCTCCCAGCAGGTTGTTCGGTGGCATAAATCAGTAGACCAAGGGATTGCTTGCTTACATTTTATAAGTGTAATTTCCAATTGGAAAGAAATGGGACCCCCAAGTTTGGTGTCTCTCGATTCAGAATTTAAAATCACAACTGATTGTGAAGTCCGATTTTAAATTGTAATTCTGAAAATGCCACTTTTAGAAAATTGACATTGGCATTTTCTTACTTTAAATCATCTAGTACCCCTGCTGATGGGCATTAGCATCCTGATGGGTCATCCTGATGTGAGGGAGGTGCTGACACTGACACCTAAATAGGTTGTGTCTGTCCCCACACAAAGACCTGCATAACCCCCTGTAGTGAGTCTGAAGTAAGGGCAGGAATGGAAGGGACTCTGTCCACTTCAAAGGCCTCACTTAAACCCACCAAATCAGTACACTGTTGTACCTGAGGACACACTGCCAGGAAGAAGGACTGCTGTGCTGCTGAAAGCACTGCCATTCTGCTGGAATATGCTGGAATATGCTGGCCTCCTGGTCTGCTGTGCCTCCCCTGCTGCCATCCTTGCATAGGAGTGAGAAGGACTGGAACTGCATCTCTACATCCCCTGAACCAAAGTGACTCCAAGGGCTTGCTGGCTTGCCTCCTGTTCTGAAGTCTCAGGGAGATAAAAGACTTCACTCCATCCTTCAACAGCACCTGGACTTTGCTCGCTGCAGGTCTAGCCCTGCCAAGTGGTTCCAATCCAGTCCTGGGTCCTTGGAGGTGTGTATAAAGTGCTGCAAGTGTAAAATCCACCCATCACCATCATTGCGCCAGTCAAAACCGAAGCATCTCCTTCAAATCTGAACTAAGGTACTGATTTCAACAGGACAAGGTTGTTCCCTGTATCTGACCCATGCTCCATCGCTGTCCGCCTGATTTTTCAGATTTCCGCAGGACTAGTGTGACCAGATAGACCAGGTTGGCACTATGGGGGTCATTTTTTTTCTGACCCCGGCGGGCGGCGGGAGCCGCCCGCCTGGAGGGAACCGCCAGAATACCGCTGCGCGGTCAAAAGACCGCCGCGGGTATTCTGGGTTTCCCACTGGGCTGGCGGGCGACCGCAAAAAGGCCGCCCGCCAGCCCAGTGGGAAACACCCCTCCATGAGGATGCCGGCTCCGAATGGAGCCGGCGGAGTGGAGGATGTGCGACGGGTGCAGTGGCACCCGTCGCGTATTTCAGTGTCTGCAAAGCAGACACTGAAATACAAAGTGGGGCCCTCTCACGGGGGCCCCTGCAGTGCCCATGCCATTGGCATGGGCAGTGCAGGGGCCCCCAGGGGCCCCACGACACCCCTCACCGCCATCCTGTTCCTGGCGGTCGGAACCGCCAGGAACAGGATGGCGGTGAGGGGGTCGGAATCCCCCATGGCGGCGCAGCAAGCTGCGCCGCCATGGGGGATTCCCAGGGCAGCGGAAAACCGGCGGGACACCGCCGGTTTTCCTGTTCTGACCGCGGCCGAACCGCCGCGGTCAGAATGCCCTGCAGGGCACGCCAGCCTGTTGGCGGTGCTCCCGCATCCCCGGCCCTGGCGGTCCTTGACCGCCGGGGTCGGAATGACCACCTATATGTTTTTAAGCGTTATATTTGCACATATTCTTTAAAAATTAATATCTTGGCTTCTACTTATTGGATTTTTGTGGTTTCGGTCTTGCTTTGTTCAATAAATTGATCTCTTATGTTCTAACCTGGTGTGGATTTTTTGTGTGTGGTGTTTTCAGTGTTTTACTGTTTTAAATCTTGCACAAATACTTTAAACATTGCCTCCTAAGTTAGGCCTGCCTGCTCTATGTCAAGCTACAAGAGTATGACCACAGCTTCATATTTGGTGTGCAACTGACTTACCCTGACTAGGATTGTGGTCCCCACTTGGACAAGGTGCATACCTCTGCCATCTAGAGACCCCATTTCTAACACTCCCGGACAGTGAGACAAAGGGAGACTAGATGGTGGCAGTATGGGCCACCCTGCTAGGATGCGAGGGACGAAGCTGTTTCCTGACCCCCTTACATTTGAAAGGGATGCCTCCAGTACACTCACAAAGCAACTTGACAACAGTCTTTTGTT
The DNA here is from genome assembly GCF_031143425.1 of Pleurodeles waltl. Classification (NCBI taxonomy): domain Eukaryota; kingdom Metazoa; phylum Chordata; class Amphibia; order Caudata; family Salamandridae; genus Pleurodeles; species Pleurodeles waltl. The sequence goes on along the minus strand of NC_090440.1, from coordinate 1,874,819,618 downwards.
ACCCTAGACTGATTGGAGCCTGAAAAGGTGAAGGAAGAACATTTCCAGCACAAGATGTTGGGATAGCCTAGATGTTTCCCTCACTTCAAAGGCTCGAACCAGGTATAAATGCAAGACTCTCAGACCAACTCTCCAGTACACTTCTGGACCTCCAAAGGACACCAGAAAGACTGCCTTGTGCTTCAGATGACTGCCTTGCTGCTTGAGACCTGCTTTGTCCCTCAGAGGACTGCCCTGCTGCTATCAGAGGAATTCCCTGCTGCTTGAGGCCTGTCTTGTACTCCAGAGGAGTTGTTTGGCCTCCTGTTCTGAGCTACATGGGCATATATTATAGTTCCAGACACCTTAAACCCAGCACCAGGCCTCTGCTGGAGTGAGCCCTAACCCCCCAAGTGGTGACCTATTAATCCTTGAAAGTGGAGTTAAAGGCCTTGCTCCTACCTAACACTAAGCAAAGTTCCATATGAACCAACAGGAGACACACCTGCCAGCTGATCAGCCCAATTTACATCACCAGATGGCTTCGCTTTATGGTAGCTCCTGTTCTGTTATTCTCTGCAGCAGCAAATCCTGTTTACCAGTATCTGGCTTCATGGAGCCCTCTTGAGCAATAGCTTTCAGTTTTGTCCTGCAGGAGGTTTTTTGACTTCCAAAAAAGTGACAAAGTCTGAAGGTAAATCGCTTCATCGGCTCAAGGGCAAAGGCTCCCTATCGACAAATACCACCTCCTTGGCCTGGAAATCCAGCTTCTCCCTCTCTGAGCTTTTTTCTGCCATTGGCAATGGCTTCACAGAGACTTTGTCCAGTGCTCCCTGGTGAGGACAACTCCTTATCGGCCACAGCCTGCTGCTTTGCTATGCTGAACTCTACCTTCTTCTGAATATTTTGGCAATATTTCTTCTAAATCCAAATGTAAGCCAGACTGGGCCCAGTTCACCTCAAATAGCCGAGCAATGCTCCATCGCAGTTGGCCTTAAATTTTGACTGTGCCCTAGTCTTGTGCAACCAGATACCCACAGTTGGCGCTTTGATCTTTTAGGTGCTAGATTTCGCTAAAAGTACCATTCATATTTCAGATTCTACTAAATGGAGTTAATTAGTTTTGGCGTCATTGTATTTATTAAAACTTTCTCTAAGTATCCAAATTGGTACGGGATTTTGTTTTGCGTTATATTTTCACTTTATTACTGTTTATAGCCTACATACTTGCTTAACACAGAGCATCTAAGTTAAGCCTGACTCCTTTTGGTGCCAAGCCACCAGAGGTTAAGCACAGGTTAATTTAGTGAATGTTTATGGTTCACCCTGACATCCCTCGAAACTCCCTTAACAAACAACACAGTTCCTCACAGTCCGCAACCAGCCACTGACAGGTGTAAAGGCCATCTTCCCTGAGGTATAATATCAGGGAATGATAATGCTGTGCTATTACATTATGGAAGTGGCTCACAAAGGTTTATCCTGGATTATAGGTACCTAAATAGCTGTGATGTAATGTATGAAGTGTAGAATGTGCATAGAATCGTATTACCAACACATCCAGTTTTGAACACATTCAAGATGGCTCTAGATATAGATTAGTCTGTGAGTATTTTTCTTCAGAATTCTGAACCACTTCAAGATGATTCTAATCTGGTATCAAATGTGGGTATACTCTACTTTAGAGATAATAACTTACAGGAGTGTCTGCTTTAAGCAACTCAGATCATAATAATCTTGTCCCAAACGGGATATTAAACCAACCTCATAAAATACAAAATTGCATTTCTTACTCTTATCTTCTTGGGATATGAACTAGTAAATGCAGGGATGGGATTCGACCATTATGTACTAGAGATATGTATCATATCTCAACCTTCAAACACTCGCTGTAAGCTTCAGGGTCATATGTGTCCCTTTAAATTCGGATTATATGAAGAGGGTTGACCCTTTCTATCACTATGTTGTGCCTACCTTTCAGAAAAAAACGGAATGAGTGAACACTGCACTTTCTTGTGATGCTCATCGCTGACCTGCTCATAGCAAAGTATTTGCAAACTAGGAACAATTAATTGAACCTAGTCATTAGGGTGGTTCCTAGCACACCAGGATATACCCATATTTACGCATTACAATGAAGGGCAGAATCACATCAATATTCAACTGCGGAGAAAAGGTTTGCTCAAGCGGGAAAAAAATAAGAGCAGTACCGTCCGCCTTAAAAGGAATGTCCACTCTTTCAGGGAAAAGATTACAGTAATTTCACCAATTACAATATGTGTGATGGCCACAAAAACTAGCCAGATCATAGGGTAAAACCGGAATTGTATGTCTATAGCTCCTTGTATAAAGCTCTTTTGCACCCACCTCAAGTAACAAGCCGTTGATCTGGGTGCAAAAGAGCTTTATACAAGGAGCTATAGACATACAATTCCGTTTTTACCCTACAGTCAGGGACCAGAAGGTCCTACAGTATGAACTGGAAATGTCCCCTAACCCACGCATATGAGCATATTTACAAGCCCCTGGCGCTTCCTTGCGCCTCCTTTGCTGCCTTAACATAATTTGTTTACGCTAATGTGGCATCAAGGAGGCCTTTTCCCTGTGCCAGATTCACAAAGTGGTGCAATGCAAGCTTAGCGCCACTTTGTAACCCCTTGCGGCACATAATGCCTGCACCAGGCACAATGTATGCAAGGGGGGCATTCTCCCGTTAGGAGTCCCAGAAAAATGGAACAGTAAAATTTACAAGATTTCACTGTGCCATTTTCCCCATCATCTTTAACGCCTGCCTAAGGCAGGCGTTAAAGTGACGCTCTCATTGTTTCCAATGGGCCTCCCCACGCATTGCTGGACTTGCGCCATCATTTTTGGCGCTAGTCGACCAAGGTACCACAATAGTGTCAAAAAGTTGGACGCTATTTTGCTAACGTGCGCCATTTTGTAAATATGGCGCTACTATGGTGATGTTAGGGTGGGGCAGGGGGTGCAAGAGAAGTGGTACATCATAGCTGATGCGCCACTTTCTTGTAAATATGCCCCATAATGTCTATGAAAATATATAGGGTAATATGGACAGCTTGGCACACTTGTCTATAGCCATGAAACAGAAATACTCTGCTGGATATGCATCAATACAAGGGATCTATGAGAATGAAAAATTCCAAGTACAACAGACACGTACTAATCCAATAGGTGATTCTACTGTTCAGATTGTGAATAAGAAAGCTCCATTATTCACCCCACCAAAGGCTGATCTAGTGACCATTCTGTCGTTATTGTGTGTATAGGGATTTCATGTTGATTCATCTCAAAGACAGAAGAACAGGTTCATTGATTCTATTAGCAAGCAACTTTCTGTCACAGAACTGCAAGATGTGTCCACATTGGCACAGAAAGACGAACAGAATACATTAGCGTTAATCGGTACTGCAGGAACATCACAGAGGTAGGTAGCTGATTAATCTCGAGTTGTCCTTCCAAAACTCGTCCCCAACCCACAGTCTGGGCAGGGAGAGCCCTCTAGCAGGATAGGGTAATGAGAAGAGAGAGAAAGACGACCAAAGCTCTGGAGAACGTCTGTACAACTTTTTGTTCTCTTTTCTAAAATACAGCCAAAAATAATATTACTTCTCTTTGTTGAAATAAGAAATCATAAACCTACAACACTGTTTTAGTAAACATCTTGTGATGCTTAGAGCGTTGCTCTGTTTCTCATACTCTTGTTATATCCCAGACAAGAAAATAGACATATAGGTGCATATTTATACTCTGTGCCGTTTGTGAGTCATTTCTTTTACACAAAAACAGTGCAAACTTAACTCCATATTTATATGTTGAAGCTAGACCCGTCTAGCATCAAAATATTGGAGTTTGCGTAATTTTTTGGATGCGTGAATCCACCTTGCATCAATGCGATGCAAGGTAGGTGCTCCCATCCAAAAAACTGACGCTATCCCTGTAGCGCCATATTTATCCCCCGTGCTAAAATGACACACAGGTGGGAGGCGGACCCAAAAATTGACACTACGCTTGCTTAGCGCCATTATTTAACGCCTGGGTCAGACCAGGCATTAGGGGACCCGTGACCCCATTCACATAGCCAAATACCATGCAATGGGCCCACAGGTGCCCACCTCAAGCCCCAGGAACAACCCCGCCCACAGCAGAGCGACACCAGAGGATGGGGGACCCCATCCTAGGTAAGTAGGGTAAGTATAGGTAAGTATTATAGATTGTTTTTTAAGTGCCATTGTGGGCCCTAACATGGGGCCCCCTGCATGGCTCTGGGTGCAATGGCCACGCCGAGGGGACACTGATCCCCTGTGCTGGCCACTGGGGGAGGGTGGGCTGACTCCTGTCTTTGATAAAGACAGGAGTCATGTTTTTGGATGGTTGTGCATCTGGAAATGATGCAAGGCTGGTTAGCGGCATTTTTTGTGCCTCTAACCAGCCTAGCATAATTTTTTGCGCAAAACCCCCTTAATCCCTACCACCACCCCCACCCGGCTAGAGTCTTTTTTTTTTTTTTACAGTAGCCAAGCTTAGTGCCGACTTGTGGCATTCCATAAATTTGGCACCCAGCTGGCGCTTTGGAATGACTCAAGCCAGCGGTAAACTTTTTAACGCAAAACTGCATTAGCGCGGTTTTGCACCACAAAGTATATATATGGGCCATATTTTTAGTACTATTTGTTCTCTTCATGCAGAAGATATTCATAGAAATGTGTTACACATAAACTCTACGGGGCATATTACGCCACATTAGTGTAATTTTTTTATGCTAATGTGGCCGAACGAGGCCAAAATCCTATTGTCATATTTACAAAGTGACGCCATGCATGCACGGCGCCTCTTTGTAACACTTTGCGCTACATTATGCCCGCACCAGGCATAATGAATGCAAAGGGGGCGTTCCCCCATTAAGGGGGCCAAAAAAATGTTGCAAGGAAATCTAAGAGATTTCCTTGCGTCATTTTGTGCGGCACTTTTAACTCCTGCTCAGAGCAGACGTTAAAAGAGGGCTTCTATTATTTATAATGAGCCCCTATGTACTCTGCAGGAGTAGCGCCAATATTTTGGCGCTACTCCTGCAGAGTACTTCAATAGCGTAATGAAAAATTATGCTATTGCCCCCTACCCTGCGCAACGGTATGCCATATTTTAAATTTGGCGCACACATGGTGGCAGTAGGGGGGCGCTAGGGGGCGCAGGGACAGTGGCGCTGCACTGGGTGCTGCGCCACTTTCCATAAATCTGCCCCTACATGTCACATGAATGTCACTACACGCATAATCCCAATATCCCCCAAGAAAACGGTTTATCACGTAAAAAAAAAACTAAAAAAAGAATATTCGAAGAATAGTTGTATGAAATATAACCAGTAATGTTCCAAATTTACATGAACTCAAAGCAAAGTGTCAAAATAACGAAAACACACGTAAGGTCATTGGATTAAAAAATAGGCACAGAGTCCGCAAAGGATGTGTGTAGTTCTCTTCTTATGATCATGCATTGTTTCCGTTACAGCACAAACTATAGTCATGGGGAGGATTTCTTAAGCACCATAGTTGCGAACAGAGATTATTCCATTACCACTATCGGTACATTCACTTGTTCATCCTTTGTTTTCGCATTCTCTCATGTAGGACTCATGGCACAGACCTCTGAATCCACACACCTCCTGAGGCTTCTTTGAAGTCTTGGAGAGAACAAACGAGACGTGACTGGGAGGACACTAGCTCAGAAGAGAGGTGTGCTGCAATGGTCCGCTCAACCACCGTCTTTCTTTCTTCCCATGATGCTGTCAAAGTGATGGGACAGCCAGTGTGCTGATGCCTGAAATTTCTCACTAAGAGGGTTGCCACCTGGCTGGCGTTTCCAGTATTTTAATGTCCTGGTCGGTACAAAAATCAGAAAAGTCACCTAAAGCTGGTATTGTTCCCCTTAATGCTACATAGATTAAACTGTACAGATAAAAGCAAAAGCAATATAAAAAAGTGTGTTTTATAGCTGCCTTAATGATCCCTGACTGATAACTAAAGTAAACAAAGGAAAGAAGGCTATGTTGAAAATATATATCGATGTTTTTAATAAAGTTCAATTTTATGACAAGACCGGAGGCTCCTATTATGCTTTCTTTTCCTGCTTTATTTCAAACAGCAGCCAAGAAGAAAAGCACGAATCCCAGGGGATTGCAAACAAGCAACCAATGGGATAACAGAAACTAAGATCATTAACCAATCAATGCAGAGCATCACATAAGATATACCTATCCTGACTGCAGGCAGCCCTCTTTTCTTGCTGCTCGCAGTCAAGATAAGTATACCCTTCATTGCTCCTTATATTATCTGTTATTTCCTTGTATTTATATTATATTATATGTTCATTTATTATCGTGTTAAAACTCAATCACTTTGTTGTATACAGACACTTCAAGATGGAAACCATTCTCCAGCTCCGAGATTCCCTACTTCTCAACGACTGGATGGTCCGTCTAGATCTCCAAGACGCATACCTAACAGTTCCAGTTCACTACTCTCAAAAATAAAACACATCAAATCCGAGATAACCCTATCTTTACAGCAGACTTCTCTCTCCCTCAGGTCTCTTGCAAGAATTGTAGGTCTTCTTTCTTCTTCAATTCAAGCAATCTTTCCAGGCCCTCTTCACTATCGGGCTCTTCAGAGATTAAAAATTCGTCATCTTCGCAAAGGTCTTGCTTATTCAGATTTCATCCCCCTCGATCTCGAATCCCGTACAGAACTCCAATGGTGGCTGGATCACCTCGAAGCCTGGAACGGCAGGACCTTCTTTGCCTCAGTCCCAGATCTTGTGTTAGAATCCGATGCAAGCCTAACAGGTTGGGGTGCAAGGTGTGGTCACATATCGACTGGAGGCACATGGTCTCGACAGGAGTCTTCATTGCACATCAATTATTTAGAGATGCTTGCAGGCTCCTTTGCAATAAGGACTTTCACCAAAAACAAAGTTTCTTGTTCCGTACTCCTTCGTATGGACAATCTTACAGCGGTAAGATATATAAATCACCTTGGCGGTACCAAATCCAAACCACTAGCAGAACTGGCAAAAAGTTTTTGGGATTTCTGCCTTCACAGAAAAATTTCAGTTCAAGCGGAATACTTACCAGGTTCTCTCAACTCAGTCGCAGATTGGTTTTCTCGTCATCTTTCAGACTACAGCGACTGGAAACTTCACTCTTCAGTCTTCAACTCTATCCATCACAAGTGGAGTCCCTTTCACACAGACCTGTTTGCATCCCGTCTGAACACTCAGCTACCTCGTTTCTTCAGCTGGAGACCAGACCCTCATGCGTTAGCGACCGATGCCTTTCTCCAACAGTGGGATTCCGCAACGCACTATGCATTCCCTCCGTTCATAATGATAAACAGAGTCCTTAATCATCTCCGACGACAAAAAGCCACTATAGTCTTAATAGTTCCGTTCTGGCAAGCTCAAGTATGGTTTCCCACTCTCCTGGAGTTAGCCGTCGACTTTCCCGTCCTGCTATCCTCCTTTCCCTCACTACTTCTCAATCCTCAAGGTCTTCCCCACGATCTCATTGTCAACAAAACCCTGTTTCTATCCGCTTGGAAAGTCTCAGGTCTTCATCGTCTTATCCAGGAATTTCACTCGAAGCTTCAGCTTATATCAACAGCTCCTGGGCTCCCGGCACTTCCAAAGCATACAAGTCAGCGTGGTCTATCTGGTCTAGCTGGTGTTTGGGAAAATCATGCGATCCCTTTTCAGCAGATCTAACTTTAATAGCTAACTTCCTGGCCTCTCAGGCTAGCGCAGGCAAATCTTACAGAACCATTAATCTTTATAGATCAGCATTGTCGCTACATCTTCCTCTTATAAACGGAAAACCAGTAGGAGAACATCCTATGATTTGTCGTTTATTAAGAGGAGTGAAATTTTCCAATCCACCAATTCCCAAATACTCCACCATATGGGACGTCAACCTAGTCCTTCAAATGTTTATCTCTTGGCAAGATAATGAATCCTTATCTCTGAAAATGCTTTCAGCCAAATTAACAATGTTACTGTGTCTTGTCTCTATAAAACGTTTGTCAGATGTAAGAGCCTTAGATATCTTGGCTCGTCAATTCACTCCGTCTGGTATTCTATTCAATGTGTCCCGTCATACTAAAACCAATATTACCTCTGTGTTTTATCCCTTTTTTCCAAATCAACCAAAACTCTGTGTAGGAAACTGTTTAAAAGTTTATGAACAAAAAACGGCCGATCTTAGAACATCTTCTGCTTCCCAACTTTTAATCTCCTTTAGGAAACCTTATAAACCGGTTTCTTCTCCTACCTTGGCTCGTTGGGTCAAATGGGTAATGTCACTAGCGGGCATTGATACTTAAAAATTTGGCGCCCATTCTGCTAGAGGTGCCATGGCATCAAAAGCCTTTTGGGCTGGCTCAAGATTGGAGGATATTCTAAGATCGGCAGATTGGTCTAATGATTCTACCTTTCGTACATTTTATTGTAAACCTGTTAATTCAGCAACTTCTATTGTAATTGACATGCTTTAAACAAGCATAATAGGAGCCTCCGGTCTTGTCATAAAACGTAGATTTTCCAAGTAGTTTATGATGGAAAGTCTTAATTTTATTAAAGACACGGAAGCGAGTATTATCCCACCACTTATTGTACTAATCTTGTTATCTCCCTCCCTTTCTAGCCAATACCAACGCTTCAGCATCCTCCTCAACTTAAGTCAGCGGATGCCTTTCCTTCACGAGGATCTCATTCACCACGACTTTCACGAAGCTCGGATCTGTACACCCAGCATCTGGTTAAACCATACATTGTTCCTAATTTGGACAGAATTCAAGACTTTTTTGCTCTAATTCTAGCAATATGTTTGATCTGTTGTATAGTACCTTTGTTTAAATCTGTTTCTTGACTGTCTCGCAAACGAAAAGAGGGCTGCCTGCAGTCAGGATAGGTATATCTTATGTGATGCTCTGCATTGATTGGTTAATGATCTTAGTTTCTGTTATCCCACTGGTTGCTTGTTTGCAATCCCCTGGGATTCGTGCTTTTCTTCTTGGCTGCTGTTTGAAATAAAGCAGGAAAAGAAAGCATAATACTCGCCTCCGTGTCTTTAATAAAATTAAGACTTTCCATCATAAACTACTTGGAAAATCTACATTTATGTATTAAGTCCATCCATTTCCAAACTCAAAAAATATGAACAAATGTCCTGTATTTCTAGCTGGGAAAGGTGGCAAACTTATAAATGGGTGATCTGATGTCACTGGATAGGGTGGGTTACTCCCATGTTCTAGAATTCTCACCTCCATTTTTAAACTCCTGCGTAAGGAAAATGGGTTGAGTAAAAGGGACCAGAAAATGAGTACTTACCAGCACAGCCCATGAACCCTATGTGAAGTGTATTGCACTACTCTGACTTGTACCCAGGGGACTTTTGGGGACTTTGGGCCGGATGTACAAACCATTTAGCATTTCTTAATGGTCCGAATCGCTATTTCGGGCCATTAAGAAATGCTAAACGGGCTTTTCATATGTACAAATCCCTTTAAGCGGTCACAAATTGTGATCTCTACCCAGGAGAAATTGCAATTTGCGTTCTCCCAAATAGTAAATCACAAATAGGGATTACCCATTTGCAATTCCTATCTACATGTACAAAGCATTTCCTAAATGTGTATTGGGCATTTAGGATATGCAATTACCATTGACTCCAAGTTGATGGTAATCATGTGCAATTTTTAAAAAAGCACCCAAAGATGCCTTTTTTAATGTGCAGTAGAGGCCACATCTGAGTGCTCTATATGTGCACCACTATTTTTAGGGTGCATCACGGGGGGGCTTTATTCCCATAGCAATCCTTGGTTTAGCATTCTCTAAATAGGAAATTGCTATTTTGGAAAAGCTAAACCAGCCCATTGGAACGAATGACATGGGATTTCCTATTTGTGATTCCCTAGGAATCGCTATTAGGAAATCAGATATTTCATACATATCATTTTGCCTTTCCTAAATGGTGATTTCTAGGGAGTCACTATTTAGGAAATGCAAAATTGCATTATTGTAAAACTTCGGGAGACAGTAGTGTGTGCCTTGAGTGAGACCTGTAGGAAAGGGGGCAACATTTGACTTCTGTCGTCTGTCACTGTTGGTGGATGTCATTCTAAAGGCTCATGATGGACACACTTGCTCCCTTCAGGTAGCTGAAGGCTTGGTTGCATGGTGTATGGAGGCGGGGCGCATGGTCTGATATGAGGCAGATAGGATGCTACTACAAGGAAGGCCCCAGTTCAGGAGGCAACTAAGCCTGGATGGGAGGCTGGTCCAGGCCTCACCGGTCCAAATGCTGCTGAAAAATGGGAACAGTGTTGAAATGCACCAAGTAACATGCAGGTGCAATTTGGGTGTTAGAAGACCGCACAAGAGTACTTTAGGTGGCCTGTGTAGCAACAAGAAGAAAAACATAGAGAAACTGGTCCGACGGTGTCAGAGGTATTCATAAAAGATCACACCCTTGAATGCAGCACTAAAGGTGCTGCACCATGCACCATGAGGCTCGGGCCCCAATGTAATAAGAAAATACTTAGTGCATCGTAAAATCTTTCCCGTGTAGTCCTTGTGGAGTTGACTCGCTACCACAGCACCTAAAGCACACACACTCTATTTCTAAAATATGTCACCATTATAGGTGGTGGATCGCTGGATCATCTCTTGCACAAGGACCCCACGGGCCTCACCTGGGTGGCTCTGTGAGGAAGGAGGGGGCTCCCCAGGCACCAAGAATCACCACTGTAATTCCTATCATGCTTCCAGTTCTGAGGAACAGCAACGAAGAGAGCAGAAAAAGCTGCACCCCTCTCATCCTCAACTAAACGAGTACTAGATGGAGAAGGAGAGTGAAAACTGCATAGCTCATTGGAACCTACTACACAGTCCCCTGTGTATTCGCTGGTAGCAGGGACATCTTAAGGATTTTGGGCGCCATGGGCCAAACATATTTTGGGGGCTCCTGTTCAGAACAGATTTGAATTTATGATCCAGTTTCAGTTCTTTCATGGTCCCCTTTGGCCTGGTCACTGACAGTGCACTGGCATTAATCTAAATTTTACATGTGTTTATATCAAATGTTCAGGGATAGTAACGTGTCTCCAATATTGTAATACATCAGCAGCTCACTCATAGTACTGCAAATTATCTTCGTGAACTCCCTGACATTTATCCTATGAAAAGTCCTGTTTTGCTCTAAAATAAACTTTTTTTTATAGATGTTGCATGAAACATAAACACATTATTTCTCTGCAAAATGTCTGCAATAGAATCCCATATGTGCATCAAAATAGGGTGTCCCCTAAGAATCCGTTTCGGGTGGAACTGGAAAATGAGTGATTTACCTATATTCTCACCATTCTGGAGTTCCTGAAAGCATGCTTCAACATAGAGTTTTTATGACAGAGTCCGGTACTTCCATGCAGGCTTCAACCTGATCTCTTTCAGGGGGCACTTACAGATATTTCATGGGATCCTATAATAACATAGTAAAAGGCTGCCGGAGGAACACCTGTAACAAACATTATTGGCAGAAAATGTCCTTGGCTGTGTTAAAGACAAATGCCAACACTGTGTGGAGTCTAAATACCCAAGTCTCCTTCCTCGCAGTCTACCTTTCAACCTTCCTAGAAGATAATGAGGCTTTTGTCAGGACCAGTATTTTAAGGATCCCTATGTATTGCCTAATCCTTAACAAGTCAAAAAGTGGGGAACTACCCCTACTCACACACCAGACTCCCATTTATACCTTGCAGAACCTTTAAGCCTACAGTCTGACCAGCTAAATCATTGGTGGGTATCTGTGGAGAGACAAGGAAAATCACCACAACTTTTTATTTTACTTCTTCTGCGTCTACACAGACCACTTATCTCTTGCTTAACATTTCCACCAATCAACTGTGCATAGGGTCACACTACACATGCTATAGGTGAAGATAGCCATAGGCTCTTAATGAGTCCTGATACTGAACCACTCTATGCTGTATCCATATAATTAATAAGGTGGTAGTGCGTCCCGTGCACAGTCTCCAGGCACACCCCTTACTGGTATATTTAGCTCTTCACTCCTTTTCTATCGATGAGGGAGGGTCAGCGTTCTTATAGTCACAAAAGAAAGAAAAATAGGGTTTGTATCCGTTTCTGGCTACTATCCTCTGTGATGCACAATTATGCCTTCTGAAAGAAAGAGCTGTTGTCTCCATCACAAGTATTTCTAATCTCTGCCCAAGTTCTCCACTACCCACAAATCTACATTCTTGTTACTAGTACTACATGCAACTCCGGCTCATGTGGGGCTGACTAGTGGGATATGCTAAATTTAGGGACGTTTTCACAGAGTATAATGGCGCTTCTTGTTCTTGATTCACTAGTAATTAGCCAGAAGGTGCACTGAACAGGATGAATACTCCCAGAAAAAGATCCTGAATACCAGCAACCGTAATCCCTGGTAAATATATTAAATATATATCAAGCACTCATCTAGCTAATAGTTCACCTTAGTATCTCAACAATATGTAAACGAGAAATAACAATCAATTTTTTAAAGCCTCTCCATAGATTGTATGTGATGATCATCTAGCAGTATAATATCACCAATACTTCCAAATATTTCAAAGAGTTATTTTATTGTTACTTCTGTCCAACGAATCAGGGAGATCTTTGTAAACAGCAAATAGATTTTTTCAAATCTGTGAGACGGATGAAACGCAAGAGATTTTTTTAAATTAAGAAGCAATTGGGTCAGAATTTGGATCGGTCTAGAGAACAGGTTAAATATAGTGATTTGACAATACAAGACACAGCAACTGTAATGTCTATTACAGACTATGAGGAAATACCTACTATTACCCAAAAATTACTGAATGACCTGAATATTGTTCCGGATCGACATGAAGCTAGTGGCTTAAAGCAGAAGTCCACTTGGACACCCAGACCTGGCAATGAGAGCAATATTGAAGTATTCTATCGATTATTGATTAGAGATTTCAGAGAACAAATGCTTAAAACAAAGAACAGAAAAATGAGAAGTAATCTTACCAGTGAGGAGTGGAAGGCTTTAAATTTATCACAAGAGGATGAGGACTCAATAATTAGACAAGCTGATAAAGGTGGTAATATTGTCATTATGAACAAGAAAGATTATGATGAAGAAATCTATAGTCAGTTAAATGATGAAAACTGTTATGAAACTCTTTCTTCGAATCCGACATACAACCTCACAAGCAGAATTAACAGTTTATTAGGAATGTGGCATCGGCAAGGCTTATTAGATGAAGAAAAACACATCTATTTAAAGGCAGATCGGCCTAGATAGCCATGTTTTTACACTTTACCGAAAATACAGAAAAATCTCCCATTTCCCCCTGGGAGACCAATTATTTCAGTTATTGGGGGACCAACAGAGAAAATCTCAGAATTTGTTGATTTTTTTCTACAACCACTGGTGGCCAATCTACCATCCTACTAAACACATATTAAGCCTATTGGGAGACATACGGTGGGAAAAGGATATGATGCTAGTCACTTTAGATGTAGTGGCATTATATACGAGCATTAAGCATGAAGAAGGCCTTGAGGCACTAAGATACATGCTAAATCGCAGATCAGTGAGTCTGCTCCAACATACAGAAATTATTCTGGCAATGGTGGAGTTAATTTTAAATCATAATGTGTTCCTTTTCAATGATCAATCGTACAGACAAAAACAAGGAGTAACGATGGGAGCCAGATTCTCCCCTTCCTATGCCAATCTCTTTATGGGATGGCTTGAGGAAAGATGGGTCAGGGAACCAGGTGCCAGAGAATGGCAAGATTACATATGGTATTGGGGGCGATTCATTGATGATTGTTTCATGATATGGACGGGCAATACAGAACAACGTACTGAATTTTGTGATTATTTGAATAACAATGATGTGAATATTAGATTTACCTACCAATATAGTAAACATAGAATTTAATTTTTGGATGTGGAACTATTTATTAATAGTGAGGATCAGATTCATAGTAGATTATTTAGGAAACCTCCCTCGTGCAATGCAATATCACATGCTTCGAGTGCACACCTGACACACCAAATACAAGCAATTCCCTTTGGGGAATTGGTGAGGGCAAGACGCAACTGTAGTAGAGATATTGACTTTAAGGAATGTATGCAAGATATGAATTCACGCTTTGAACAGAGAGGTTATAGTAGCAATAGTATTAAGGCTGCACAAGAGAGAATCATGAGAGTGAAGAGAATTGAGACACTATCACCATGTTTGAAATCTCAAGAATTGGATATTAATAAGGTACGGATGATTACGGACTACACTAAAAGTTAATTTATCATAAGAAAGATGATGAAGTGACACTGGAACATTCTTAAACAAGACAACATTTTAAATAACTTCACTCCATCGGGTCGGCTAATCACATATAGAAGAGGACGAATGTTGAAGAACATGCTGTTTCGGACTTACCCACGACCAAAGACAAATGAAAACTGCTTAACAGTAAGGAATTTAGGCTTTTATAACTGTGGTCATTGTGGTGTTTGTAATGAGCTTGTCATGGCATGAAAGAGTATGTTGACTATAGTGGAAAAATTAATCGATTAAGATCACATATGACCTGTGGCTCAAAGTATGTAATATATATCATAAAATGCAAATGTGAACGTATATACGTTGGCAGCACGATACGCGCACTGACAGTAAGAATTGGTGAATACTTGCGAGTATTAAATCAAATGGCTGAAAGGTTTCCAATTGTACAACATATACTGTCATGTACCAATCAAAACACACCGTTGAATATACATTTTTTTGGTTTGGAATAAATTCCTGTGGACCCCAGGGGAGGAAATAGGTAATTACAGCTGAGACAAAAGGAATAACTATGGATCATGAAGTTACAAGCGGTAGAGGTGGGTCTTAACACAGATCATAAATTAGAATATTTTTTGGGAACATGAACACATGATTCAAACGAAATTTATATGTGAGGGGAATAGAGATATATGCACGCACAACTTTTAATATAGTACATGATGGAGTTTTCTATAGATCTTTTTACTTTTATTTGGAGCATGTTGAGGATTATCAATAATTTTGGAATGCTAGGTAAAGATCCTATAAACGTTTGAACACATAGATATTCTTAATTGAGGATACTTTTATGTACAGGGATAGACAGCATATTATCAGGCACTGGATGTGCAATTTATGTTACTAAGAATAATGCATTAGGGTAGTAACTTGAGCCATATTAGGCATTAATATCATATTTACCAAACATTGTGGTTATTTAGAAATGTGATATACTTATATTTAGCCTTTACCCCATGATTTACAATAATGGGAACAATTTTGAGTAGTAATAGAGAAGAATGTTAGATGCACATAATATATTTGGCTCAAAATCATATGTACAAAAGAATATGAAGTTAGATGACACAAAATAGAAGATGATTTAGGCTTACGCGCACATCTTTTTGTTTTAGAACCATTGTAACATGAAGCAAATGGTGAGCGAGCATGATGAACGGACTCGTTCAATGAGGGAACAACGCAATAGTCCTTTTTTAGTTTTCATGAAGTTCAAGAAACAGGGAGATCGAGGAAGGACTAATGAGAGCGAGGTCTTGGCCTACGCTCGAAGTACGTAGAAGCCATTATTTATCGAGCAAGTACTTGCCGCGCTTACTTTCTAAGCGTACTTGCAAGTTGGGCAGGAAAGAATATTGATATCAAAAGTATAAGACAAAATCAGGTGAGTGATTGGAAACGCTATAACTAGCAATTCACTAGTCGAGTTTTAGAATGTCAAAATGTGGACATTAAGTGCCAGATAGGCAAGTTGGAGGGTGAGATTTCAATTATCAGTACACATTTAGCCGGACTGCTATTAGAATTGCAGCCTTCCCTGGCGGATAGTTTAGAGATCAATGGTTAGATTTGAAATTAACATTGATGGTGTTATCGAGTGCCCACAGATTTATTTAACCTGTTAGGGGATGAACCAAATTTATTGAATTTCAATTTATTGGCTGTACACTTGGTACACAGTATTATAGTTCTAGGTAGTATGGAAGGCAGTTACATTAATGATTATTATTTTAGATAGAATCATAATAATGAAGAAGGAATTAATGGAATCATGAAGATGAAAATGTGAAATAATCTAAAAAGATTAGATTCAAGAACAAGTGAAGGTCGGTTCCTGTGGGAAAGGAGTGAAAACTCACTAGAGTGTGCATGTACACCAGAGGTTCATTTACTTAGATACCGGGTGTTTACATTTATTTACAATTTGTTATAATATATGTCACAACTCTCTATATATATTGAAAAGACTAATAACATTACCACTTGAGAAATACATATGGTTTTAATTATAATTCACTTTGAGGGAAGAGAACACAACTTATTATCACATGACAATAATATGTATATCATTTTATCATTTGAGTGATCTTCACAGAGCACCACCTGGGAAAATTTTATTGATGACATTATCTAGGTGCCTTACTGTAAGTTTGTGTTATATATTATCACAGCCCTGATTAAGTCGAATGGGAGACTTCCCAGACAAAACACGTGTTGGCTGGATTGACAGATTCAATGGTGATTTGATGTGAAGACCTAACGTGAATTACTTATGTTGGATTGTGGCATGACTAATTAAGGAGGATCCATGTGAAGACAATGTGGACACACTTGTGGACAATAAGGCAACAATAAAAGAACTCTTTGAAATATTTGGAAGTATTGGTGATATTATTCTGCTAGATGATCATTAAATACAATCTATGGAGAGGCTTTAAAAAATGTATTGTTATTTCTCGTTTACATATTGTTGAGATACTAAGGTGAACTATTAGCTAGATGGGTGCTTTATATATATTTATTACTGACTAATGGGTTAGCCTAGTTTGCATTTAACATCTGTCTCGAGATACTAAGCATTATATATTCTTTCCTGTTTATTCACCAATCTTTTTTTTTTTTTTTAGCTCATGCAACCAACGTGAAAAAAACAATCAACAAAGACAGATACATAAATGTAATTGCAGGCTACTGATTTTAGAAACATACTATACAGCAATACCACAGCATAAAAAATAATTTCTAACATACCAAATGTACGAAAAGCCTTCAATACATGCAATTCAATTCAATTTCGATTTAACCCCCAGAAGCAATATAATGAATCAGGAAAGTCTTAGCCCATTTATAAATCCAAAATGATAAAACCTGTCTTACTTAATCAACTTAAACCACCAGATGAACCCCAAATTCAATGTTTTTGAAAAGTCAAGCATGTACAGAGTTGGGAAACAAAGGGAAAGAGATATAGGCCCTCATTACGACTCTGGCTGT
Source organism: Pleurodeles waltl (assembly GCF_031143425.1). Taxonomy (NCBI): domain Eukaryota; kingdom Metazoa; phylum Chordata; class Amphibia; order Caudata; family Salamandridae; genus Pleurodeles; species Pleurodeles waltl. The sequence goes on along the minus strand of NC_090440.1, from coordinate 1,874,802,201 downwards.
CTTCCATGAAGACCGCCAAAGCCACAAGCACCAGGAGACTGCCACTGCTGGCGATCTCCAGCCCACCATATCACAGGTATTGTCGGATTTCCACCACACTTTGGGTGGAAATCTAGCAGCAGTTGTGCTGGTGGGCAGAGGCGCTCTGGCGGTTCCAGCACCTGCCCTACCAGTAGGACACCGCCCGCCATATTATGGGCCATAATATGGCCTGCCGATGTCTTGCTGGCAAGGCGCTGCCGGCGGTGTAAGCTCCCCTTCCCGTTCCCTGCTGGACGACCTTCTCCCTGGAACAGGTAAGGTGATTGTCCGACAGGGGCGGAGGGTGGGAGTGTGGGAGGTGTTGTGTGTGCGTGTGTGAGTGTGTGGTGTCTACGTGTGTAAATGAATGTTTGTATGCGTGGTTGTATGCATGTCTGAATGTAAGTGTATATGCATGTGAGACTGCATGTTTGGATGGGTGTGAGTATGTGTGCATGAATGTGTGTATGGATGTAGTTGCGAATGCATGTATGAATGTAGTTGTGAATGCGTATATGAATGTAGTTGTGAATGCGTGCATGGATGCGTGTGAGTGGATGCGTGTATGTAAGTGTAGGTGAATGGGCATCTGCTTGATGCGTGTGGGTGTCTATGTGCATGTATGCAGGAAGGGGGCGCTATGTCAGAAGGGGGGTTAGCAGGCGCTATGTCAGAAGGTGGGGTGGGGGGAGGGTGGTGCAGTGGCTGGAGGGGGGAGGGAGTCTAGTGCTTGCTAGGGGGGTAGCCGTCTACTGGTGACAGGGAATGAATTCCCTGTCACCGGTAGCCCTTCTTCCATGGTTTTCGTGGCGGTGCTACCGACGAGGAAACCATGTCGGAAGGCCGGCTCCAAATACCACCGGCGGTCTTCTGTGGACCACCGGGTCGGAGATGATCATCTCCGGCCCGGCGGCTCAGACCGCCATGGCGGTATGAGTGGAGATGTGGCACTCATAATGTGGCAGTCTTCACCACCAGCCTGTTGGCAGTTGGACCGCCACATTTACCCTGGTGGTCAGAAGACTACCAGGGTCAAAATGACCCCCATAATGTGAAAGACAAAAGAGAGAGCTGAGGAGGCCTGCTATAAAGTGCCAATGGTGTATGTTGATGGCTTTTAAGGATTATCAGCTAAAAATAGGTTACCTTAAAGTGCAACAGGCTTACGTGAACTAAAGTACGAAGAAATAAAGCTGGCATACGCTATCCTACTTATATTACTTTTGAGCAAAGCGCTATGTGCCTAGCCACCTAAAAAATTATAAATATCAAAACTGGACAGAAAAAGAAACTCGGGGAACCCTGCTGTAAAGGGCCTACATATATATATATATATATATATATATATATATATATATATATATATATATATATATATATATATATATATCAATGCCCTTCACTTGTCATCAGGTTGAACTTAAGTTACAATAAAGTGCAACAGCCTTATACTGACTAAAGTGCTAGAGAAAACTGCAGCTAGCATTCCAAATCCTGTTAAAGTGCAATAGAACAAATTGAAGTGTGCAGCTGGATCCCCCTGTTGTGTGCAAACACACTGACCAACTTCCTAATGGAGCTGACCCACGGTCCAACTGATCCTAGTAAATATACTAATGGACTATATAGGATAAGAAGTGGAGCCAGAAAGTTGTACACAAAATAATTTACTTAAGAGGAATTCACAAAGGACAAGCCAGCCTTGCAATACATTAAACTGCCTCGAAATGGTACCAAAAAGCTGCAGACCTATTATAACCCCCCACATAGTTTGCATAACCTTCAGTTTCGTTTTCTTGACATTTTCTTCCACAATTTCTGCAAAGTAGGGACCTGATTAGTCCGCCAATTTTGAAGGAGCAGGGATGGGGCTATAGTTAATGCAATTGAAATAAAGGCCTTTCCTGCCTTGTTAATCCTCGGGCTCTCCTTTTATACCCCAAAAAAGTACTAGGCTGGCGTCAGGGACTATAATGGTTTTTACTTCTTTAATTATTGCAGAGAAAAGCCCCTCCCAAAAATAGCGTAATTTTGGGCACGCATAGAATATATGGAGCCAATCCCCCACCTCATCCCGTAGGCAGTGACAACATTGATCAGGGACTGCGGAGTATATTCTTTGCAGGGCAGTAGGAGTGTAGTATTCCAACCATCAAGAAAGAAAGGACATTCTCTTAAACTTTGACGCTCTCAGCAACTTATCCCCCAACTCAGAGATAACCATCTAATTGTCCTCCGTGAGTCTACACTGATAAATTCTTTCAAGGAACCCAGGTAAAATATCCTGGCTCACAATACTGTGGAGCAGCCTATACCAGTTGCCTCTACCAATAAGCTTTATCTCAACCAATGCATGCAAGACCTGATGTAGTTCCTGGCTGAGATCACATGAATTAGACACAAAATGAGTCAGCTGTAAAAAACTCCACCTAGAGCTGTTACTTTGTCCCCCACACTGCCTGATTACCTCGTCCCAGGTTATTCATTTTCCCCTTGTTAGAAAATCTCAGAGCTTCCTAAAACCCAACGATGGCCAAAAAGACAACACAACCCTTGATAAAGACAGGCCAAAATAGTTACATTCCTGAATCTGCAGCTAGTTAAAGCCGGATGGGATCCAGTAATATTTGTATAGGGCTGTTATCCTACACCCACAACTCCTGAAGTGTCTTGTATCTTGTTTTTATTGGCAATTAAAAAAAAAAGATGGCAAGCTAATTGTGGATTTTGCACCATTTTCCTTAAAAAAGAATCATTTGGGGCCACATGTACAAAGCTTTTTGCATGTCGTAAACAGCGAATAGTTTGCGACGTGCAAAAAGCAAATTGCAATGCACAAACCCCGTTTTGTAATTCAGTAACCTGATTACCGAATCGCAAAACGGGTTTGCGAGTCTCAATTAGGAAGGGGTGTTCCATCCTAATTGCGAGTCGCAGTGCAATGCAGGATTGCTTTGTGACCGCGAACGTGGTCGCAAACCTATCGCAGTTTGCACCCTTTTGAAATGGGTGGTAACCCCATTTGCAAAAGGGAAGGGGTCCCCATGGGACCCCTTCCCCATTGAGAATGGTACTGCAAAAAAAATTCTGAACAACCAGTGGTCCTATGGACCACTGCCTGCTCTGAAAAAATGAAACAAAAACGTTTCATTTTTCGTTTTCGTAATGCATCTCGTTTTCCTTTAAGGAAAACGGGCTGCATCACAAAAAAAAAATGCTTTATTAAAAAGCAGTCACAGACATGGGCCCTCATTCCGACCCTGGCGGTCTAAGACCGCCAGGGCCGCGGGCAACGGAAGCACCGCCAACAGGCTGGCGGTGCTTCAGTGCCCATTCTGACCGCGCCGGTAAAGCCGCGGTCAGAAAAGGGAATCCGGGGGTTTCCCGCCGGATTTCCCCTGGCTGGGCTGAACCTCCATGGCGGCACTGCAAGCAGCGCCGCCATGGGGATTCCGACCCCCTTCCCGCCAGCCTGTTTCTGGCGGTTTTGACCGCCAGGAACAGGATGGCGGGAACGGGTGTCGTGGGGCCCCTGGGGGCCCCTGCACTGCCCATGCCACTGGCATGGGCAGTGCAGGGGCCCCCTAACAGGGCCCCAGCATGATTTTCACTGTCTGCATAGCAGACAGTGAAAATCGCGACGGGTGCAACTGCACCCGTCGCACCCCTGCAACACCGCCGGCTCCATTCGGAGCCGGCCTCTGTGTTGCAGGGCCTTTCCCGCTGGGCCGGCGGGCGCTCCCTTGGCGGGCGCCCGCCGGCCCAGCAGGAAAGTCAGAATGGCCTCCGCGGTCTTCTGACCGCGGAGTGGCCCTTTGGCGGTTCCCGCCAGGCGGGCGGCATCCGCCGCCTGCCCGGGTCAGAATGACCCCCATGGTGGTCTGCTGTCCGCAGCAGGCCACCATCCCTGTGAGGGCCGCCATTCGCAAGGTGGTCGCAAATTGCGACCCACCACATGATTATTCATGAGGTGGCAATTTGCGACCCCCTTCCAAATCGCATATGGTGTCAGGGACACCATCCAACATTCTGAATTGCGACTCGCAAATTGCGAGTCGCTCTGACTCGCAATTTGCGGGTCGCAATTCAGAATGTTGCTACATCTGGCCCCTAATACTTCCTTGCATTCAAATAATCTTCCTACTTGATCAAGAAGCGCCTCTTGATAGTACGTCTCCATATGAAGAAGTGTCAGGCCTCCTTGAACCTTCTCAAGCTGCAGGACGGTAAATTTAATCCTTGGGGCTTTCTTTTTCCACATAAAACTTCTCAAAAGAGAGTCAAGTTCCTGAAAGTAACTGTAACTAAATTTAATAGGAAGGTTAGAAGACAGAAACAAAAAAAATTGTAATACCGACATCTTAACTAATGCTACCCTCCCAATAATCATCAAAGGAAGGAGAGACCATCTATCCAGTAATTCTTGAGCCTTCCTCCGCATAGCAATATAATTCAGCTGAAATAAATTAGAAAGATTTCCAGTTACATAAATGCCTAAATGTCTGATTGGACTCTGAGGCCTAACCTGCTGTTGTAAAAAACCAGAATGTTCTTCGGCTGGTGCATTGAAAAGCAACAGTACAATCTTGCTCTTATTGACCTTGTACCCCCAATGCTTGTGTACTTCTCTATAAGTCAAAAACGGTTATATGTCGGAACCACGGGTGCTTCAAGCACCCGTGGCTCAACAACGAGGTAGGAATAATGACCTTGTTCTAACCACTAATGCCTTTACCACGAATGCCCTTACAACGATTTTACCATTGTAAACACATTCATTGTAAAGGAATTAGCGATCAGCATGCACGGTTCCAGCATGCTTCCCCCCACCCCCAAAAATTACAGCGACCCCACCATCCCCATAACTACCCATACCCCCACCCCCACAATTACCAGAACCCCAACCCCCTCCCCTAAAACCTAAACCACCCCAACCCACCCCTTAAACCTAAACCCTGACCCCCCTAAACCCTAATCGCCCCCAGCCCCCCACCCCACCCCAAAAACAAAAAATACCCCGAGTCCCCACCCTGCCCCTAAAACCTAAACACCCCAACTCCCCAACCCACCCCTTAAACCTAAACCCTGACCCCCAAACCCTAATCACCCCAGCCCCCCACCCCACCCTAAAAACTAAAAATACCCTGAGTCCCCACCCGCCCCTAAAACCTAAATACCCCAACCCCTAACCCACCCCTTAAACCTAAACCCCTCCCCCAAACCCTAATCAACCCGAGACCCCACCCCTTAAAAACTTTTTTAAAAACAGCCCAAGTCCCAGCCCAACTTACCTCCTCCTTCACCGCGTCGATTCTGACTCCCTTCTTCTGTACCTTAACCACGCATGTATGTGGTTCAGACATGCTTTGTTAAGGTACCAAACCAGGATGTCGTGGAAAATGAAACCGTTGTTTTGCTTTTGTTTTTCATGACTTTGTGGTTTCTGAGTCATTGTTCCGGGTATTTTCTTGTCAAAAACACCCTGTACATTGGTTTGATAGGGCTTCAGGTACAAAATCATGTCACCCGCAAACAACTTTAATTTAAGCATACCTCCAGTGGTGTCACTATCCCTGGTGTAGTACGAAGTTTAACCACAAGTGGTTCAATGAAAAAGCAAGAAGTATTGAGGACAGGGGCACCCCTGACGGGTACCCCTATACTGGAATCCACTATTACCTGGTCCTGTGATCCGTAGTGCAAGTTCTTCAACATGGCAACAAATTTCGAGGGGAAGCCAAATTTCTCTAAACAAAGCAATAAGGCACCCTAGTTAACCAGGTCAAATGCCTTTTCAGCGCCAAATATAATCACTGCCAGAGGCGTTTGATTAAATTGCAAGAAGCAAAAGTTGGTATTCGCCGACACAAGGCAAATAGACACGACCCCGCTCTGATCTTTATGATTCAGTGCTTGGCCCACTGGAGTAATACGTGTAGCCCATACTTTGGTCAGGAAGTTATAGTCCACATTAAGCAGGCAAATGGCTCTGAAGGAATTAACATTTAATGGCGATTTTCGTTTTTTCACAAAACCATCTATAATGGATTCCGTAAAGGAAAGCGGGACTACCCTGCCGTCCTTAATAAAATTAAATAATGCTATTAGAAAAGGGACCAATTGCTTTGCGAACAGCTTATAAAATTCAGAGGGGAAGCCACTATTGCCACAAGCTTTTGCGATGGGCATTTTCACTAAAACTTCAAAAACCTCAACATCTGTTATTTTCCCCATCACAGCCGTAGCCATAGAGTTAGGGGGTTGCGGCAATCCTAACAAGCTGAAATACTGCACTATGCGGGAGGACGGAACCTGATATGAAGTATCCTATATCTGTGTATATTGTTGTAAAAAGACAGAAGCAATTTCATCCTTCTCTAATACTATACTATGTGTGGCTGGGTCCTCGATTTTCCTGATAGCAGATTTGTTGTGCTGACTGAGCGTGGCCAAGCTAAAAGTTTCCCAATCTGCTGATTCTCCTCACAGAATTGTTGCAGGTAGGCTTTAGAACTATTGATTTCTTCTCATATTAAAAAATCCTTTAGATTTTGTTTAGCCTTTTCCAACCCCTTCACTAAGGATCCGTTGCCCAGTGAATTAATAACAGCACACATAGCAGAATCAACCACCACCTGTAACTCCTTTATCTGTCTCACACACTCTTTATTTTGATTAATTTTAAACGCAATAATGTACCCCCGTGCTGTGGCCTTGAATGCTTCCCACACAGCAAACTTGAAAGCCGCATTTCTCTTAGTTGTGAAATACTCAGATATAAAAATCTGCATATCTTCAAGCCATTCCTGATTGGTTAGTAACGCTGTGTCAAGCTGCCACCTGGGCCCTGTTCTTGTGGGAATTGCTATTCCTATTAAAATTGAGACCACTAAATGATCTGAAATTTGTTTGGGGCCAAGTGTCTGACGTAAACTATGCTATACCAGGACGCTCAACCCACCATGGATCCACAAGACTAAAGGCCTGTTTTAGCAGAGATCAATTTCTTAGTTGTGGGTTTCAACTGTTTTTGGCTCTATCAGATATATCTAAGGAGAGATCCTGTATAAAATTAAAATCCCTTCCCAAAATCAAAGGGAGTATTGCCCCCATAGCAATAGTGTAGATGGCTGATAACGATTTCACCTCATCGCTAATAGAACCATAATAATTCACTAGATTGAGAGGGGAGCCCTAGACTGATACCTTGAGCCAGAGCCATCTGACACGAGGATTCCTAATAACTTCTCTTATCTCCTAGTCAATGTCATTCACTAGACAAATCACTACGTCCCTTGCTGTCAGCCCCCGAAGCAAAATATGCCTGAGAATACCTCTTGGGAATAAGAATTTTGGGAGTATTACTCTTCAAATAAGTCTCTTGTATAAAAATTACTTCTGGAGAAAGTGATTTTAGCCATCTGTAAGGCCCCGATATTTGCACTTATTAAGAATACCATTTGCATTACAGGAGACAATCCTTAAATTTTGCATTACTAAATTGGAATAAACCAGCTGTCATCAGCCCTGTGCACCCTCCTTACAACAGAACTATTTTGATGGAGCTCGTTTTTTACTGCCCTTAACTCTACCCATGCCCCCTTCCATCCATCCCATGGCCAAACCCAACAAGTCGTGCCCTTCTGCACACCTACCCTAGATGGGGGAATTGACAGCACTATCCCACTTCCATCACGCACAAAAAAGGGTGCCATGACACTGCACCTCTCTGCACTCCCACCCTAGACAGGGGGAGGCCACCTCTACCTGAAAGCACCCTAATCATCAGAAAAATCGCTAGAGCACATAACAGAATATGCCTACAGACATCTCAAAGTCATCGTCCAACCCATCTTAAGGCCCAGGCCCAGACTTAGTTTAACAGTTTCTGGAGAAGTTCTTGAGCCTCCCCAATAACAGAAAAAAAGATAAAATTGTCCTTTCACCGTAACTTGAAGCTTTGACTGTTGAACTATGGATGCCTGGCCTTTAAATAAATCTATCATCTTGAAAAATTCCTTTTGACATTGTTGCATCAATGTGGACATATCCGAAAATATCCGGACCCGAGGTGCTTCTGTAGTTGAGAAGCTTTGCTTTTCTATGGGCTTGGACAAGATGCGCTCCCTTACATGGAAATCAGCAAAGTTGACCAAAATTGTATGAGGTTGCCTAATGCTGGGAGATCATTGAGGTGGAACCCTATGAGCCCTCGTGATAGTTAAATCACCCACCAGATCAGGCATTACTTCATTTATCAGTGAGTCCACCCACTGAATCATCTGCTGTTCTTTGCAGCCCTCAGGAACCCCTACAATTCGGAGATTGGATTCTCTGTTGTAATTCTACAAATTGTCAACCCTGCTTTCCAAAAGGCCTTTATTCTTTTCAAGCTGGAGCAGATCCTTCTGCGTCAATGTCACCTTATCTTCTAGGTCAGAAATTCTAGTTTCGGGCTTTTTAAGTCTCCAAGGGAGCTGGGTCATGCGCTCTTCAATTATATTCAACCTTTCATGAAGACTAGCAATTTCATTCACCTGTGAGGCTTTCAGGTTTCTTATTTCCGGTAAGATAATATCCAGCAAACTTTCAATATACTGATAAAGTCCAGCATGTCCATCATGTCCAGCATTAAAGCTCCCCCGATCCCCTTGCGTATTTCAACCCCTCAGAGTCTCTCCGTGTTCTGGGGAAACTTGTCCAGGCGCTGTACATGCCACCATGTGCAGGCCTGTGATCACTTGAGGGGCGTCCTGCTTCAAGGGAGAGGCTAATGATCTGATCCCTACTGCTACTTGGGGATTATCCTGAGCTACGTAGGGGCTATCCTGAGCATCTGCATGCTCAACCAAGGACTCCAGGAACTCAGAGGATCTTACTGTCTTAACCCATCTTTCACTGCCAGCTGGTACAGTGCCCCTAATAGTTTTCAGAGGTTTTGTGAGCAGGGGGTATTGTTTAGATTTTACAGGGCTTACAAATATTTCCCGATTAATATCTGTTGCTGACTCACTATTGGCATTTGTGAGTTTCAGCATCCATGTAGAGGATCCCGAACACCCAATTGGGGCTCCGGAGACTACCCCAGTGCTTTATTAACCTGTTAGATGCGGGCGTCGGCCACTGGCCGACGCCCACACTCCCTCCCTGGTGCGGGTCACGACCAGTGGCCGACACCAGGGAGGGGGTTAAAAATCCTCCGGTGCAATGCACCGGAGGATTTTTTTTATTTTTTTTTAACCGTAGGAGACGCGGAAGAGCTTCTGCGTCTCCATCCCACCCCCCTCCCAACCCCTTATGACATCAGCGCGCCGCGAGGCGCGCTGACGTCACAGTTTTTCCCCACCGGAGAAGGAGAGAAGCAGGTAAGCATTCTCTCTTTCTCCGGTGGGGAAAAAAAGGCCAAAACGGCCTCCCCAGATGCCAGGGAGGCATCGATGGAAAGGGGAGGCTCTCCCCTTTCCATCGATGCCTCCCTGGCACCGTTTCCTGCGATCCACGGCCAGGAAACGCCCCTAGGCACCAGGCATCTTCTTTGGGGGGGTCGGCCCCCACGTAAAAGGGCCACCCCCCCCGGGCAATAATTATTTATTTACACGGTTTTGGGGGGCGATCGTGCCCCCCACAATAAAAAAAAAAGAAAAAATGAAAACAAAATGGCGGGGTCGGCCCTTGGAACACGGGCCGACCCCAGGGGGGAAAAAAAAAACATGTAGTTTTGCCTGGGGGGCGCGATCGCCCCCCCAGGGTAAAAAAGAAAAAAAAAATTGTTGGTGGTCAGCCCTTAGGGTGACCATCAATGGGGCCATTTTTTTTTTATACATGTGTGCTTTGCCAAGGGAAAGCACACATGTATAAAAAAAAAAAAAATTCAATGTCTTGTTTTCTTTCTCTCTCTCTCTCTCATATATATGTGTATATATGTATACACATATATATATATCTATATATATATATAGATATTTATATATATATAGACATATATATATATATATATTTTTTTTTTTTCAGGACAAGCATTGCAGCGTCCATGTGCTGCTTTTCTGACTTGTTGGTGTGTATCTGGGCTTCTAACAACGCCCACCTCACGCCCATCACTACCACTCGTTCGTGGGCTTGCCCTTCAAAAATCCTTTGATGACATTGGAAAATGATTTACCTTTGTCCCTCCTTGGGTAGGTTTTGTTACTGCCTTGGCCATCGCCCCTGGTACATGGCTAATTGCACTTTTGCTGTTACGTTTAACTGCGAGCCAACTTCTTTTCCTTTTGTGTAACTCTTCACATGATGCTCATGGTGGCCGTGGCGCTGTGAATCGGCTCTCTTATGTGAAAGAGTTTAACTTTCAATTATCAATTTATGTGGCAAGAAAAGTTGGGTTAGGAGTTTATAACGCTAATAGCTTTAACTCGAGCAGATGCGAGACCCATTACATTGTAAATGCTTGTTATTCTTGTGTGTGTTGTTTTATAATGGTGAACAATTTCACCTCACTCCACGAGGACCGTGATCAAGACTCCTTGGTGAGTTGAAACACGTTGGTGGTTATTGACTGCAATAAAATACACGTTTATTTGTACTTCGTGGAGTGCGGTGAAATTTTTCGGCATTAGATAATTTCTAGATTGGTCTTCTCTGTCACTGGGCACCGGCAGTGGAGTGTGCCGCCCAGCAACCCTTCCACCACTTTGTTTCTAAACATATATATATATATATATATATATATATATATATATATATATATATTATTATATGCAACACAAATTGGTTAAAAAGATTGTTGCGCAGGGCACTCCACTGCCGGTGCTCAGTGATGGAGGAGAGCAACCTCTAAAATATTTTGTGAACAAGAATCTCACCGCACTCCACGAGGTTCAAATTGACATGTTTTATTGCAAGTATAAACAATGAAAGAAAAGATTGACTCTTACTGTGATCAAGAATCCTTGAGAGTTGAAACGCGTACGTGGCTGTTGCTTGCAATAAAAGATGCCAATTTGAACCTCGTGGAGTGGGGTGAGAATCTTGTTCACACAATATATATATATTTATATATATATATATATGCATGCATGTCTTTTCTGTAGTGGCAGTTGCCATAAAGTAGCTGAGTGGATTAGTAAAGGCAAGCGTTACCTGCGCTTTAAAACAAATGTAATGCCAGGGGGACTATGGAGATATGAGTGGCACTTTTGCTGGGTAGTACTGAGGGAATTAGAAGAGGAGGTAATGGGAGGCAGAGCACCAAAAATGACTGTTGCACGGGGTGTGTGGTAAGGTGAAGTAATACATTATTTTTTTTTTTTTTCAGTGTTTTCAGAGAATCTGCAGAATTGGAGAAGAAGCGAAGGTAAGGTGACGACATTTTCTGTTGTACACAACAAACATACCCACAAGCAATTTTGTGACTATCTGCCTTCTACGTAGGCTAGTAATTTAGAGGGACAGTTTAGCCACTTGCAGAGATGGCGTCTCGTTGGATGACTGCTGATCAAGCCCTAGCTCGGGTTATGGAGGACAGTTCTGATGTAGGCTCAGAGACTGAGACAGCAGACACTGAGACAGCATCTGAGGGAGAGGACAATGGGGCAGATTCTGGGAGTGATTTTTCAGTCGGCGGAGTCCCATCTGACGACACCTCTTCCAGTGAGTCTGAAGGAGACAATGACGACATCCGTGCTGTCCCTTCGCAAGCACATTCTGGGCAGCGGGACCACATTGGGTTAGCCGAACCCAGAGAGCACGTGCTTGCTGCCGCAAGCACAGAGAGAGTGCTCTCTTGGCAGCCCCCCTGTTTGGTTCAGCCCCAAATTCCACCTTTTACTGGTGACGCTGGATGTAAAGTCGATACAGCTAACTTTTTGCCAGTCGACTACATCTATCTGTTTTTGGATGTTGACTTTCTTCAGAAAGTTGTGCAGCAAACAAATTTGCGTGCAGACCAATTTCTGAGGGAGTGCGGAGGCACTCTAGGGCCCCGTTCTAGGGCACGCCAGTGGACTCCCACTTCGCTGGCGGAGTTGAAGATATTTTTTGGCCTTACGCTCAAAATGGGGTTAGTACAGAAACCCACCTTGCAGTCCTACTGGACGACTCGCACTGTTTGGGTAACTCCCATCTTCGCACCATACATGAGCAGAGATCGTTTTTTGCTACTGCAGCGCATGCTGCATTTCAATGACAATTCTGCTGCATTGCCCCGGGACCATCCAGATCATGACAGGTTGTTCAAAATTCGGCCTGTCGTGGAACATTTGTCTGCCAGGTTTCCAGAGATCTATACTCCTGGAAAGAATATAGCAGTCGATGAGTCCTTGATCCTGTACAAAGGACGGCTGCTTTTCAGACAGTACATTGCGAGCAAAAGAGCTCGCTATGTCATAAAGCTGTACATGCTGTGTGAGAGCTCTACTGGCTATGTGTACAGCCTGAGAGTGTATACAGGGAAGGATTCTACCCTAAACCCTGTAGGTTGCCCTCCAGTGTTAGGGGTCACAGGTAAGATTGTATGGGAACTTGTCCAGCCACTTCTTCACAACGGTTATAACCTTTATGTGGACAATTTCTATACAGGAGTAGAGCTGTTCAGTGAGCTCTACAAAGCTGGCACTGTGGCCTGCGGTACAGTTCGTTGTAACCGCAAAGGATTCCCGCGGGAGCTTGTTTGCAAGAAGCTCCAGAAATCACAGAGTACTGCATTGGGTTCTAACGAACTGCTCGCAGTCAAGTTCCTAGATAGACGTGATGTATACGTGCTCACTACAATTCATGATGAGAGCACTTCTCCCATCACGGTTTGGGGTCAGATGGCCGAAGTCCACAAGCCCATCTGTATACTCGATTACAATAAGTACATGGGTGGAGTGGACAAGAACGACCAGGTTGTTCAACCATACAATGCGTGTCGTAAAACTCGCACTTGGTACAAGAAACTGTTTACCCACCTGATTCAGATGGCAACATATAATGCGTATGTTGTTTACCGTCAGACAATAGGAAGACTCATGACTTTCCTTGACTTCCAGTTGTCTGTAATTGAAAGCCTCACTGCTGTTGCAGAAGAAGCAGCAGCCTCCACCTCATATGTTCTGGAGGATGTGGCAAGGCTGCAGGAGCGACACTTTGCTGATCGCATACCTAAAACACCCAAAAAGGATCGTCCATGTCGTCGCTGTAAAGTGTGCTCAAAGCATGGAAAGCGGCAGGAGAGTCGGTATTACTGTCCCCAGTGTCCATCACAACCAGGCCTCTGTATCCCTACTTGCTTTATGTTGTATCATACTAAAGCAAAGTTCTGGGAAATCGACTGAGGTTGAGCTGCTGTTGGGTAATCCTTTCAGTGGCAGTGCATGGATACCGAACGTCCATGGGCCACTGCTTCGTTAGGCAAGGAGCCACAGAATTTTACTTCATCATGGACTTCCTTTTGGCGTGGTCGGTGTTCTGTTCAATTAACATGCATTTTCTTCCCCCTACTGCATATACTAGTGGACAGAACATATGCCACATTGCCACGGAGTACCCTTTCTTCACCTGCATGTCTACCTTACTTTCAACGGTAGATATGCTCTCTTAGTTCGAGGAATCACTTTGTAGGGCATACTTGGAAGCCCCCAACTTGCTTCCACAAACTAGTATAGGTTCACTTGGCTATTATACAGGATTAGCCAGGACTCTGATGAGAACAGAGACATGGATGGGTAAGGAAAGCTTACGGTAGGAGTGCCTTCACAGGGTTATTGCACAGGTAGAAAGCAGATAGTAAAGGTAGTACAGATGTACATCATCTACACCTATGGATTCAAACCCATTGGTGCCATCCCAGCACTGAAGGAGAATGACTTGTATAGGTCAGTGTTTGACCTGCTTTTCATGTTCATCCTCCATCAGAACTTAGTAGATGTTCAGTTTGCTGTATACGTGCATTATAGTCACATCACTGCACATAATGTTGGCTGGGACATATGCTACGTTCTCATGGACTCCCCTATGTACCAAACACTACCCTTTTCTATAGCCTATGACCTTCTCTTTAGGGAACATCATGAGAAATCCCCAGCATGTCTCCCTCAGTTTCAAAGGTAGATATGCTCACTCAGTTCGAGGAATCGCTTTGTACGGCATACTCGGACACCCCCAACTTGCATCCACAAACTGGAAGGAGTTGGATTTAGCACAGAGAGTGCGTTAAAGGCGCATGAAAAACATGTCTTCCTGAGCCTCAGGTGGCTGTCACAGGAGTCATTAGTAAAGATTTGTTACGCATGCATTTGGTAATGTTAAGGAAGAAGGAGGCAGGTAGCCTATGACCTTCTCTTTAGGTAACAGCATGAGAAATTCCCAGCATGTCTCCCTTAGTTTCAAAGGTAGATATGCTCACTCAGTTCTAGGAATCGCTTTGTACGGCATACTCGAACACCCCCAACTTGCATCCACAAACTGGAAGGAGTTGGATTTAGCACAGAGAGTGCGTTAAAGGCGCATGAAAAACATGTCTTCCTGAGCCTCAGGTGGCTGTCACAGGAGTCATTAGTAAAGGTTTGTTACGCATGCATTTGGTAATGTTAAGGAAGAAGGAGGCAGTTACTTGACAGGTGGTAAAATGTAGTCAAACTTATTCCGTTCTGTGGCGTGTGAATTTGATGGGCCCTTGTTTGGCAGCTGTAAGTTAATGTGAGTGGAGTGATTGATTGGATTGGGCCCGTGGCTGGCGATATGAAAGGGTTGTTTGTTGTGCGTGAATGGCGTGTGAATGGACCATAAAGAGGTTGGTGCCTGGACGCGGCTTTATGGCCCGCCTTCAGAAGGCTTGGTTTCAATATTCAGATACTTTGATAAGCAATCATGCTTTGAAACCATAATTTCTGGAGGTGCTAAAACCAACCAGTGTGAGTGGTGGGTTAACTTTAACAAACTAGTACCATGGGAGTCCAAGGGTGCAGGACTTGCATGGCTCTCACCAGTTTTCCTTCACCCAGAATCCCCTTGAAATTACATTATGTGCTTAAAAAACACATTTTCCTTGCATTCCAATGAGCAGAAGTCCAGGGATCTGCAGGGATCCTCAAAATTCCTACCACCCAGTGTTTCTCCACTTGTCCTGATAAAAACACAACCCCGCTTGTGTGCCTGCGCCTAGTGCCTGCTTCAGGAATGAATCACTCCAGGGTTAACAGTAGACCTCAAGCAAGGACTACCATTGACCCTTGTGTGATCCATTCCTGTCGCGGGCGCTAGGCCTACCCACACAAGTGAGGTATCATTTTTATCGGGAGACTTGGACGGGACGCTGGGTGGAAGGAAATTTGTGGCTCCTCTCAGATTCCAGAACTTTCTGTCACCGAAATGTGAGGAAAACTTGTTTTTTTAACCACTTTTTGAGGTTTGCAAAGGAATCTGGGTAACAGAACCTGGTCAAAGCCCCGCAAGTCACCCCATCTTGGATTCCCCTAGGTCGCTAGTTTTCAAAAATGCACAGGTTTGGTAGGTTTCCCTAGGTGCCGGCTGAGCTAGAGGCCAAAATCTACAGGTAGGCACTTTGCAAAAAACACCTCTGTTTTCTGTCAAAATATTTGATGTGTCCACGTTGCGTTTTGGGGCATTTGCTGTCGGGGGCGCTAGGCCTACCCACACAAGTGAGGTATCATTTTTATCGGGAGACTTGGGGGGACGCTGGGTGGAAGGAAATTTGTGGCTCCTCTCAGATTCCAGAACTTTCTGTCACCGAAATGTGAGGAAAAATTGTTTCTTTAGCCACTTTTTGAGGTTTGCAAAGGATTCTGGGTAACAGAACCTGGTCAGAGCCCCGCGAGTCACCCCATCTTGGATTCCCCTAGGTCTCTAGTTTTCAAAAATGCACAGGTTTGGTAGGTTTCCCTATGTGCCGGCTGAGCTAGAGGCCATAATCTACAGGTAGGCACTTTGCAAAAAACAGCTCTGTATTTTGTCAAAAAATGGGATGTGTCCACGTTGTGTTTTGGGGCATTTCCTGTCGCGGGCGCTAGGCCTACCCACACAAGTGAGGTATCATTTTTATCGGGAGACTTGGGGAGACGCTGGGTGGAAGGAAATTTGAGGCTCCTCTCAGATTCCACAACTTTCTGTCACCGAAATGTGAGGAAAACTTGTTTTTTTAGCCACTTTTTGAGGTTTGCAAAGGATTCTGGGTAACAGAACCTGGTCAGAGCCCCGCGAGTCACCCCATCTTGGATTCCCCTAGGTCTCTAGTTTTCAAAAATGCACAGGTTTGGTAGGTTTCCCTATGTGCCGGCTGAGCTAGAGGCCATAATCTACAGGTAGGCACTTTGCAAAAAACAGCTCTGTATTTTGTCAAAAAATGGGATGTGTCCACGTTGTGTTTTGGGGCATTTCCTCTCGCGGGCGCTAGGCCTACCCACACAAGTGAGGTATAATTTTTATCGGGAGACTTGGGGGGACGCTGGGTGGAAGGAAATTTGAGGCTCCTCTCAGATTCCACAACTTTCTGTCACCGAAATGTGAGGAAAACTTGTTTTTTTAGCCACATTTTGAGGTTTGCAAAGGATTCTGGGTAACAAAACCTGGTCAGAGCCCCACGAGTCACCCCATCTTGGATTCCCCTAGGTCTCTAGTTTTAAAAAATGCACAGGTTTGGTAGGTTTCCCTATGTGCCGGCTGAGCTAGAGGCCATAATCTACAGGTAGGCACTTTGCAAAAAACAGCTCTGTATTTTGTCAAAAAATGGGATGTGTCCACGTTGTGTTTTGGGGCATTTCCTGTCGCGGGCGCTAGGCCTACCCACACAAGTGAGGTATCATTTTTATCGGGAGACTAGGGGGGACGCTGGGTGGAAGGAAATTTGAGGCTCCTCTCAGATTCCACAACTTTCTGTCACCGAAATGTGAGGAAAACTTGTTTTTTTAGCCACTTTTTGAGGTTTGCAAAGGATTCTGGGTAACAGAACCTGGTCAGAGCCCCACGAGTCACCCCATCTTGGATTCCCCTAGGTCTCTAGTTTTAAAAAATGCACAGGTTTGGTAGGTTTCCCTATGTGCCGGCTGAGCTAGAGGCCATAATCTACAGGTAGGCACTTTGCAAAAAACAGCTCTGTATTTTGTCAAAAAATGGGATGTGTCCACGTTGTGTTTTGGGGCATTTCCTGTCGCGGGCGCTAGGCCTACCCACACAAGTGAGGTATCATTTTTATCGGGAGACTTGGGGGGACGCTGGGTGGAAGGAAATTTGAGGCTCCTCTCAGATTCCACAACTTTCTGTCACCAAAACGTGAGGAAAACTTGTTTTTTTAGCCACTTTTTGAGGTTTGCAAAGGATTCTGGGTAACAGAACCTGGTTAGAGCCCCGCGAGTCACCCCATCTTGGATTCCCCTAGGTCTCTAGTTTTCAAAAATGCACAGGTTTGGTAGGTTTCCCTATGTGCCGGCTGAGCTAGAGGCCATAATCTACAGGTAGGCACTTTGCAAAAAACAGCTCTGTATTTTGTCAAAAAATGGGATGTGTCCACGTTGTGTTTTGGGGCATTTCCTGTCGCGGGCGCTAGGCCTACCCACACAAGTGAGGTATCATTTTTATCGGGATACTTGGGGGGACGCTGGGTGGAAGGAAATTTGAGGCTCCTCTCAGATTCCACAACTTTCTGTCACCGAAATGTTAGGAAAACTTGTTTTTTTAGCCACATTTTGAGGTTTGCAAAGGATTCTGGGTAACAGAACCTGGTCAGAGCCCCGCGAGTCACCCCATCTAGGATTCCCCTAGGTCTCTAGTTTTAAAAAATGCACAGGTTTGGTAGGTTTCCCTATGTGCCGGCTGAGCTAGAGGCCATAATCTACAGGTAGGCACTTTGCAAAAAACAGCTCTGTATTTTGTCAAAAAATGTGATGTGTCCACGTTGTGTTTTGGGGCATTTCCTGTCGCGGGCGCTAGGCCTACCCACACAAGTGAGGTATCATTTTTATCGGGAGACTTGGGGGGACGCTGGGTGGAAGGAAATTTGAGGCTCCTCTCAGATTCCACAACTTTCTGTCACCGAAATGTGAGGAAAACTTGTTTTTTTAGCCACTTTTTGAGGTTTGCAAAGGATTCTGGGTAACAGAACCTGGTCAGAGCCCCACGAGTCACCCAATCTTGGAATCCCCTAGGTTTCTAGTTTTCAAAAATGCACAGGTTTGGTAGGTTTCCCTATGTGCCGGCTGAGCTAGAGGCCATAATCTACAGGTAGGCACTTTGCAAAAAACAGCTCTGTATTTTGTCAAAAAATGGGATGTGTCCACGTTGTGTTTTGGGGCATTTCCTGTCGCGGGCGCTAGGCCTACCCACACAAGTGGGGTATCATTTTTATCAGGAGACTTGGGGAGACGCTGGGTGGAAGGAAATTTGAGGCTCCTCTCAGATTCCACAACTTTCTGTCACCGAAATGTGAGGAAAACTTGTTTTTTTAGCCACTTTTTGAGGTTTGCAAAGGATTCTGGGTAACAGAACCTGGTCAGAGCCCCGCGAGTCACCCCATCTTGGATTCCCCTAGGTCTCTAGTTTTCAAAAATGCACAGGTTTGGTAGGTTTCCCTATGTGCCGGCTGAGCTAGAGGCCATAATCTACAGGTAGGCACTTTGCAAAAAACAGCTCTGTATTTTGTCAAAAAATGGGATGTGTCCACGTTGTGTTTTGGGGCATTTCCTGTCGCGGGCGCTAGGCCTACCCACACAAGTGAGGTATCATTTTTATCGGGAGACTTGGGGGGACGCTGGGTGGAAGGAAATTTGAGGCTCCTCTCAGATTCCACAACTTTCTGTCACCGAAATGTGAGGAAAACTTGTTTTTTTAGCCACTTTTTGAGGTTTGCAAAGGATTCTGGGTAACAGAACCTGGTCAGAGCCCCGCGAGTCACCCCATCTTGGATTCCCCTAGGTCTCTAGTTTTCAAAAATGCACAGGTTTGGTAGGTTTCCCTATGTGCCGGCTGAGCTAGAGGCCATAATCTACAGGTAGGCACTTTGCAAAAAACAGCTCTGTATTTTGTCAAAAAATGGGATGTGTCCACGTTGTGTTTTGGGGCATTTCCTCTCGCGGGCGCTAGGCCTACCCACACAAGTGAGGTATAATTTTTATCGGGAGACTTGGGGGGACGCTGGGTGGAAGGAAATTTGAGGCTCCTCTCAGATTCCACAACTTTCTGTCACCGAAATGTGAGGAAAACTTGTTTTTTTAGCCACATTTTGAGGTTTGCAAAGGATTCTGGGTAACAAAACCTGGTCAGAGCCCCACGAGTCACCCCATCTTGGATTCCCCTAGGTCTCTAGTTTTAAAAAATGCACAGGTTTGGTAGGTTTCCCTATGTGCCGGCTGAGCTAGAGGCCATAATCTACAGGTAGGCACTTTGCAAAAAACAGCTCTGTATTTTGTCAAAAAATGGGATGTGTCCACGTTGTGTTTTGGGGCATTTCCTGTCGCGGGCGCTAGGCCTACCCACACAAGTGAGGTATCATTTTTATCGGGAGACTAGGGGGGACGCTGGGTGGAAGGAAATTTGAGGCTCCTCTCAGATTCCACAACTTTCTGTCACCGAAATGTGAGGAAAACTTGTTTTTTTAGCCACTTTTTGAGGTTTGCAAAGGATTCTGGGTAACAGAACCTGGTTAGAGCCCCGCGAGTCACCCCATCTTGGATTCCCCTAGGTCTCTAGTTTTCAAAAATGCACAGGTTTGGTAGGTTTCCCTATGTGCCGGCTGAGCTAGAGGCCATAATCTACAGGTAGGCACTTTGCAAAAAACAGCTCTGTATTTTGTCAAAAAATGGGATGTGTCCACGTTGTGTTTTGGGGCATTTCCTGTCGCGGGCGCTAGGCCTACCCACACAAGTGAGGTATCATTTTTATCGGGATACTTGGGGGGACGCTGGGTGGAAGGAAATTTGAGGCTCCTCTCAGATTCCACAACTTTCTGTCACCGAAATGTTAGGAAAACTTGTTTTTTTAGCCACATTTTGAGGTTTGCAAAGGATTCTGGGTAACAGAACCTGGTCAGAGCCCCGCGAGTCACCCCATCTAGGATTCCCCTAGGTCTCTAGTTTTAAAAAATGCACAGGTTTGGTAGGTTTCCCTATGTGCCGGCTGAGCTAGAGGCCATAATCTACAGGTAGGCACTTTGCAAAAAACAGCTCTGTATTTTGTCAAAAAATGTGATGTGTCCACGTTGTGTTTTGGGGCATTTCCTGTCGCGGGCGCTAGGCCTACCCACACAAGTGAGGTATCATTTTTATCGGGAGACTTGGGGGGACGCTGGGTGGAAGGAAATTTGAGGCTCCTCTCAGATTCCACAACTTTCTGTCACCGAAATGTGAGGAAAACTTGTTTTTTTAGCCACTTTTTGAGGTTTGCAAAGGATTCTGGGTAACAGAACCTGGTCAGAGCCCCACGAGTCACCCCATCTTGGAATCCCCTAGGTTTCTAGTTTTCAAAAATGCACAGGTTTGGTAGGTTTCCCTATGTGCCGGCTGAGCTAGAGGCCATAATCTACAGGTAGGCACTTTGCAAAAAACAGCTCTGTATTTTGTCAAAAAATGGGATGTGTCCACGTTGTGTTTTGGGGCATTTCCTGTCGCGGGCGCTAGGCCTACCCACACAAGTGGGGTATCATTTTTATCAGGAGACTTGGGGAGACGCTGGGTGGAAGGAAATTTGAGGCTCCTCTCAGATTCCACAACTTTCTGTCACCGAAATGTGAGGAAAACTTGTTTTTTTAGCCACTTTTTGAGGTTTGCAAAGGATTCTGGGTAACAGAACCTGGTCAGAGCCCCGCGAGTCACCCCATCTTGGATTCCCCTAGGTCTCTAGTTTTCAAAAATGCACAGGTTTGGTAGGTTTCCCTATGTGCCGGCTGAGCTAGAGGCCATAATCTACAGGTTGGCACTTTGCAAAAAACAGCTCTGTATTTTGTCAAAAAATGGGATGTGTCCACGTTGTGTTTTGGGGCATTTCCTGTCGCGGGCGCTAGGCCTACCCACACAAGTGAGGTATCATTTTTATCGGGAGACTTGGGGGGACGCTGGGTGGAAGGAAATTTGAGGCTCCTCTCAGATTCCACAACTTTCTGTCACCAAAATGTGAGGAAAACTTGTTTTTTTAGCCACTTTTTGAGGTTTGCAAAGGATTCTGGGTAACAGAACCTGGTTAGAGCCCCGCGAGTCACCCCATCTTGGATTCCCCTAGGTCTCTAGTTTTCAAAAATGCACAGGTTTGGTAGGTTTCCCTATGTGCCGGCTGAGCTAGAGGCCATAATCTACAGGTAGGCACTTTGCAAAAAACAGCTCTGTATTTTGTCAAAAAATGGGATGTGTCCACGTTGTGTTTTGGGGCATTTCCTGTCGCGGGCGCTAGGCCTACCCACACAAGTGAGGTATCATTTTTATCGGGAGACTTGGGGGAACATAGAATAGCAAAACAAGTGTTATTGCCCCTTATCTTTCTCTACCTTTTTTCCTTCCAAATATAAGAGAGTGTGTAAAAAAGACGTCTATTTGAGAAATGCCCTGCAATTCACATGCTAGTATGGGCACCTCGGAATTGTGCAAATTACCACTGCTCCTCAAAACCTTATCTTGATCCCATTTTGGAAATGCAAAGGTTTTCTTGATACCTCTTTTTCACTCTTCATATTTCAGCAAATGAATTGCTGTATACCCAGTATAGAATGAAAACCAACTGCAGGGTGCAGATCATTTATTGGCTCTGGGTACCTAGGGTTCTTGATGAACCTATAAGCCCTTTATATCCCTGCAACCAGAAGAGTCCAGCAGACAAAACAGTATATTGCTTTCAGAAATCTGACATCGCAGGAAAAAGTTACAGAGTAAAACATAAAGAAAAATGGCTGTTGTTTTCAGCTCAATTTCAATATTGTTTCATTTCAGCTGTTATTTTCTGTAGGAAAACCTTGTAGGATCTACACAAATGACCCCTTGCTAAATTCAGAATTTTGTCTAGTTTTCAGAAATGTTTAGCTTTCCGGGTTCCAGCATTGGTTTCACACCCATTCCTGTCACTAACTGGAAGGAGGTTGAAAGCACCAAAAATAGTAAAAATGGGGTATGTCCCAGTAAAATGCCAAATTTGTGTTGGAAAATGTGGTTTTCTGATTCAAGTCTGCCCGTTCCTGAAAGGTGGGAAGATAGTGATTTCAGCACCAGAAACCCTTTGTTGATGGCATTTTCAGGGAAAAAACCACAAGCCTTCTTCGGCGGCCCTTTTTTCCAATTTTTTTGGAAAAAACGAAATTTTCACTGTATTTTGGCTATTTTCTTGGTCTCCTCCAGGGTAAACCACAAACTCTGGGTACCATTAGAATC
The DNA here is from genome assembly GCF_031143425.1 of Pleurodeles waltl. Taxonomy (NCBI): domain Eukaryota; kingdom Metazoa; phylum Chordata; class Amphibia; order Caudata; family Salamandridae; genus Pleurodeles; species Pleurodeles waltl. The sequence continues at coordinate 1,874,779,846 of NC_090440.1, read as the reverse complement.
CCTAGGATGTTGGAAAAAAAGGACGCAAATTTGGCGTGGTTAGCTTATGTGGACATAAAGTTATGAAGCCCTAAGCGCGAACTACCCCAAATAGCCAAAAAAGGGCTCAGCACTGGGGGGAAAAGGCCTAGCAGCTAAGGGGTTAAAAGCCCTTTCTCACCCCTTTCGTGTCCGGTAGCCTTTTCCAGCCTCTTGAAATCCAGCAGTTCTTTGGCCTTGGATCCCATCCTTGACAGAGCATTGCGATTCCCCTGGGCTGTGCCGGCTTTGACTTGAATCTCCCCTGGGGTGGAATAGACAAAATATTTGCGTTACCAGAGGAATTCACAGATTTCAGGTGTTGTTTTCTCATACTGCTCGTGATAGGACTTTGAGGGTGGTGAGACTGCAGACATAACCTGCATGCTCTGCCGTTTGAGCACTCAACGCTCCACACCTGCCCCCCTGGAGTGACAGCAGGTGTTCTGGCAAGGGTAGACTTTAATGATACTGTGGGCTCAGGCTACTGATTGAAGCCGTTCAAGGTTGATTGCAGTGGGTCATCGGGGGAAGCTAATGATTCTACAGTCAGCTGTGCCGAGAGGAGTAGCGGCCACCTGGTGCTGATTTCAAGATGCCATCACAACTAGGCAAGCGTTCCTGTGGAGTTGGAAGGCTCCGTATGCTGTGTTGTGGTGTGGCTTACATTAAAGGAGCCAAGGATTGAAATCTATACAAACTGTTCCCTGAACTGTACAGCCGTGCTCTGAGGTGTCCTCCCCAGCAGCTGCCTTGCTCACGGTGAGTTAGTAGTCCCATGGACAAAGGTGACTGTGAGTGTGGCTCACCTCATGGATTCGGGACAGTCCAGGACACACTGCTTGGGCAGGGGTGGCGGCTGACAAGAGGAGGTGCTAGGAAGGGCCGTAATAGTGAGCAGAAGCTGCCTGGGTTTAACACACTGGTAGCCTGTCAAGGAAGACCAGGGGCAGTGAACTGATTAGGAGCAGCGGAGGACAAACCTTTTTGGCAAGATTCCTATCAAAGTTGGATGATGGCCCTAGTATGCTGAAACCCTCTCTTGAGCCTTCTTTTTCTGACAGATTTTGCTGCTCCACACCTTTTCAAAACTCCTACCACTGGAGACGTTAACCCTCTTTAACAACTTCCATACCACACAAAGGGGGTCATTCTGACCCCGGCGGTCAGAGACCGCCGGGGCCAGGGTCGGCGGGAGCACCGCCGACAGACCGCGGCGGTTCGGCCGCGGTCAGACAAGGAAAACCGGCGGTCTCCCTCCGGTTTTCCGCTGCCCCTGTGAATCCTCCATGGCTCCGCCGCCATGGGGATTCTGACACCCCCTACCGCCATCCTGTTCCTGGCGGGTCTCCCCGGTAGGGGGTGCCGCGGGATGGCATGGGCACTGCAGGGGCCCCCGTAAGAGGGCCCCACTTTGTATTTCAGTGTCTGCTATGCAGACACTGAAATACGCGACGGGTGCCACTGCACCCATCGCACCTTCCCACTCCGCCGGCTCAATTCTGAGCCGGCGTCCTAGTGGGAAGGCCGTTTTGCACTGGGCTGGCGGGCGGCCTTTTGGCGGTCGCCCGCCAGCCCAGTGCAAAACCCAAAATACCATCAGCGGTCTTGCGACCGCAGAGCGGTATTTTGGAGGGGGGAACTCTGCCGCCCGCCAGGGTGAGAATCACCCCCAAAGTATACAAAACCATCTTTTAAAGCCTCGATAATCAAGCTGCGACTAGATGAGTCATTTGCTGTAAGAAGCGCTGATATGCCCCTTTCCCAAGCAGGCTAATACCCGTCCTTTGCGAGGTCTGTAGTTTAGAGGCGGCCAGCATCAGCACCTAGTCTTTTTGCATGACTTGGAGTTTGGGCCAGTAACGAACGTACCTGGGCTATTCACTTCTCAATGATTTTCCTCAGATACTTTGGTGGTCATTATGACATTGGCGGTAAGTGATAAAGTGGCAGAAATACCGCCAACAGGCCAGTGGTAATTACCGCCAAATTATGGCCATGGCGATGAGAACTCCCATGGACAGCCAATGTACCACACCATCCACCAGGTCATTAACACCACGCACGCCGGTCGTTGCCATCAACAGCCAGGCAGAAGACAAAGTACCACCCACCATATCATGACCACGATTTCCGGGGCGGAACCGACGCTATCAAAAGCCTAACGAAAATACTGCACAGAACACGAAAGACTCACTATCAGAGACACAGAGAAGGACAAAGCCGCCACGGAACCGGAACTGCAAGTCTTCCTGATTCTCTTCTACGCCATGCTCCACCTGGAACACAAACGCAGACGAAGATTATGATTGTGAGTACAGCCGCCTAGCACACAAGGGAGGGAGGAAAAGGAGAGTGACACACACACGCACAACACAACTCAGACACACACACCGTGCACACAACCAGCTGCAGATGAAAAACAATGGTACACAAAACATGGCATAATAATGCAAGGACAACAAGAAGGCAGTAATGAGAATGTATTGAATGGGAACAGCCACCATATGAACCAATTGGATAAAAAAGAGATTTGTACAAATGTCCACGAAGGGCCAATGCCCAGTCCAAAGTACTAAGGGCCCACATAACCACAGTCCAAGGCCCAACTTGTTATCTGACATCATCTTCACAGAACACTGCAGGGGCATCAGTTGCAAGTGGGCAGGCACCTCAGGGGGATGGGGGTGGGGGGCACCTCAGCTGAATTCGGGAACTTGCCCACTGGTTCTGGAGGGGCTCCATGCCCATTTCTCTGTGCTGGGGAGTGCAAGGTCACAGTCTTGCAGGTAGGTGACTTGCCCACTGGTTCTGGAGGGGGCTCCTTGTAAAGCAGTCCCAGGAGGATGGCCTACATGCCCTCTGCTGGAGGTGAGGGCTGCACTGTCTCATCTGGAGGTGAGAGCTGCACTGTGTCAGCAGGTGAGGTACAGCCTCTGGAGGTGAGGGCTCCGTGACCACTGGTGGTGGTGTCACCCTGCCAGCCTCTGCTGGAGTTGAGGGCTTCTTCCCCTTCATGGCAGGAGTCAAGGGATTCTTCCCATTCATGGCAGGAGGTGCAGGCTCCTTCCCCTTCATGGCAGGAGTTGAGGGCTTCTTCCCCTTCATGGCAGGAGATGTAGGGTACTTCCCCTTCATGGCAGGAGTTGAGGGCTTCTTCCCCTTCATGGCAGGAGGTGCGGGCTCCTTCCCCTTCATGGCAGGAGTTGAGGGCTTCTTCATGCAGAAGTTGACGGCTTCTTCCCCTTCATGGCAGGAGGTGCGGGCTCCTTCTGCTTCATGGCAGGAGTTGAAGCTCCTTCCCCTTCATGTCAGGAGTTGAGGGCTTTGTCCCCTTCATGGCAGTAGGTGTGGGATCTTTACCCTTCCTAGCTGGTGGAGTGGGATCCTTCACTGTCTTGCCTCCACAAGTAGGAGGTGCCTCCACTGTCCGCGTGGACTGTTTGGCTGAGGTGCTGGGCTGGATCATTGGGACCCTGCTCTTATGGGCTGGTGGAGGGGGAGGGAAGAGGTCAAGTTGGGCAAGGAAAGGCTTCTTAGGGATGGTAAGGTGGGAAGAGGGAGGATGGATGGGAGTGGAGGTTGAGGGAATGGTTGTTAAAGGTGTATGTCTGCTGGAATTGGGTACAGGTGTGTGTGTGAGGTGGATTGCTGTTGGGTGTCTGAGTGCTTGCGTTTGTGTCCTTTGGGAGAGGGGCAGACGGGTGGGAGAGGACTCAGGGGACACGTGGATTGATGTTATGGAGGTGTCTGATAGTGAGGTGTGTGTGCTGCTTGGTGTGGTGATGCTGGTGGTGGATGTTGATGCAGTGAATGTGGATGTGACTGTGAGGAAGGTGGAGGAGGAAGAGGAGGGGGAGACAGGGGAGGCAGTGGATGTGGTTGTGTCTGCAACTGTCTGGTATTTGTGTGAGTGCTTGTGGGCTGAAGTGTGGTACCTGTGTTTGACTGTGCCACTCTTATGTGATGTCTTGTGTGCATGATCGTCAGTTTGTGTGCATGGGATGGGTTGGGGTTCAGGAGACTTGGACTGGGAAGTGGTAGTTGGAGGGGGGATAGTAGGTACAGGGATAATGGCTGCCATCAGAGAGGAGGCCAGAGCCTGAATCGATCTCTGTTGGGCCACCAATCCATCATGGATGCTCTCCAGAAATGCATGTCACAGCTGCATCTGGGATTCACAATGGCTGACTGCCCTACTGAGATGGATCTGAGATGGTCAATAGCCTCCTCACTCAGGACAGCAGGGCTCACTGGGGCAGTGCCTGAGGTGCCTGGGGCGAAGGAGATTCCTACCCTCCTGTGTGAGCAGGCACGGGCAACTCGCTGAGGAGCTATTGGGAGGGCGGTGCTGGTACAGGGATGGCGGCTGTACCTGCAGCTGGGGTGGTCACATAGGTGTCGGCCACCACCAGGGAGGTTCCACCGGAGGAGGTATCTGAGTCAGTGTTGTCACCTCCTGTCACTGCCGTGGTGCTCCCCTCGCCCTCCGTCCCACTGGCTCCCTCGGCGTCGGTGGACTCTGCCTCCTGGGTCCTGTGGTATGCAGCTCCATCTGTCGGTGGTGCCCCTGCTCTTCCGGCAGATGATGCTAATGCATACATGGACAGGATGACAGAAGAAAAAAGGAGGGAAGAGAGAAAGGGAGAAAGGGAGCACTAGGTCTATTACTGCACCAACACCACAGAAGGCATACACAGTACCATCAGACTCAGGGATCACTCACTGAATGTGCAAATGGTGTGGCTAGTGGACCAGTACATTTCCCACGTCACTGCCAAGTATTGTGGGTTGGTGCATGACACCTTTGTCCTGAGGAATAGCAGCATCCCAAATGTGATGGCCCAACTACAGAAGCACAGGGTGTGGCTAATAGGTGAGTCAGAGTCCCAACCCACTGTATGTCAGCGTATGTCTTCAGGTGTTATCCCCATAGCATTGTATAAGGATACATTTTGTCCCTCAATACTTGCAGGTGACCCTGGCTACCCAAATCTATTGTGGCTCCTGACCCCTGTAAGAAATGCCAGGACAGGGGATGAGGACTGTTATAATGAGGCACATGGGTGAACCAGAAGAATAATCGAGAGGACCTTCGGGCTCCTAAAGGCCAGGTTCATTTGCCTCCATCTGACAGGTACTAGTGGCATGCTGCATGTTGCACAACCTTGCCCTCAGATGACATGTGCCTTTTCTGCAGGAGGAGGAGACCAATAATTCCAATGACACACAGGTGAGACAGTGGAACTGGACATTACTCCGACTATTGATGTTTTCTGTATGGCTGTAGCAGGATGGCATTCACTTCCTTTGCATCTCAACTTACTGTCACCTATGGCTTCTCATTTTCCAGATGTGGTAACATGACAACAATGTCCTGATGTGATCACTACAGACAGTTACAGGTCATTATTTGTATTTTATCAATTTGTTCAAATCATTTGCACTAGATATGACTATTCCCACAAATGCACATTTTCAGCACATAAAACAGTGTCACTCAAATTGTGTTCAAAGGTGTTTATTGTAGTGCAAAAAAGTGACTGAAAAGTGCAATGGAATGGGGTGATGGTGGAGGAAAGTCAAGTGTATTGTTCCTGTCTATTTGTAGCACAGTTCGAGTGTCCAAGGGGCGATAGGAAGGGGAGCAAAGGCAGTTCAAAGTGTACAAGGTGACAGGGTGGGACACAAGGGGGACAATCAGGAAAGTCTCACTTCCTGACGGTGGTCTTGGTCTTGGCAAGTGTCTCTGCCTTCTGTCTGTGTCACAGGGAACATTTGCAGGGTGGTTCCCCTTCTGCAGGGGGAGGGGTGCTGGTGGCCTATGGGTCCTGTGGCGGGGCCTCCTGTCCACTAGCTACAGCAGATGTGGTGGGCTGGTCAATAGACTGGCTAGTGGTAGTGGCCCACTGCTGTGCTGTCCATTCCCTTATGATGTTGGCCATGTCTGCCAGAACCATTGCTATGGAGATCATGGTGGTGCTGAGGGCTGCAAGTCCCCCTGATCTCCTGATGGTGTTCCTCCTGCAGCCACTTGATCTCCTGCATGTTGTTCAGGATCTGGCCCATCGTGTCCTGAGAATGTTGGTAAGCCACCAGGACATTAGTGAGTGCCTCGTGGAGAGACGGTTCCCTGGGCCTGTCCTCCCTCTGGTGCACAGCAGTCCTCCCAGTGTCCATGTTGCCCTGTGTCCCTGTCCCCTGAACAATGTGCCCACTGCCACTGACCCCAGGTCCCTGATTGTCTTGGGGGCGAGGTGTGGACTGGGTCTCTGTACAGGTGGGCACATTGCTGATTGACATGTCCTAGGGACAGAGTTGTGGGTACGCTGGGAGGGTGCTGTGGTGTTGGACACTGATGGGGAAGGCTCTGTGGTGGACTAGGAGTGGGCTGGGGTGACCGACTGACCAGTGGTCCCTGATGGGCCAGGTAGTTCATCCAGATTCAGAAGTCCAGAGTTACTGTCATCACTGGGGGCATCTTCTGTTGGGGGACTGGAAAGTCATGGCACCTCCTCTCCGCTGATATTGGCTGGGGCACCTGAGGGGATGTAAGTGATGTATAATGCTTCATGCCTGTGACATATTGTACATACCTATCTTCCCCACTTTCGTTGTGGTTGCCCTGCCACCTTTGAATGTATATGGTGATCTATTGTGTGGTTGTTAGTACCCCTATGCTGTGCATGCTTTGGAGATGGGTGTCCATGTAGGGCTGGGAGGGCTGTCCATGCATTGGTATGGCATACAGGGCTTGACATTGGGGTTAGTCATCTGTGTTGGTGCAGAGTGTGGAATGGAGTGGAGTGATGTGAGTGAGGGTGAGGTTGTGAGATGACATGCAGGTATGGGGGTGATAAGTGGTAAATGTTGACTTACCAGTGTCCAGTCTTCCGGCTACTCCATTGAGTCCCTCTGGATGCAGTATTGCCAAGACTTGCTCCTCCCATGCTGTGAGCTGTGGAGGAGGAGGTGGGGGTCCACCGCCAGTCCTCTGGATGGCGAGCTGGTGCCTTGCTGCCACAGAACGTACCTTCCCCCGTAGGTCGTTCCACCTCTTCCTCATGACGTTCCTTGTTCTTGGATGCTGTACCACGGCGTTCACCCTGTGCACGATTCTCCGCCATACCTCCATCTTCCTTGTTATTGATATCTGCTGCACCTATGTTCCAAAGAGCTGTGGCTCTACCCTTACTATTTCCTCCACCAGGACCTGCAACTCCTCATCTGTGAAACGGGGGAGCCTTTGTAGGGTCATGGGTGTTGTGTGGTGTGTGTAAGTGTGTGGGTGTTGGGTAGTGTGATTGTGTGTGTAGTGGAGTGCGTGAGGGATATATGGGTGTGGGTGTGTGTGTAGTTGTCCCATTGGTCTTGATGTCTGCCTGGTGGCAATGATTTGTATTTGTAAGGGGTTGTGGGTAATGTGGGGGTGTGCTTTATAGTGGTGTGAGTGGGTGGGTGTGGTGTGTGTTTGGGTGTCAGGTGGGTGTTTTGAATTGGCCAATGTTGTGTAGTTTATTATTTGGGTGTCCATTCTGAGCGCGGCGGTGTGTATTGCCAATGGTTTACCGCCGTTGGATGTCCGCCGTGGTGATTCATGGGTCATGATGTGGTGGGTGTTGTTTTGTTGGAGTAACAGTATGGGTGTTGGTACCGACAGTTTACCACTGACCTTTGGGCTGGAAGATTTGTGTATGTGGCTGTATTCTGTCGGTTTAGTGTGTGTGTGTGTCATAATATGGCGAACGGGTATCCACCACCACAGCAGAATGTTGGCAGCCGTCACTGTGCAGGTAAGCAGGATTTACAGCCAATGTCATAATGAGGGCCTTAGTTTCTCGACTAGGGTTTCAGCCTGGAACCTGTAATCTTTGGATTTACTGCAATTTCACCTTTGGCGCAAGAACTGACCATACGGTAGATTCTCCCGAAGGGATCTAAGGTGGTAGTAAGGGGCCTGCAGTTTCTCTGATGAAACTAGAGTTGTGAGTTACATGCAAAAACAACAAGTGATGGACGAAATGCTGAACATTGTCAAACACTCACCCCCAGTCACAGATCTGGGTTTAATCCATTGTTCTTTTGCTCACCATGCCACCCCAGTTTGGACCCAGCCATATGCAAATCAGTCTTGACCCTGTTCCTCATGGGAACAGTCCAGCCCGAACTGCCAAGCCAGGTCCTCACTGGACGGGAAACAAGCATCCTGGGACCGGTTTCGGGGTTTCACCCCTCATCAGCCAGGCTAGCTTGAATCCAGTGGCATGGGAAGCACGGGACCCACGTCTGGGCATACCCTTCCCACTTAGGGCAACAAAGCAAAAACAACAAGTGATGGACGGAATGCTGAACATTGTCAAACACTCACCCCCAGTCACAGATCTGGGTTTAATCCATCGTTCTTTTGCTCACCATGCCACCCCAGTTTGGACACAGCCATATGCAAATCAGTCTTGACCCTGTTCCTCATGGGAACAGTCCAGCCCGAACTGCCAAGCCAGGTCCTCACTGGACCGGAAACAAGCATCCTGGGACCGGTTTTGGGGTTTCACCCCTCATCAGCCAGGCTAGCTTGAATCCAGTGGCATGGGAAGCACGGGACCCACGTCTGGGCATACCCTTCCCACTTAGGGCGACAAAGCAAAAACAACAAGTGATGGACGGAATGCTGAACATTGTCAAACACTCACCCCCAGTCATAGATCTGGGTTTAATCCATCGTTCTTTTGCTCACCATGCCACCCCAGTTTGGACCCAGCCATATGCAAATCAGTCTTGACCCTGTTCCTCATGGGAACAGTCCAGCCCGAACTGCAAGCCAGGTCCTCACTGGACCGGAAACAAGCATCCTGGGACCGGTTTCGGGGTTTCACCCCTCATCAGCCAGGCTAGCTTGAATCCAGTGGCATGGGAAGCACGGGACCCACGTCTGGGCATACCCTTCCCACTTAGGACGACAAAGCAAAAACAACAAGTGATGGACGGAATGCTGAACATTGTCAAACACTCACCCCCAGTCACAGATCTGGGTTTAATCCATCGTTCTTTTGCTCACCATGCCACCCCAGTTTGGATCCAGCCATATGCAAATCAGTCTTGACCCTGTTCCTCATGGGAACAGTCCAGCCCGAGCTGCCAAGCCAGGTCCTCACTGGACCGGAAACAAACATCCTGGGACCGGTTTCGGGGTTTCACCCCTCATCAGCCAGGCTAGCTTGAATCCAGTGGCATGGGAAGCACGGGACCCACGTCTGGGCATACCCTTCCCACTTAGGGAGACAAAGCAAAAACAACAAGTGATGGACGGAATGCTGAACATTGTCAAACACTCACCCCCAGTCACAGATCTGGGTTTAATCCATCGTTCTTTTGCTCACCATGCCACCCCAGTTTGGACCCAGCCATATGCAAATCAGTCTTGACCCTGTTCCTCATGGGAACAGTCCAGCCCGAACTGCCAAGCCAGGTCCTCACTGGACCGGAAACAAGCATCCTGGGACCGGTTTCAGGGTTTCACCCCTCATCAGCCAGGCTAGCTTGAATCCAGTGGCATGGGAAGCACGGGACCCACGTCTGGGCATACCCTTCCCACTTAGGGCAACAAAGCAAAAACAACAAGTGATGGACGGAATGCTGAACATTGTCAAACACTCACCCCCTGTCACAGATCTGGGTTTAATCCATTGTTCTTTTGCTCACCATGCCACCCCAGTCTGGACCCAGCCATATGCAAATCAGTCTTGACCCTGTTCCTCATGGGAACAGTCCAGCCCGAACTGCCAAGCCTGGTCCTCACTGGACCGGAAACAAGCATCCTGGGACCGGTTTCAGGGTTTCACCCCTCATCAGCCAGGCTAGCTTGAATCCAGTGGCATGGGAAGCATGGGACCCACGTCTGGGCATACCCTTCCCACTTAGGGCAACAAAGCAAAAACAACAAGTGATGGACGGAATGCTGAACATTGTCAAACACTCACCCCCAGTCACAGATCTGGGTTTAATCCATCGTTCTTTTGCTCACCATGCCACCCCAGTTTGGACCCAGCCATATGCAAATCAGTCTTGACCCTGTTCCTCATGGGAACAGTCCAGCCCGAGCTGCCAAGCCAGGTCCTCACTGGACCGGAAACAAGCATCCTGGGACCGGTTTCGGGGTTTCACCCCTCATCAGCCAGGCTAGCTTGAATCCAGTGGCATGGGAAGCACGGGACCCACGTCTGGACATACCCTTCCCACTTAGGGCGACAAAGCAAAAACAACAAGTGATGGACGGAATGCTGAACATTGTCAAACACTCACCCCCAGTCACAGATCTGGGTTTAATCCATCGTTCTTTTGCTCACCATGCCACCCCAGTTTGGACCCAGCCATATGCAAATCAGTCTTGACCCTGTTCCTCATGGGAACAGTCCAGCCCGAACTGCCAAGCCAGGTCCTCACTGGACCAGAAACAAGCATCCTGGGACCGGTTTCGGGGTTTCACCCCTCATCAGCCAGGCTAGCTTGAATCCAGTGGCATGGGAAGCACGGGACCCACGTCTGGGCATACCCTTCCCACTTAGGGCAACAAAGCAAAAACAACAAGTGATGGACGGAATGCTGAACATTGTCAAACATTCACCCCCAGTCACAGATCTGGGTTTAATCCATCATTCTTTTGCTCACCATGCCACCCCAGTTTGGGCCCAGCCATATGCAAATCAGTCTTGACCCTGTTCCTCATGGGAACAGTCCAGCCCGAACTGCCAAGCCAGGTCCTCACTGGACCGGAAACAAGCATCCTGGGACTGGTTTCGGGGTTTCACCCCTCATCAGCCAGGCTAGCTTGAATCCAGTGGCATGGGAAGCACGGGACCCACGTCTGGGCATACCCTTCCCACTTAGGGCGACAAAGCAAAAACAACAAGTGATGGACGGAATGCTGAACATTGTCAAACACTCACCCCCAGTCACAGATCTGGGTTGAATCCATTGTTCTTTTGCTCACCATGCCACCCCAGTTTGGACCCAGCCATATGCAAATCAGTCTTGACCCTGTTCCTCATGGGAACAGTCCAGCCCGAACTGCCAAGCCAGGTCCTCACTGGACCGGAAACAAGCATCCTGGGACCGCTTTCGGGGTTTCACCCCTCATCAGCCAGGCTAGCTTGAATCCAGTGGCATGGGAAGCACGGGACCCACGTCTGGGCATACCCTTCCCACTTAGGGCAACAAAGCAAAAACAACAAGTGATGGACGGAATGCTGAACATTGTCAAACACTCACCCCCAGTCACAGATCTGGGTTTAATCCATCGTTCTTTTGCTCACCATGCCACCCCAGTTTGGACCCAGCCATATGCAAATCAGTCTTGACCCTGTTCCTCATGGGAACAGTCCAGCCCGAACTGCCAAGCAAGGTCCTCACTGGACCGGAAACAAGCATCCTGGGACCGGTTTCGGGGTTTCACCCTTCATCAGCCAGGCTAGCTTGAATCCAGTGGCATGGGAAGCACGGGTCCCACGTCTGGGCATACCCTTCCCACTTAGGGCGACAAAGCAAAAACAACAAGTGATGGACGGAATGCTGAACATTGTCAAACACTCACCCCCAGTCATAGATCTGGGTTTAATCCATCGTTCTTTTGCTCACCATGCCACCCCAGTTTGGACCCAGCCATATGCAAATCAGTCTTGACCCTGTTCCTCATGGGAACAGTCAAGCCCGAACTGCAAGCCAGGTCCTCACTGGACCGGAAATAAGCATCCTGGGACCGGTTTCGGGGTTTCACCCCTCATCAGCCAGGCTAGCTTGAATCCAGTGGCATGGGAAGCACGGGTCCCACGTCTGGGCATACCCTTCCCACTTAGGACGACAAAGCAAAAACAACAAGTGATGGACGGAATGCTGAACATTGTCAAACACTCACCCCCAGTCACAGATCTGGGTTTAATCCATTGTTCTTTTGCTCACCATGTCACCCCAGTTTGGACCCAGCCATATGCAAATCAGTCTTGACCCTGTTCCTCATGGGAACAGTCCAGCCCGAACTGCCAAGCCAGGTCCTCACTGGACCGGAAACAAGCATCCTGGGACCGGTTTCGGGGTTTCACCCCTCATCAGCCAGGCTAGCTTGAATCCAGTGGCATGGGAAGCACGGGACCTACGTCTGGGCATACCCTTCCCACTTAGGGCGACAAAGCAAAAACAACAAGTGATGGACGGAATGCTGAACATTGTCAAACACTCACCCCCAGTCACAGATCTGGGTTTAATCCATCGTTCTTTTGCTCACCATGCCACCCCAGTTTGGATCCAGCCATATGCAAATCAGTCTTGACCCTGTTCCTCATGGGAACAGTTCAGCCCGAACTGCCAAGCCAGGTCCTCACTGGACCAGAAACAAGCATCCTGGGACCGGTTTCGGGGTTTGACCCCTCATCAGCCAGGCTAGCTTGAATCCAGTGGCATGGGAAGCACGGGACCCACGTCTGGGCATACCCTTCCCACTTAGGGCGACAAAGCAAAAACAACAAGTGATGGACGGAATGCTGAACATTGTCAAACACTCACCCCCAGTCACAGATCTGGGTTTAATCCATCGTTCTTTTGCTCACCATGCCACCCCAGTTTGGACCCAGCCATATGCAAATCAGTCTTGACCCTGTTCCTCATGGGAACAGTCCAGCCCGAACTGCCAAGCCAGGTCCTCACTGGACCGGAAACAAGCATCCTGGGACTGGTTTCGGGGTTTCACCCCTCATCAGCCAGGCTAGCTTGAATCCAGTGGCATGGGAAGCACGGGACCCACGTCTGGGCATACCCTTCCCACTTAGGGCGACAAAGCAAAAACAACAAGTGATGGACGGAATGCTGAACATTGTCAAACACTATTCCATAAATACATAGTAGCGAACGCGCCTGGACAACCTCTATCTTATCAAGAACATAATAATTGGCTTGATGGCACCCTACCCCATACAATATTACCAGTAAGGTTAGGTCCACTAAGTAATGATGGTCCTACCTGGCCTTTATTGGCCACATATACACCACATCCTGCGGCGGCTAATATGGCGGTGGCTGAGGTTCCACGCTTATATACTGAATTAACGGCAACATGTAGACGACTAGTACAATTTGTGATGCAGACACTAAATACAAGCCCAGCGCGTGCTGCTCCAGCACAACCACAAACAGTAACACTTGGTATAAACCCGGTGACTGTACATTCTATTTTGGGTAAAGTCCCAGCAAAACGGGAGGAGACTCATTTTGGCTGGCGCAGAAAATTAATACACTGGAAGCAGTATTTCCCCATACGGGACCTCAGGACAAACATAGGATATTAACTATGTGTTTACCCTTTGGGATGGTTCCCACGGTGAAAAATTGTAATACATGGGGCATGGTGTTTGCCTTGCTCTATACAACGGCACACAGTACACCGACATTAGCAAACCTACCGGAAGTGCTTAAACAAATTCAAGATGAATATGGGGCTGCCCCGGCCTTAGATTTGGGAATGTAACTGATGGGCAACTTTGCCACGGTTTCTTCAATAATCCTAAGCAATCTTAAAGGGGAAGCAGTTGCACTTGCAGTGTGCATGTGTCTTCGTGACGTCCCGCAGCAAGAGCAGGAGCGGGAACTGCCTAAAATAATAGCAGAAACATATTCCAGTATCGGTCGAGATAGCCCAGGAGCTAGACCACAAAAACCTCAATTTCAGGGAAAAATTTATAAAGATAATACTAAACAACATCCTGAGGGTAATAAGAAGCACTGGGAGAAAAAACAACAAACACCGAAAAAAGAAAGGGGAGACTCTCCTCGTACGGAGACCCCAGAGAATAGGTATAGTCTCAGAAATAGAGATAATATAAAAACGCCTGATAGATATCAATATACTGATACACGCCAATCTCGTTCCTTTCAGGACTCATCGGAAAAGAGAAATGCGAGAGGTGGGTGGTCAGAGCGGAGAACAGAGTACGTGAAACCGAGACAGGAATCACAACGCTCTTCGGAGGTTTCTGTCAAGAAGGAAGAGAAACCGATACAACAAAAACAACAGTTTAAAAAGAAAAAGGTGGCAGCAGTCTCAGTTAGACATGCCACACAGGAAGAGGGTTCTCTTGAAGAACAAGACATGGGCTCTAGCACTACTAGACAGCGCGGCAGAGGTCACACTAGTTCGCCGGAATCTTCTAGAGCATCTGGAGGTGAAAGCAACTGATGACTTCATACAAGTAGAAACAGCAGATATGCGTGTCTCCGAACCCGATAGGGTGGATACAGTGACTTTACAATTGGAAGGAGACATTGAGCACACTATACATGCAATCTTTTGGGATCATGTACTTAAGATATATGATATCTTGCTGGCCGAACAAGATTGGCCACCTGATTTTGTCCGCACCTGCCCAGCAGGGGAGGAGGTTATTAAACCTTCCTTCTCGCCTCTTGTTCCAGAGGAACTCGCAGAGTCTTATTCGATAAAATGGGCTCTTGCACAAGCACCTGCCTTATATAGAAATCACGTAGGGTGGGACAGGGATTCTCCATATCATGAAATTCGCATTAAAGGTGATCCTCAGCCACAACCGCAGTATCCAATAAAACATCAAGCAATGGCACCGGTGAGAGAAATACTTACACAATTGGAATACCAGGGGGTAATTGAACCCTGTGTCTCACGATGAATAATCCCTTATTCCCTGTAGCTAAACCGGACCATTCAGATAGAATAGTCTTAGACTACAGACATTTGAACGGACATACCCATACATATGCTATACAGAACTCGCATAGCGCAGAACTAATGAGCAACATTGTGCGGAAAAAATATAAAACAACTTTAGATATCTCGAATGGATTCTTCTGTCAGAATATAGCTCCTGAAAGCCGAGATTTAACAAGCTTTAGCGCACTGGGCTCCCAGACAAAATTCTGTTGTTTGCCTCAAGGGTATAAGAACAGCCCAGAACTGTTTGCGGCTCGTGTGATGGATATTTTACACGAGTTGGACCCTGAAGCGTTGTCATATGTGGATGATATATATCTCACGGATGACAAGTTACTACAACATTTAAGACGGGTAGCCCGCATTGTTGTGGGGTTTGCCGAAGTCAGCTACAAATTTAACTTCAAAAAATCAAAAATTGCTTTCCTCAGCCTCATATTCCTGATATATGAGCTGTCAAATGAAGGTAAGACCCTAGCGCCGCAATTCTTAGAAAAATTTCCACAATTGCAACCACTAAATACGATTAAGAATCTTCAATCGTTGTTGGGCTTTCTAAATTTTGGTAGAACATACATTCCTGATTATGCTACAAGCATAAATCCTTTATATGAATTGATGCGTCCTGATTTTTCAAGCAAATTCGGGACAATTGAACATACAAATACCCTTCGAGAGTTACAAGCGGATCTGCTAGCAGCGAAACATTTACACACACGGGACAATAAGACGCATTTGGTCATCAGGGTGATAGCTGGGGCCATTGGGTTTACATAAGTCACATTTAATGAGGGTGAGACAGTCTCGATAGGATACAAGTCACACTTGTATTCTGCTGCTGAACAACAATTTGCGCCCACAGAGAAAATTCTCACTGCTGTACAGATGGCTGTTATTAAAGAAAGACCTCTTGCCCAGGGCAAATGCATTATTGTCGTTTCTCCTATTCCGGCCTTCGAGGCTGTTACAAAAGCTAGCGTCCCGAACGCAAAGGCGCTTCACCCGCGATGGTTACAATGGGCAACGTCTTTAACAGCCACTGACGTAGATTACATTTTTGACCCAAAGTTACAATCTCAGTAATTTCTGCAATATGAAGTTGAATATCCAGTTTCCGCCGACACGTTACCGATTTATCAATATCAAGTAGTCATGTGCACCGATGGCTCTGCGCAACCGGCGATTGGAACAAAACACCAATATTCTGCTGCATGTGCGGTAGTGAGCGGCTATATGGAGGGGAAGAGATTCTGCCCCCAACATACCTATACGCAAACTTTAGGGGATTGTACGGCACAATTGGCTGAGCTAAAGGCTCTACTCATGGCACTAGAACACACGGATCCGGCGCAGTTCACACTGATTGTTTATGATTGGTATTATTGCGTCCAGTCCTTTAATGAATATCTACATTACTGGCGCTTGAATGGTTTCAGAGATTCAAAAGGCAACACCATAAAACACAGACTACTGTAGGGGAAGGTAGCAGAACTGAAAGAGACGCTACCAAAAATCCATGTTGTGCATACACTTGGACACCAGCGCGTTGGAATACACGTTGCTGGAAATACTTTGGCTGATGAAGCCGCAAAATCGGTAGTGGCAGTTGCCACTGTAGCTGCAGTGACTCGTTCGAGTTCCAAACCAGACACAGAGATTATGGCTGCCATAACAGCTACGGTTGATGGCACGCCTTATCCAAAAGGATTTCCAAATAAATATCAATACTTCATGAGAAGCATGCTGAACGCTGATGTTAAAATTCCTAGCGTAGGCGTACACGACATCCCCAATAAAGATGTAAGACCACAATTGATTAAAGCAGCGCATGAGGGAGTGGCATCTGCACATGCTGGCGTGGCAGCTACAATATCGTTATTGCAGGCCCATTACTGGTGGCCTGGTCTCTATAAAGAGGCTAAGCAGTACGTCCTTTGTTGTGATATCTATCAACAAATAAAAGTTTCTACAGCTAAGCGCCCGCCGCAGACACCCCTCTTAATATCTAACAGACCATTACAATGTGTGTACTTGGATCATTGCAGTCCACTATCACCAGATAGTGCATACAAATATATACTAGTCGCTGTAGATTCTTGCTCCAGATTTGTGTGGGTGTGGCTACAGCGCTCGGCTGACGCTCGGACTGTTATTAAAGATTTGCGAGTCTTTGTCGGTACATATGCAGTTGCGGCATTCCATTCGGACCAGGGCCCTGCTTTTGCCTCAAGGGCATTCAGGGACACCATGGCTTCATTGGTGGTCCAGCTTCAGTACTCGTCTCCATTTCATCCCGAGGGAAATTCTGTCGTGCAGCGATTAAACCGCGATTTAAAGCAATCCTTAACAGCCAGAGTCTTAGGTACGGGTCGTAGTTGGCTAACCCACCTGTATGGAGTACAGAGAGCACTAAATAACCTGCCTAGAAGGTCCCTGGGGGGTCGTACTTCATATGAGTGCCTGTTCGGAACACAAATGTTTGTTCCGGATCTTGATGGTCCTGGTGTGGAGGCGGCGGAAACACCTTTTGACATAAATGATCGTGTCACTATTTTACAGGAATTACAGCAGTTCTGTGAAGATAACTCTTCTAAAAGTGCCGCCTCCACAGGAATTAAGGATACGCCAGTAACTCCTACCGCCTGGATTCCCAGGGTTGGGGATCTTGTGCGTGAAAAGGTTGCAGTGAAAAAAGAATTTGGTCCTTCTTATCGTGCACCAGTCCCTGTGTTGGGGATACACAGAGCGAGAACGGTTATTCTACCCCCGTTGCCTGGTGCCAAAGAAAGTCACTTTGTTTCCATTGACAATGTCAAGTTACAACATGTGGGCGATTCTACACAGCCGACCAAGAGGAACGTCCAGTAGTTCCCGAATCCCTCTCACTACTGGAGAAGAAGTTCCACTTCAAGTCATCTATACTAACACTGTTGCCTCTCCGAGCTTTGGGAGGGTGGATGATGATCTTGCATTAGTTCCACTAACAATGGCTAACTTAGACACATTTGATCAAGTCACCATGACTACTGACATGACGAATGGTGCTATCTACAGTGTACCACCGCGAGAAACGTCAACTCCTCCATTGAATACGGTGACGCCTTTTGCACGAACTGCCTCTGGTTACTTTGCCGACAACAACAATGGTCTATCAGACTTGTTTGCCTCTTCGACTACTGACCTGTCGGGTCCACATAACCTGATGTGTTGGCTTAAAGATACGTATTTTGTTTTTCCATGGAACTATCTGTGGCTCATATTGACTATGACAGCATTTTTTCTTTGGATTGGGTTTGTTATCACCTTTTTTCTATTGATACATGGTCATTTTCTTCCTGAGAGATCAGCGGTTGAATAGGTGGAGGAGGTGTTGAAACCACATTTTTCATCACATAGGGTTAGAAGAGACTTGTCCTTTGTGAACATTTCTGCAGTGCCAGTTCCGGATGGCATTGTGTGGGATAAAGTAATGTTTGACATATACGGTCCCACTGAAATAATTCAAATACCATATGTACTAAAGTTATATATGAATGACATAGTAATACCAGGCATTGTATCTGATGATTGGGATGTGCAGACTGTTGATTCAATGATGACAGAATTACAATATTATACAGTCTATGAAAATGAACACGTTTACCAGTTTAAAGAAAATTATGGTGACATGTTTTGCTATAATTATTATGGGCACCACTTCATACATAGAGCAAGTAGTCCAAAAACGATCTTTGACTATACGCAATGGGAACATTGCCCAACTCCCCCGCAAGGGAGTTCCAAATCTTACTTTGGTAAATTTACGTATTTTTCTGGGCATCATCAAAAGAATGCTAAGTCATATTATTTTAGGTTAACTCCGACTAAAGATAAACAAATGTTGTTGACCAACACGAAATTCATATATTCGGATTCCTTTGTTTCCCGATTGTCAATTGAAGGTTATGAATATTGGTCAAAAAATGTTGATTTGAAAAGTGTTTGGGGAACGAAAAATTGGCAAACAAAGGGTAGAGAAACATTGTTTAGAGCATGTCTCATTCCCGTTCAAATGATTTTTTTAAATGAAACAGTACAACAGACTAGCTGTTTAGGCTTAGCTACAATCAGAGAATTGAACATGCCTAGTATACCTGCCCCTACAAAAATTTATAATTGGCAGAAATACATAAACGCCACCTTTAGTGAGCTTACTGAATGGGTCCAGAATGGTACATTTAATGCTTCACAGACACGTCCAGGCGGGTGGTTATTGTGGCCAATAGATACCAATGGGTGTCATCAAGGTTTTGTCACCTCCTCAGGGGGTTTCCGAACGAGTAGGTCAGACCCTCGCTATATATCACCAGAACATGCTGAAATAATTACTACATATAGTGTGGGAAAATTGTGCCAGCAATGGTTAAAATCATCCTTGCTAGATGCAGTTAAGACACATTTCACTCTCCTGTCTAATGACACTGACTTACAAGATTTTTTGTCAGGCCCGAAGATGCTACGTAGGAAGCGTTTCTTGTATGAAGTATACAATGAAATATGGAAACTTTCCCAACAAGAGGCTGCAGCCGGGTTAAGGCAGATAGATCAGGAAAATCTGAAAAACGCATTAGCTGTTGTGGATAATGGAATTCCCACCTTGTCCGACCGCATATATACAATTAACAACATTGTTTCCTCTGCTATAGACATTATACGATCTGATATGTCTTCTTTATATCATGGACAGAGTCAGACCAGGTCCATTATGCAGTTGGGTTGGACGCTTCAGACATTGAAGGCGGGTCGCGTTCCGTGACAGCACATCAGTGCCAGGGAAATATTTTTTTCATTTAATTTAACGTGACAACAACAACTAATGGCTAAGAAGGAGGCGACTTATGTCATGCTCAACACTGAAAAGTTAGAAAGATTGCCTTTCACCGTGGGCGAGATTCCCTCTGCAGAGTGGTTGATACACTGGGTTATTAATCTGCCTGTTTCTACATTACAATTCACTTCTTGTTTGAAACATGTTCCGGTAGGCAGATATGAAAAGTTGGGAGATAGTTGCATCCATGAGGTGTGGGAGCTTCCCTTCTTGTACAAATGCCTCAATGGCATGAAAGAAGTCTTTCTTAGCGGTAGTGAATGCAAGACTTCAGTCAGCCATTCGGTGATTTGTAAGCAGCTGTCCTTGCATGGGGCGTGTAATGCATTGGTAGCGAACTTGGCTTGCTATCTGAAGGGAGTTCCGGTCCCCTTGATTAAACGCACATTCCAGGTGCTTTCAAACGCAGCTTCGTCCTCCTCAATATTGAAGACTGTTGTGGCATGCGGGCCGGAATAGTTTACGTTGTTTTGGTCACTATAAGGCCAACACTTGCTGCGGGAGTGTGTTGTTTCCCCCAACTAAATTGAGGGAGGTAGCGGATATTTGGCCTCACATTGCTACTTCCAAGGTGAATTTCGACAAGTTAAGTAGAGTAAAGGCTTTATTGTTTCAGAAGCATGCAGCCCTTACATCTGCACGCGAGACCTACGCACTTCAGGTGGCAACGTCATCAGCGGAAATACAGTCCCTGTTAAATACCAACTTTCCGAGCCACTTTGGTGAACTCGTGAGACGTATATTTAATGCGTCCAGCACAGCTGGATTAGCACATTTTTTCAAAGCCGTTGGTGTTGGTTTCGTTCACACCTTCTCTTCCATATTCGGTTTAATACCTTCGGCTATTCATTAAATTTTTGGAAGCATTTTCGGGGGATTTCCGATAACTTTGGCTTTATTAGCCGGCATTTTCCTGTTGCTGTTGTTTTTCCGCAATGGCTGTCCCGCCGCAACAAGAACGAATGTGGGCACTCCCATCAGCACAGCTGTGTAGTGAACGCATGATGCAGCACTTTGGAGCAACACTCCTGGAACATTTGGAGTGTGACTGGTCCCTGTCATTCAGACCGGTTTTGGATTGTGTGCAGCCCGTTTTTCGGTGCCGTTGGTGCTCTTTTGAACATGCACTGGATGTCTGTCTCTCACAGCAACGCCCCCCAGTGGTTGATGCTGATCTCTTGATGTTCCCGGTGAGGGCTCATTACCAGACATGCGCGCTGCGGCTGCGTTTGCTTCGAGAAGCTGATTACGAGATACCCCTCCTGGAGGAAGCTGATATTAACTCGTTCACAGGCTCTACACGGGATGCTGCCTTGGTTGACACTGGGGCTTTGGAACACACCTGCTCCTTGATAGTCTTTGGCGTGGATTTTCCGGTTTTGTCATCTGCCGAAGTGGAGAATCTCCTGCTTTCCATGACCACTATTTGAATTGAACCTATTCTAAATTGACATTGTCATTTGAATTCGGCATTTGGCCGCATGCTTATTTTCTAAATTGAGGATTAATATGCTTTAGTGTCCTCTTAACTTGTTGAAGTTTGATATGGTTTTTTACTTATATTTTAGCTTAGGGCATTTTTAGCTTCGGCTTCAACCACTTTCTACCGACAAGGGGAGGGTGTAGTGTAGCCATTTTTAATGTAGCTTTATGTGCGTTAGCTTAACATATTAGGCCTCTGTGCACTTTGCCCTAGATGCATTTTATTCAACCTCGCACTGTTATTTTACAATAACCAGTTTCATGGTCTTGTTTTTATTTCATCCTATCACACTGTTTAGCTTACTTCAGCACTGTGTTCTCAAACAATACATTCTTGCTCGCTCTGTGCTTCAGTCACGGATACAGTCTGGGACATTGCCGATAGACGTGGTAGAAATTTAGTGTTTAGGGTTCGTAGAAAGTACACGTCCTTATGTAGGGACGTTTCTTAGAACATCGGGGTGTTAGCTATAAAAACACTTTCTAGTCCTAGTATACGTTAGAGGGAGATTCCGACCAGGAACCTACAACTAGATGCTGATTGCCCCGTTGCAGATGCTGATGCAGATTACAGGCCTTTGCTCAGGTATGAGGGTTGATGTCCTCCCGGGGGAACCTGAAAGGCAGGCTTAGAGCTTTGCAGGCTGTGCTCAACATATAACTTAGAGAGAACAGAATCTAGTTGCACTATGATAGCCTTATTCTTGTGCTTCACTCTCCTCGTTACTATTTCAATCCTACTGTGTTGTATAGTTCTGGTTATTGCAGCTCACGCTTTGTTATCTAAAATGCAGTCGTTTTATTAAACCAATCTTTAAAAGTCAAACTGCCTTTGTCATTTATATATGAGACCGCGCTGTGTACGAGAGAACCGGTTGTGACCTGAGTGACCACGACTTCCCTGGGAAGCACTAAGATGTCATGCGCTCGGCTGCCCATTTGTCTCTTCCCCTAGGGAGAGATGAGGCACTGCTAGTTAGCCGGAGCTAAAAACGGATTTGGGGCTAGATGTATCAAGCGATTTTGCATTCGCAAACGGTGCGAATCGCAAAATTCGGCTGTTTGCGAATGCAAAAATACCTTTCAGAGTGTATGAACGGCATTCGCAGCGCAGTTTTAAGGAATCGCAAAAATAGCAATTCCTTAAAATTGCGACCCCATTTAGAGAATCGCAAATTGCGATTCTCTAAATAAGAAATCGCAAATAAGGAATCCTTATTTGCGATTTCTTAAGCACATGTATCAAGCATTTCCTAAATGCGAATTGGGCATTTAGGAAATGCAATTACCACAAACAAAAGTTTGATGGTAACCATGTGCAAATTTTTAAAATGCATTTTAAATGCATTTTTAAAATTGACATGTAGCGCACACATGCCCCTAAGGCATGTGTGTGCTTCACATGTCTGTAAAAATATTTTTGGAGTGCAGCAGAGGGGGCCTTAGGCCCCCAGCACCCTGGGATTTGCATTTCCTAAATTGCGAATTCCTAACTGGAATTTGCAATTTAGGAAATGCAAAACCATTCGCAACAGGCCCACAGGTGCAAATGGGGTTGGATTCTCTATTTGCGATTCGGTAATAGCATTTGCGAATTTTAAGAAATCGCTATTACCGAATCGCAAAAATCATACATACCATTTTGCATTTCTTAAATAGCGATTTCTTAAAATTAGCTATTTAAGAAACGCAAATCGGTTTTTTGATACATCTGGCGCTTGGAGTGACAAGGGTCCTTCACCGTGAGTCAGACTCAGTCCCCCACACTGCGAACGATCTTGCCGCCCAAAAATCCAGTAGACTCATTAGGATAATGAGAGCCTACGCGACAATACATTTCAGATGTATTATTTGCACATAATCAAAAATATATAAAATGACAAAATGAGTTATGAAGTTCCAAAAATTTGATAACAATGTGTGTACATGTATTACACTATGACATTCCTGATGTTACCAAGACTTAAGATGTGTGTTGATGTTATAGGTATGGTGTGACCATTCCAGCTAATATTTTCTTTTCCATACATGCAGACCTTTGAACCCAGCAATGGATAGGAGATGATGGCCTCAGTTGTCCAGCCATTTCCAGACCTTGCTATCATGGAGGAAAGAGATGTCATCAAGAAATTTTGGCTAAATAGGTAAACTATTGTGGACTTTTAAATACATCGTGGCAGTGTTTGTGAGCATGTCCCAAAAAACATTCAGCAGTGTGTTACAAGGAGTCCTTGCATCCTTGATGAAGCACATACACAGCTACATCCAGTTTCCACCTCAACATAATTTGGCCACCATGAAGGGAGACTTTTATGCTTTGGGTGGACTACCACATGTGATTGGAGCGATAGATGGCATGCATCGGAAGAACTTCCATTCCATCTATGTGCAAGTTGTCAGTGTACCATATTTATACATCTCAAATGTGTGTGCCCGCTTCCCTGGGTCAACACATGATTCATTTGCACTATGGAACAGCATCATACCCATGCAGATGTCACAATTGGATGGGAGAGGGCCTGGCTTGTTGGTAAGTACAATATGACTTGAGGATCTTTTGCCTAAATCCTAGTTTAGGAAGGGACAATGGCTTGCTATGGAAGTAATCAGTTGATGTGTTGCTTCCAAGTAGGAGACTCGGCGTATCCTAACTGACCATGGTTATTGGCACCGTTGAGGAATCCAGCAATGCCAGGGGAAGTCTGCTTCCATAAGGCACATGGAAGAACACGGAGGCCAGTGGAGCGGGCTTTCGGGCTCCTGAAGGCCAGGTTTAGGTGCCAGGACAAGACCGGTGGAGCCTTCCCCTAATCGCCCGATAATGTGTGCCAAATCACATTTGCCTGCTGCATGCTCCATCATATCGCCCTGTGATGGAACATTCCATTACATTGGAAGGAGACTGTGATGAGCCACTGGGTGAGGATGTAGAAATACCCAATGAAGACGACAGTGGTGAAGAAGAAGGCGTTGACTTTCATCAAGATTTGATTGACCACTTCTTCACCTGAGTGTAAGTGTACCTTTACAAATTTTAACCTCCAATGTCAGAACAGATTAAGATATAGGGAATATATCAGTCTGCAATGGTAATTTATTAGGAATGGTCAGTGCAGGAAAGTCCAAGGCAAAGATGTTAGTGGATCCGAGTTTCCATACATTGACTACTGTTAAGTATGTGTGCCTCATAACTTGTCATTTGAGTCGGAATTAATATGTGAAATCATTAATTATCCCTTGTTATTCTGTTTCAGGGTCCTTCGCCATGTCATATTCATTTGGACATTTGCAATGATATGTTGATCTTTGAAAGTACAAAGTGAACATGTGTTGATCGTGGGACAGACTCCCACTTGGGATGGACAGATCTTGTACAGAGACAACTTGCACTCTGATAAAATAGACATTCAGGAGATTGTATCAGACCTGTTTTCCTGTGTAATGTTACCATCAAGGCAATATGGGCCACTTAACTTGCTCAAACCACATCTGTATGTCAAGCTCTAGCATACTGTTCTTCCTTCACAGTGGCTAAATCTTCAATTTGTGGACAGTGAAGGTAGCTGTTGATGTGTCTTCTCATAACTGATAGAACTTTTTGTTAGCACACAACTGAATGGTGGTTGTGTCATTGCAACAGATATGGTCATATGACCTCAAATGTTGTTACTGTCATGATGTAGACTATTGGTGTTATTAATGTAGGATTCTTATTGTGAGGGCAGGACGTATGGCTCCAACTGAGGTCATCCATCAATGATAGTTTACCTATTTAATTTGATCCCATCAAAAATTCCCTTTCCTCCTTGATGTCAAGGTCGTGAAATGTCCACCCCTGAATGTCACAAAGTATTGGGGTTTTGCATGGTTTGTGAAACTCAGCTCTAAATTCCTTAAGGACTTATTACCTACGTAAGTATGTCCCTTATACATTATGAATTGTGTTTGTTTGTTTGAATAAAAAGATAACACATTATCTCTTTGACATTTCTAACTTTCATTTGCCAATAAATGTTCAAAGGAATTGACAACATGATGGTGGAAGACAAACAAGACGAATGAAAGGCCACAATAAATCCAACAAGAGTCTTGTAGTCTGTGTCCATATCATTTATTTGCATGACTCAAAACGACAGAGGTGTGAATCACAAAATGAGGAAAATGAACCAAAAGAAGATGTATCCATCAGAAAAGTCTATAATGGTGGATGGAGGTACAGTAGTAGAGCCAAAAACGTTTGGACAAAATACAACTGTCCTCAAATAGGGTAAATGTGTCCATGAATTTGTCCACAAAGTGAATGGTAGCCACACACTGGAAGAAATTAGGATCTGCGTATCCTTGGAGGAGGTGGTGGCAGTCTTGTCATCCTCTCCCGGTGCAGGGACTGGGGTGGGAGGAGCAGGCTCCTCGTGTAGCAGGGCCTCCCTGTCTGTGACTTGGTCCAGATGTAGAGGGACCACAGACAGGGGCAGCTGGAATAGGAAAAGCCCTGCTCACATGGTGGTAGATGTCATAAAGCCTCCCAGTCAGGGAGCTCATATTTTCATTATGATTGCATATTTCCAAGATGAACTACCTCAGCACCTACTGATCTCCCGGAGATCAGTTACATCCTGGCCCAACATGCCTTGGGACTGTTATACTGCTCCCAAGACTTGGTCAATGGTGGTCTACCTGACAAAGACCCCAATGGCCTCACTTTGCTAGCCTACAAGTTCCCTCCCATGACCCCTACCCCCACTATCCTGTGCCATTGAGGAAGTGTGCCCCATCCCCCTGGGTCCTGGCAGAACTGGAGGTGGTGGTGATGTTTGTCTTGTCTCAACAACAGCCAGAACTGGGGGGCACAGGATTGGTGTGTATCTCTTTGGTACACAGGTAGTGGAGGTGTCCTCATCCTGAGATGGTGTTGCAGCTGGGCTGGGAGGTGTAGGTGTGGGCCGAGTGTGACTTACTGGGGCTGTCTGGCCAGAAAGACCAGATGGACCAGCTGGCTCCTGATCATCCAGACTTGCAGAATGGAGTACTCACTGAAGGCTTGCTTCTGGTCTGGAGTGGAGGTGTCTTGGCTTGTAGACAGTGGTCCACTGGGCTGGGGGGTTGGGCCTATGAAGGATGCAGAGAATATGCAATTAATATATAGCTTGTGCATTTTATGTCTTTGTCTACAAATGGGCCAACCTAAAAAAAGCAGAAACAGAGCGATAGACTGATCTGGCCTTTGTGTGATTTCCATTATTTTACATATGCTGACTGATTTACACAGACAACAACTCTAGTGCTGACGTTGTAGAGATGTCCTGAAATGCAAAAATGTTATTTCAGAATTGTACATTACATGTAGCAGACATTCACCCCAATACAGTGGTGAGTAGATTGGAGTACTGGACCATTCCAAGGCCTAGCAGACTCCAAAACACTGGAATCAATGAGGTTCAACTTAAAATTAAAACTATCATTGGTCATTATATGGACAGTGCAAAGTAAATTGTGTGTGACTACGATTTCTATTCAGCATGCCACAACGCATTGTTGGAAATCTTGGATTCAAAAGACAATGAATAATGTAAACATTTCCATCACTTCAATGTCGCCATGAGGAGGTGTCAACATGTTTGAGATGCACAAGTGACATTTTAATTCATAATATGACATGGTGACTGTCAAATGCACAGGTGTTTGAGATGTGTGGACATATGGAGGTAAAGGAAGGTGGAGCAACGTTACATTACACTATTGTATTGCAGATAAAAAAAAAAGGGCATCATGAGAGATGTAGACATCTGTTGACACCACAGACAATAATTGTTTGAAAAGTGAGTTTCACATATCTATTGGATAACTATAGTGGAGATGAACACACATTTACAACATGTACACACATATGGGTATGATGTGAATAGGAGAAAATACCATGTATAAAACCTATACCTTCCTGTGCAAACGGAGAGCAACACACAATCTGACTAAACATTTTGCATATTGTTAAAAGGAGAGATACAACCATGATGCTAGTAATTGCCATGCTGCAATATATTTTGTGGAGTCAAGTTTAGATATATCTGTTTTGCTAAGGGTGTTGAAGAATTATAAATGTCAAACTGAAGCGCAGGACTCCATTTGTGATTGTTGAAATATTGTTAAGGGCAATTTACTAGACACCACTCCACTCCACCATAGATTCCAGTCAAGCCTTCACTATGTAGGATCTGGAAAACTGTCTCCTCTCAGTGAAAGAGTTGTAATGGGAGGCTGGGAGACCCACCACCAGTCCTCTGGGCCTCCAAGTGATGCTTGGAGGCCAGGGAATGCACTCTCCCTACAGGTCGTTCAACTTCTTCCTAATCTCCTCCTGTGTGCACAGATTGTTAGATACATCATTCACTCTGACAACTATTTTAGACCACATTTGCCTCTTCTGGGATATGGTTGCATTTTGTACTTGTGCTACAAACAGTTGTGGTTCTACTCTAATGATTTCATCCACCATGACAGACAGCTCTCCCTGTCATAGTGAATAATTGTGAAAAAAAACTAGTGCTTAAAAAGATTAAGGATAATCCACATAAAATAATATTAACAAAAGACAAAGAGAGAGAGAAAAACCTGGCTCCTCTGTGGCAATTCCTGCATTTAAGTGGCCTGCTGCAGTTTGTTGGCAAAGGATCTTGGTCTGGAATAAAGTGTGTTTCATGGTGTGTTTTGCAGGTATTCACAATTGTCCAGTTTACAACAGGTGTGGGCTGCTAGCATCCGACCAATGGCCACAGTCAGAGGTACTATACTGAACGGATCCTGCAACGGACCCCTGCTGTCATGGGCCCACGGCTGAGACACCGCCAGCACGACTGCGTGATCTAAATAGGCTCTGTGGGATCCCACTGTGAAGAAGGAGACAGAGGGCCTGCTCGTCAGCATTGGAGTACACAGTGTCGGCTGCGGGATGAAGCTTGCAGGACGGTGTGGACTCTGTGGTGGCAGACTTCGGCTCAGCCGCAATGCACCTACATATGGCAGGCAAAAGACCATTGACTTGATGGTCTTTTCGGGTCCGAACCCAACATGACTTGGTGGTGCGACCGCCAAGATCTAAATCAGGCCCTCTATCTCCATCTTTCTTGAGCTCTGTTAAGGCATAGCTTTCTCTTCTCTCAAGATTATCAAATGGTTCTGTCATAGGTTGTTTGTCCATCTCTTTCAATATTGCCTAATCAAAGGTAAGTATTTCAGGGGGTGTGCTTATAGTTAGTGGACACAAGGTAGACTTTATCCTAAGGTCTGTGTCTTCCTGATTCTGTGTTTCTGAATTGTTCGTGAAAAAGCTTTTGAACCTTAGTGTTCAGAAAAATGAATGCAACTCTGTATGGCAGATCCTGGTGGGCTGTATGTACATGACTTTCAATCACAGTTTGTACTTAATGAGACCAATCCTTTTAGATCAAGGACAGTGACATGAAAAGGTTTGTTGACGTGGTAGTGGTGAGGAAGGGACACACACACACAGGGCCACATCCTTTATTGACTGGCTCAATGCATGCAACCATAACCTCAAATTCACTTTCACGTTGAACAGCACGGGAAATGGTATTTATTGACATGAAAATCACAAACAGCCCAAATGTCAGTCTGACCCAAATGTGGATTCCACAAGCAGGTAGAAGCACAGAATGGTTAAGCAAGAAAATGCCCACTTTCTAAAATTGGCATTTTCAAACCCACAATCTAAAAAAACAATTTTACCACAAAGTGCATTTTAAATTGTTAGTTCAGAGACCCCAAAATCTATATTTAAAGATATTTAAAGGCAGTCCCCATGTTAACCTATGAAAGAGATAGGCCTTGCAACAGTGAAAAACAAATTTACCAGTATTTCACTGTCAAGACATGTAAAACACATCAATACATGTCCCACATTCAACATACAATGCAAATGCAGGGGTGCTTTACATGTACAAAAAGTGAAGGTTTGGGCCTGGCAAGTTTAAAACTGCACACACAGAACTGCAGTGGCAGGTCTGAGCCATGTTTACATGGCTAACCATGTGGGTGGCACAATCAGTGCTGCAGGCCCACTAATAGCATTTAATTTACAGGCCCTTGGCACCTCTAGTGCACTTTACTAGGGACTTACTAGTAAATCAAATTTACCAATCACAGAAAAGCCAATTACACATACAGTTTACACAGAGAGCACTTGCACGTTAGCAGTGGTCAGCAGTGGTAAAGTGCCCAGAGTACCAAAACCAGCAAAAATGAAATCCAGCACACAGTCAAAATACAGGAAGCAGAGGCAAAAAGACAGGGGAGCCAAGGATGCCAGGTCTAACAGCTATATAAAACAATTTGTTGAATAATTATTCAGCATATTCAGGGCAAGACTGCTGAACAGAACTGGCTCAATTGGGGTGGAGGGTTGGAATGCTAGGGCCCTGGGCAAGCACCCACTTTGCCCATGCATTAAAACATCTCTGCCTGATAGAGTGTGGGCCGCAGGACAGGTGCAGCCAATCAAAAAAGTTGCTACCACAGGTGGAACAAAATATTAAACAATTCCCAGTTATTTCTTTGATTGAATGCTTGATGTTATAGTGACACTGTTGATACTCTGGAATCTATATACGGTTAAGTAAATCTGTGCTGTCACTCTGTGTGGAAAATTGCAACATGCACCAACAAACACTTTAAAAAAACATTTCCTAGTCATAACACAGCTGGATCAAAGGACTAGAGCAGAAGCCCTTATGGGGAACCAACATCCAATATCTAGGAATGCTTATCTTAAATTTGTATATTTTGTTTCATGGTTCCTCATTAAAGGCAGGGACACTGCAATAGTGTTCTGTGATTTCATGGAGGCTCTCAGGAGTAGTGGTAGTTCCTCACCCAAAGGGAAAAAATCCCTCACCATACCTCTTCCAGAATAAAGCATTAGTGGCCCCCACAGAAGCCAGGTTGGGGTTCAGGCACACATAGGGCTGGTCTTTTGCGGGCCTTGGGAAGATTGTTGTACTTTTTGTGTTTATGGCCACGAGAGACTGCTCCACAGTTTGATGTAACAAATAGAAATTTGGGCTTTCATTGAAATGTTCGCTGCTGTGAAGTGTTTATTATTGAAACTGCACCAACGCCAATATATGTTGTTTTTTTAATAGTAAAAGGCAATAAATTGTCATTCTAATTGCAGTAATGCACTGAGAAGTTGGGGGTATCAAATATTTTCCCACCTGCAGCTTTATAGATAATTGTACCTATGTGCAAAGTATTTAGTTGTGCATGCTGCTTATTGTGTTGCTGTGCTCTGAGTTTTAGTCCACAGTACCTCCCTGAGTCAGTCTTGGATTGTTCTGCTTCACTACCCTGAGAGTCAAGGATACCCACACTGAGGGTCCAAACCACAGGCACCCTATGAAACCAGCTCAAAATACCCTTGTTGAAATAGGTGGGGTCTAGTATCTTCTGATTGCTCTGGAACCTCTTGTTCAGGATTTCTCACACTACCTTGTGCTCCTGGCAGTGGTGGGTGCACATGCCTGGCTAGTGGAAGAGCCCTTCAGTGCACTTGCATTATCCAGAGTGTGGTTCCACCTACAAGGGGAGTTGCTGATTAGTTATTGTAAAGAAATGGATCCCTGTTGCAATTACCCCCCACTTTTTGCCTGATACTGATGCTGACTTGACTGAGAAGGGCTGCAGCATATCTTATGCCACCCTGGGGACCCCTCACTCAGCACAGACACACTGCTTGCCAGCTTGTGTGTGCTGATGAGAACAAAACGAGTAAGTCGACATGGCACTCCCCTCAGGGTGCCATGCCAACCTCACACTGCCTATGCAGTATAGATAAGTCACCCCTCTAGTAGGCCTTACAGCCCTAAGGTAGGGTGCACTATACCATAGGTGAGGGCACCAGTGCATGAGCACTATGCCCCTACAGTGTCTAAGCAAAACCTTAGACATTGTAAGTGCAGGGTAGCCATAAGAGTAAATGGTCTGGGAGTCTGTCAAAAACGAACTCCACAGCTCCATAATGGCTACACTGAATACTGGGAAGTTTAGTATCAAACTTCTCAGAATAATAAACCCACACTGATGCCAGTGTTGGATTTATTAAAAAATGCACACAGAGGGCATCTTAGAGATACCCCCTGTATTTTACCCAATTGTTCAGTGCAGGACTGACTGGTCTGTGCCAGCCTGCTGCTGAGAGACGAGTGTCTGACCTCATGCGGTGAGAGCCTTTGTGCTCTCTGAGGACAGAAACAAAGCCTGCTCTGGGTGGAGGTGCTTCACACCTCCCCCCTGCAGGAACTGTAACACCTAGCAGTGAGCTTCAAAGGCTCAAACTTCGTGTTACAATGCCCCAGGGCACTCCAGCTAGTGGAGATGCCCGCCTCCTGGACCCAGCCCCCACCTTTGGCGGCAAGTCCAGGAGAGATAATGAGAAAAACAAGGAGGAGTCACTGGCCAGTCAGGACAGCCCCTAAGGTGTCCTGAGCTGAGGTGACTCTGACTTTTAGAAATCCTCCATCTTGTAGAAGGAGGATTCCCCCAATAGGGATAGGAATGTGACCCCCTCCCCTTGGGAGGAGGCACAAAGAGGGTGTACCCACCCTCAGGGCTAGTAACCATTGGCTACTAACCCCCCAGACCTAAACACGCCCTTAAATTTAGTATTTAAGGGCTTCCCTGAACCTAAGAATTAAGATTCCTGCAACTTACAGAAGAAGAAGACTGCTGAGCTGAAAACCCCTGCAGAAGAAGAAAGAAGACACCAACTGCTTTGGCCCCAGTCCTACCGGCCTGTCTCCTGCCTTCTAAAGAACCCTGCTCCAGCGACGCTTTCTCCAGGACCAGCGACCTCTGAATCCTCAGAGGACTGCCCTGCTTCCAAGAGACCAAGAAACTCCCGAGGACAGCGGCACTGCTCCAAAAGAACTGCGACTTTGTTTCAAGGAGCAGATTTAAAGACCCCTGCAACTCCCCGCAAGAAGCGTGAGACTTGCAACACTGCACCCGGCGACCCCGACTCGACTGGTGGAGAACCAACACCTCAGGGAGGACCCTCCGGCGACTCCGAGTCTGTGAGTAACCAAAGTTGTCCCCCCTGAACCCCCACAGCGACGCCTGCAGAGGGAATCCCGAGGCTCCCCCTGACCGCGACTGCCTGAACTCCATTTCCCGACGGCTGGAAAAGACCCTGCACCCGCAGCCCCCAGCACCTGACCCCCAGGAAGCCCTCTCCCTTGCCCAGGTGGTGGCTACCCCGAGGAGCCCCCCCCTTGCCTGCCTGCAACGCTGAAGAGATCCCTTGATCTCTCATTGATTTCCATTGAAAACCCGACACTTGTTTCTACACTGCACCCGGCCACCCCAGTGCCGCTGAGGGTGTACTTTTTGTCTGGACTTGTGTCCCCCCCGGTGCCCTACAAAACCCCCCTGGTCTGCCCTCCGAAGACACGGGTACTTACCTGCTGGCAGACCGGAACCGGGGCACCCCCTTCTCTCCATTGAAGCCTATGCGTTTTGGGCACCTCTTTGACCTCTGCACCTGACCGGCCCTGAGCTGCTGGTGTGGTAACTTTGGGGTTGCTCTGAACCCCCAACGGTGGGCTACCTTGGACCCAAACCTGAGACTTGTAAGTGATTTACTTACCTGACAAAATTAACAAAAACTTACCTCCCCCAGGAACTGTGAAAATTGCACTGTGTCCACTTTTAAAACAGCTTATTGTGTTTTATGTGAAAAGTATACATGCTAGTGTAATGATTTAAAGTTCCTGAAGTACTTACCTGCAATACCTTTCAAATGGGATATTACATGTAGAATTTGAACCTGTGGTTCTTAAAATAAACTAAGAAAAGATATTTTTCTATAACAAAACCTATTGGCTGGATTTGTCTCTGAGTGTGTGTTCCTCATTTATTGCCTGTGTGTATGTACAACAAATGCTTAACACTACTCCTTTGATAAGCCTACTGCTCGACCACACTACCACAAAATAGAGCATTGGTATTTTCTCTTTTTGCCACTATCTTACCTCTAAGGGGAACCCTTGGACTCTGTGCATACTATTCCTTACTTTGAAATAGTGCATACAGAGCCAACTTCCTACAGTTATTGTCCTGGAATGGTGTTTGGGTACACTTAGAGTATGGCTTACACCATGAGCGTCAATTCACCAAAAGGCCAGGGGTACCAGAAATGACAGCACACGCCATTCAGCCTTTACATTTACTCACCACACATGCTTACACCTGACAATCACACATACACACACTCTCACATAAACACTTGCTAACTTGCACGCATGCACACAACAAACATTTAAAAGCATTTTTTAGCTACCTCAACTACCAGCGGGGGTCACATTCCAAAACACTGAATGATCTGTTAGTATTCACTATTAGTGTAATAAAAATTAACAAAAAACAAGGAGATTGCAGCCCCAGCCAATGTCTGTAAGGACAAGCTGCCTCTGTGCTACTGGCACTATTTTCCACCTCTGAGACCAGGGGATACAAACACAGTGCCATGGGTAACAAGGGGCAAGTTAGGGGGTCGCAGGTGCGACCCCTGGTGACCCCTAAGTGATATCCATAGTTTACACTCTGGATTAGCATCTAGGAGTAGGTAGGGACAGCTTGGAGTAATGTAGGATTAGTTCATTTCCTAGAACACAAGTAGTATAACTCAGTCTGAGCAAGGTATTGAAGGGTTAACAGTGCAATTAACCCCTTTGCTGCCAAGCCTTTTCCCCCTCAGGTGCCAGGCCTTTTTTTGGCTATTTGGGGCAGTTCGCGCTTAGGCCCTCATAACTTTTTGTTCATGTAAGCTACCCACACCAGATATGCGTCCTAGTTTTTAAACATCCTAGGGATTCTAGAGGTACCCAGAGTTTGTGGGAGGAGACCAAGAAATCAGCCAAAGTACAGCAAACATTTAGTTTTATTTAAAAACAATGGGTAAAAAGGGCTGCAGAAGAAGGTTTGTGTTTTTTCCCCTGAAAATGGCATCAACAAAGCTTTTGCGGTGCTAAAATCACCATCTTCCCAGCTTTCAGGAACAGGCAGACTTCAATCAGAAAACCACATTTTTCAACACAAATTTGGCATTTTACTGGGACATACCCCATTTTTACTATTGTTTGTGCTTTCATTTAAATAGGCTGATGTGCCCCCTGGTGGAGGGGCAGAAAAGGCCTAATAATTCATTTCACCCCTGGGAAGCGGCCCTTGCCTTCCTGAAGGAAAAAGAAGGTAGCCAGTGTGCAACGTGGAAAATGTACCTGCATAGGCATATGATGCATGGAGAAGTAAAGTGAAGGGAATGGACGGTTCTCGAACAAGAAGGTTCTTGAATGTACAGTTGCCAGAGCTTTGACAATTGAAGTCTGCATTAGATACATGTCAACCTGGGCCTTTGAGATAGATCACATGTTGCTCTTCCCGAAGGAGTGCATCAGAGGAAAGCTGGACTCATCTTTGAGTGGGTCTTTGTGCAGGAAATCACAACGTAAAACTAAATAGGAGGGATTGGATAACAAAATGTCTCTGGCAGCAGGCACTGTGAAGTCAGAATTCAACTGTAACAAAATATTGACACATTTTTCCAGAATCCCGGGGGACTCCTGCAGGATCACGGCAAAAAAAAAAATGGCAGTATGGCACCGCATTCTTTAATTAAGGGGTAGGGAGTGCATAGCCCACCTTCCCGAGCCATTTTGGGCCCAGGGGACCCCATCACCATGTCCTAATGTCTTTAATAAAGGAAGCAGGTTGTGAGCACCCCCGTCTGAGCTGTTTTTGGCTATGAGACTCCCATTCTGAGGGGGAAAATTAATTTTTTTAGGGGAGGGGGCACATGTCCCCCACTTCCTAAGCCGTGTTCGGCCCTGGAGACCCCATCCCCTGGGGCCCAAAGTCTTTTTTAAGGGGAGGGGAGCGTGCAGCCCCCCTATCTAACCCTTTAAAAGGACCCTGGGACACCACCCCCCAGGGCTGTGACTTTATAAAAAAAGGAGGGGGGAATGCTGCCCCCCTTCATGAGCCTTTAATGGCCACGGGGACCCCATGCCCCAGGGTTGGCTCACTTGTTGTGTACTGGAGAGCCCACCCAGATCACAGTAGTTTCCCTGTGCTAACTGGCATGGGATAGAAAAGGAAGGCATAGTGTCACGGTCTTCAGTCCTCAGGAACAGCACCCCCCAAAGGCCCACCTTCCAGCAGCTCTGGCTCTGACCGGAAAACAGCAGAGTAGCAGAGTGGCTAGTCAGGGGTAGGGAAATTAGGGTAAGTATGTCAGGAAGGGAGACCTGGAAAACAAAGGCAACCAACAAATGTCTGAATTCTGCAAGATTCAAGCAGAACTCTTCTCATCTGCATAATCACAAATAAATACTTTAGCATATAAGTATGAGGAATTAATTTATTTAACTACAGCGATTTGTCGACACTCAATCCACATATCACCCTTATCAGTGCATCCTATATAAAAGGGTGTATAACCTGATATACATTATCATCATTATTGGTTGCTTATACAAAATGTATGCATGTATAGTGACACACAGTGCAAACTTGGAGCTCAAAGAAAATAATGCTCCAATAACGACAGGACTTTCACCAAAGGAAAACTGACAAGGAAAACTTAACAAGCCATTCAGCACATCAAAAAACTGTGATCCATAAGCTTTTCTGAACTTAATCACCCCTCATAGAAACTAAAGGATAGCTAAAAACAGCACCGCCTAATTACATGCGGCGTGAGGAAATGTGCTTGGATTAATACACAGTCAACTTAAAGCCCGACGCGAAAGAGGGAATATGTTAAAAGGCCAGGTATTCTTCCACACACACACGCTACCAAGAGATTGCCAGTCCGAGGATACACCAAAGGCACCTGCACAACTCAAAGAGCTCCAGGCCATGCTTCTCTCCCATATCTCACAAACGATGGTTGATATAAAGTGGTACTACCACCGCTGAATGAGACGCAACAGCTGTCGGACAAGACTTTAACTCATTCTAAAAAGCCAGAATTGTAGACACTCGCCCTGTGTCATACCAGCTCTATTATACTGATGAGCAGGCTCATTACTCCCGAGAACATGTTCCCTTAACTTTATGCCTACCAAGGCAGCCACCTTAAAATGGAGGTTAATTTGCAGCACATAATCGTTTACACCCATAATGGTGTTCATCCCAGTAGTTCCACCACTGGTAGCCCCCGGAAAATGACATTTCCCACATAGTTTATGGACCCTTCATACAGTTCGGAGCACAGAATGGGCATAGGTTCCGCAGGTCCTGACAAGTAGTTATTCACCACTATATAAACTATAAAACAAACTAACATACTCATTGAATGATACCATCAGTGATGTCATCAATGATGTCA
The DNA here is from genome assembly GCF_031143425.1 of Pleurodeles waltl. Lineage (NCBI taxonomy): Eukaryota > Metazoa > Chordata > Amphibia > Caudata > Salamandridae > Pleurodeles > Pleurodeles waltl. Next base: position 1,874,743,354 of record NC_090440.1, on the reverse strand, counting down.
TTTGAGATGTCATCAGTGATGTCATAAAGATGTCCTAGAATATGTCATGAGTGATGTAATATGTGAGATCATAAGCAGTGTATGGCGGGAGATACATGTTACAGCTCTGCTAATTATAATGGGTGAATTTCTGTGTTTATTTTTAGTTCATAACATTAATGTTAAATTTGACATATTCACCTAACTATAACATTACTTTAACTTTTGTTGTTTTCAGTGACTGTTTATATATAGTTTGGTTTCTTTCTAACTTTGGTGCTGATTGACGAATCGTCATGGATTTTTCCAAAAAAACAGTCTCATCCACTTCAGCTCTTTCATAGAAAGTTTTGAGGTGATCCGTTAGGCAGAGGCCAAGAAAAAAAGGGGCAGGGGCTCTCAAAACGTGTTTTCCTCATTCATTTTTCCATTTGAAAATTAGACACAGCTACAGCCAGAACATGTGAATGGAATTACATCAAATTTGACGGAAAGGAAGATCTTTAATTAGAAAGTGTGTTTTTTGTGACTGTGTGCAATTCTGTTCAAGGTGGACACAGGGGCACCCAAAACTATGTATAAAAACAAAAAATGAATAATAAATGAGCGGCAGGAGCTGCTCATTTAATACTGATTGCTCATGTAAGGAGAACCCCATAATGTCCTACGAGGGCTTTTTTTGTATTGCATTTTTTCATGCTGGTGTTGTCCCTACAAGGGGTAGGGGCACCACATACTATTCTTTATGGTGTAGGGGGCTGCAGCAACTGCAGGAGCCCTCCAGCAACATTGAAACATGTAAGTCTCCTGCCGGGTCATTCAATCCATGAAGCCAGGAGAGCTTACCATATGTTTTTTTCAACACTCCAAGCTGACGTTGTATGCTCTTTAGCTGGAGTGCAGAGTCCCCTTGTGGTGTAGTCTATGGTTGTACTTTGTGGTCTGACAAATGTTAAAAGAAAGACTGAAAGACATGTTGATTTTTTTAAATAAAGCTTTCTTAAAAACGTTTATTAAATATCGCTGTGTGTGAATTTATAAAAGATACATTTGATTACAATTATTGGTGACTTTATATGTTAATGTGCTGATCCCTTGATCAAGCCAAGAGACCCAATTTATATATTTTGGTGTTCTGACCCTTTGACAAAGTCAATAGGTCTGCCTTACTTAAAATGAGACCATTTATATTGTTACATCACATACTCAGCCATGCACGCCCATGGCGATTGGATGCAGGGCCTGGCCCCTAAGCCCTATGCCCACCCCCATGCCGAGTTTGGGTGTCCGCAATGGGTTGGGCAGACAAACTGGCAAGGTGCTGTGTACGGCCAAAGACAATGCACAGCTGGGGTCAGTGCCAGTGGGTGCTTAGGCGCCAACTGGGGTTGGATACATATCCTGGCCATGGGCGAGGCCATGCTCAACTCCAAGCCATGTAGAGTGGTGGACATCTTACTGTATGTTAAGAAAACCTAGAAATTCACTGGATAAAAAAAAACCAAAGGTAAAAGTGATGGAATAGTTAGAAATTGTAATGTTACTGTACATTAGCTTATGTTACTTTACATTAGATGATATTACTTTACATCAGAAATGCACTAAAATACCCAAAGATTAGAAGGACGTGAAAGTTAGGTGAAAATGTCAGTTAAACATGCTATTTTAAATTAACAAAACCAATGAAATTTACTAGTTATAGTCATCTCAAGTAACTATAACTCGTGCCCTAAAGTAACTATAGACCCCAAACCAGCCATGCACTGATATCTACCTTACATATTACATTACTCATGCCATGCTCTATGACATCCTTGATAACATCATTGCAATATCTGAAATTACATCATTAATGACAAAACTGTGAATACATTTGGTGCTGGATAACAAATCTTCACAAAACTTTCCCAAAAAAATCCTCATTGACCTTAGCTCCTTCCTAGACATTTCAAGGAGGTCTGTCCTGTAGAGGGCAAGAAAAAGAGGGGATCAGTGATTCTACAAAACGGCTGAAAGGAGTCACACCAAATTTGGCAGAAAGCTAAATCTTGACCCAGACAATGTGCTTTATGTGATTTGGTGTAAACATATTCAGTAGTTGTTGAAAAATTAAGGCTCAAAATGAATGTATAGGCCATGCTGCGGTGTATCCATGATGAATGGGCAAGCTTTACCATGCATTGTGATTGGCTGTCCACAGCCTGATGGAAAAGTTGTGGCCGCCATCTTAGAACTCAGGGACTCATTCACTGAGTTCCAAAAAATAAAACAAAATAAGATAAAAGGGGATAGGGTAGGGGTACCCTTACTCTCACCCCTAGCCCTTGTGGGACCCCAAGAGGTCCAATTAAAAAAAATGATTAGAGTCAGTGCAACACCCCTGAGGAATCACAATGGATCAGCGAACAATGCACTAAAACTATTTTAAAAAAGGGCGGCCTGGGCGTCCAGCATCACACAAAGCATGGTTGAAGGTCATGCGCGCAGGGCGGTTGGGCACCTGCAAAGGACTGGGCACAGGCTGCACTTAGTGATGGACATCTTAATTATGTTAGAAAAACATAGTAATTCACTGAGAAAGCAAATGTTAAAGGGATGTTATTGTTAGGTGAAAATGGCAGTTTAGACATAACATTTAAACTAACAAAACAACTGAAATTCACCAGTTATAACTATCTCAAGTAACACAATCCTAATAGTAGCTGTAATTCACACCCTCGCCATGCACTGCTTCTACCCTCTTATTTGCATCACTTATGACATGTTTGATTAAGACATTGATAACATTCCTAATGACAACTGAAATGACATTGTTGATGACAACAATGTGCATGGCGGGGGCACGTGTTAAAGCTACTTTTTGGAATACACTTTATACCAAAGTATTTGAGAGACCTCCAGTCACCAACACATGCCTCGTTAACATAACATGCAGAGACACCATTTGTTATTGGTCTCATATATTTTAAAATCTCTGTATTTTGTACTGGGAAGATAGTGCTTCCTATGTACGATTTCATGCATGGGCAGTTGATGACATAGATAACAAGATCCATTTTACATCTGATGTATTTCATGTTAGTACATTTTTGTTTTGGGCCTGTAAAATATAATATTTGACATTTAGCTAAATTTGAAGGCCTTGCAATGGTCGCAAATGTAGACCTGCGGTGGAGGTTTGAGCTAACTTGTGGAGACTGAAAACTGATAGCTATGTACTAATCTGCACTTTCCCTGTAATTTATAGCAGAATCTGTTCCTACCATTTAATTCAGCATATCATCATTTCTAAGGAGTCCCCGCTGTATACCTAAAATTCCCCTTAAGATGCTATATGTGGGGATAAACCATATTTGCTGCTTTGTATCCACTGAATTGGTTGTATCAGGTTTGATCTTGCAGCATAAAGCTTCTCTGTTTACATTGATTACTTGGTTGGAAGCCTATTTTAACATCTTTCTGGAATATTCCCTTCTTTTGAACCTTTCAATTATTTCATCCCATATCTTAGTATATTGTTCCTCGGAGCTACAATTCTGATTCATCCTTAGGAACTCGCTGTATGTTATGCTTCAACAGAAATTAGGGGGGTGGTTACAGCATACATGAATTATTGATTTTCCTGCTGCTTTTTTTCTAAAAAGGAACACTGGAATCCAGGGACACCCAACTGAAAAATTATTGGAATCCAGGGACCCCCACTGAGTAATTATTGGAATCCAGGACTCCATCATGGCCAAAGCAAAGATGATGATTTGAACCGCAAAACAAGACACAAAAATACAGAAATAAGCATTTACCAACCAGATACACAAAGATGAAATATTTTATTTCATTCATAAACAAAAGTAAAAAAAACAAAATTGTAATTGGAAATAGAAGGTTGAAGCTTTTCTTAATTGAATTAAGGCCATACATTATCTGAACTATATTATGTTTGTTACACTTGCACTGCTTCCACAAATCAATCTGAGCACACCACCTTAATTTTTAACTTTCAATTTCCAGTTCCTTCACAATTACATCTTAAATGTTACATTTTGCTTTTTTGTTTATATACACTTTATTTATCCATTAATATTATTTAGTTTTCTAAGAAGTCGCTGACTCCCTGAGTATGAGTCACAGACCCCTGGAAGTCCCCGGACTACAAGTTAAGAACCGCTGGGTTAGCCTATGCCCCCCCACAGTCTCAGTTGACTCTACAGTCCCTCTTGTCTTCTTTATGTTCTAGTATGTACAAATAGTTCTTCTTCAGTATTAAATCCATTAGGGATTTTTGTGTCCCGGAAAACAAAGGATTTAGATTCATGCTAGCGGAGTTTTTTTCTCTCTATTTACCCCATGGGGATTAGGTCTAATACTGTCAACTACAAAAAAAATGTGTCAAGATTGTGTTCATGTTTCCACTGCCAGTGTCTTGCCATAGGGTATGTTTGGTCCCCTCGTCTAATGACCCTGCATTCTCCAACACTTTCTATTTGACTGGAGGGATCATGCTACCTAAGTACTGCAATCCACATAGGCATCTCTGTCTGCAAATGCAGTGATCTGAAGTCCATGTTAAGTACTGTGTTATTTTCACCTCTGTCCCTGTTGGCAGTTTATATCTATTCTGTTTACCACTGTTCTTACATGCCTTACAATTTCAGCAATGGCAGAAATCTTTTTGTCGCCCTAGTCAACCCATGTCTGTGTGTTGAAAACATGGTCATGGACTACCGTATTGCTCAGTGATATGAATTTTCTGTATCTTATAGTGGGATGTGACATTTCCAAATTTCTCTATCGCTTTGTCAGCTTTGATGACATTCCAGTGTTTTGCGATAGTATGTGACTTACTGATGGATTCTCAGCATTGAATGTGGTTATCATCCTGACTGTGGTAGACTGTTTTCCCTTTGTTTTGTTTGTATAGTAGGCTTTCCCTTGTGTGTGTCTTTCATTAGTGTTGGCCTGTTCTGTGAACATGTCTACAATCCCTTTCTCTTCCTTCAAATACAGGAACCATTCCATTTGGCTCTGAGGATTAGCCATACAGGATTCTACAATTGAGCTTACATGGGTCCTGCAACACACTATTGCGTGAAGTAAGTTTGCAGTACAGGATAGTGTGTAAGGTATTCCCATTCACTTGTATCCCAACATCAAGGAAATCAATCTTCTTCATGCTCATTCTGTGATGCAAATTTAGAGTGTTAATCGCAATGTGTCATTCATGGTTCTGTCCAAATCATAAACACATCATCAAAGTTAGGGGTTCAACTCTGGATTGTGTCTTCATTTTCAGTTGTGCGTAGTACTTGGTCCTCCCACAGGCCCATAAAGATATTCGTCTATACAGAGGCAAAGTAGGTACCCATTCCAGTCAAAATTCCATTCAAAATTATAGGCAGTCAAGTGTGTGTATGTATGTATGTATGTATGTATGTATGTATGTCCAGAGTTGAGGAAGACATCAAGAATGTATGTGAACCAGGTTTTTATGATGAAAAGAATTTCTGGGTTGTGGTGAGTGATCATATTGACTATGGTGGGGGTGTGACTTATGGCTGAATAGGAACTCATAAGCATAATTGGAAGATAGTGTGATGTGCGTATTTGTCACAATTGCACTAACCTGTTAATTCAGGTCCAGTAGGAGCAATGCTACTATCCACATTTCCTTGGACCCACTAGGGACCATGCATACGATTAGTATGCCGGTTGGCAGTAGACCAGGGGAAGGAGAATGGGAAAAGTGAGGCAGAAACTGAAACACCAGAGATCTTCAGTTGTAGTTTACCTTACTTCTATTGTGTGCTTTATGTAGCAGAGGGGTCAGAACCTCAAAGCCGCTGTCCAGGCAATGGCTACACACTGCACATACCTCTGGTCCCTTCTGAATGTAAAAACGTGCATGCCCATGAAGTTCTGAGAATTACAACTCCACTGATAAGAGAAGAATGAATCTCAGCTCTTATCTTGTCTTGATTGTCCTCCCCAGTCTCCATCTTGCTTGCTGTAAGTATCAAAAAGAGTATACAGGTTGAAGCTGGGAATAGTGTCAATAAACAAATGTCTTTATGTCTGACAGGGAAAAAGCCAAGCTAAAACAACCTTTCCAAAATGAGCAACCTAACAATTATTCAAAAGATAGTCAATACCTTCAAGAAAATGCTAGGTAGAGCAAACAGGAAAAACAAGGAAAACAAGGAAAACAAGGAAAAACAAGGAAATTAGAAGCAAGATGGCATCGGACACAATGCAAATATTTAATAGGGGAGAAGTGTACTGTATTTACTGTATCATGGGGATTTTGGTGCATTAAATACCAAAATGTGCATGTTATTCCCCAGAACCTCGTCACAGGTGTTATTTATTGACCCAATAAATAATGTATCTTGTGATGTTATTTATCATGTGTGATTTATAGCACCTTACACTTGTAATCAGGCCCTAAGTTGTCCACTAGCTATTTAGTACTGCGAATGAAACAACCTCATAGAAAAATACACATATCTTAACAAATGACAAAAAAATAGTAGGTAAGTGCTCATTTAATTCTAAATACTAAGTTTCACAGATAGTGAAGTGTCAGGACTTTTCCATTCAGATCAAAGGTAGTGCTCACGTAGACCCGGTGAGATCCTCCTTTAGACCAGACAATGGTAGAATACTCTCCATTGTGTCGCACATGTTGCTCCACATTACATTTCAGGCTTGATTTTCACTTGACCATCCTTTTATATTGTGGTACATGTAGGTTTTCCTGCTGCCAAACCTTGCCCCAATCATGTCCTGATGGTGGTGTTCAGTTCAGCATAATGGTTCCTGACTCCTATAGATATGATATACTGACTCATTCAGGCTTGCTTCCTCAACTTGGCACACTCTCAACTCCAGCCAGCACTCCCTTCCTTACCTGCATGTTTCACTCTGTGTGCCAGCTGGCTCCTATAGTCTTTGCTTCTCAAAGTTCCTGTGCATCCTTCCCTACATTGGTGGTTTCTTGATTCTGTTGGAGTGTGACCTTTATAATCAATATTAACATGAAAAGCTTGCAAAATAATGTATAAATGATGCTGCATAGAAAACGTGGTAGAATAAATATTAATGCACGCGTTTGAAATGTGCCCACGAGGAGTGGCCACCACTGTATACGATGATTAATGAAACTGACAAATGATGAATTAAATATTGTACTAATGTATGATTTTGTATTAGCATTAAGAGTTGTGTATTAGGGTTTTGCTAAATTAATCACTAGGCCTCAGTTAGCAAGGGGCTGGGCCTAGCCGCCTGGTCTCATATTAAATGTGTTTTTCTAACGTGCAATGTGCTGTTTTCCTGAAGGACATGAAGCTGTACTTTTCCAGAAGCTAGAGATGTGTGTGTAACCGTAGTAAATTCTTTCTCATGAGACCCGACTTACTCAAGGAGTCATTCTTGCCGAATGCAACAGAGTAATTCGCAACAGGTACAAGGTCGCCTAAACCAAGGGAAGACATTGGAACTACTGACTGGAGTTACTAGTGTAACTTTTCCTACCTGACATTGACTGCATGAGAACTGTCTTAGGTGAAAATTCTAGTAAGATGATCAACGGACTATTGGACAGAGATAACGATGCACCAAATATTGCCCAATTGGAAATTAGAGACTTGTCCGGCAACTTTGATATAACAACGTGACACAAGGGGAAATCAGCCATTCTTACTCTACCATTACCGAGCCATTCCTAGCCGTCCTCCCCGCCACTTTGATGCTGTTATTTTTCCTTACTCTTGAAGAGACTTTGGCGGTCATTACAACATTGGCGGTAAAAAACACACACCGCCGTGTAGAAGACCGCCAACACACCGCCGCGGCCGTCGAATTCCGCCACAGCTATTATGACCCACATTTTGGAATCCGACAAAATTCAGACACCCACACAAGTCCGCCACACCAAAGGTCAGTGATAAACTGGCGAAAACAAAACCTCCACCGTCACGCCAACAGAAATACGCCCACACTATCATGACACACGAATCCACGTGGCGGTCTTTCAACCGCGGTATTCCATTGGCGGTACACACCGCCACTCAAAATACACACACATTTACAAAACACTACCACATTGGACAATTTGAAATACACACACCTGATACACATGCATACACCACTCCCACACACCCAAGACAATATAAAAAACACACCCGCATCACCCACAAACCCCTACGACCACAATTACCAAGAGAAGGCCAGAGAGAGAGCACCAGCAAGAACAACAGCATCCACAGGCACACAACACCATCACCCACAGAACTTCCACGCACCTCACACAACACACCACTACATATCAGCACACATATCACCACACACTCCACCCCACACATCACCTACACCACCCCACGGCACGGCAAAGACACCCCAGGTTCTCGGAGGAGGAGCTCAGGGTCATGGTGGAGGAAATTGTCCGGGTAGAGCCATAGCAATTCGGATGACAGGTGCAGCACACCTCCATTGCAAGGAAGATGGAGCTATGGCGAAGAATAGTGGACAGGGTCAACGCAGTGGGACAGCACCCAAGAAATCTGGAGGACATCAGGAAGAGGTGGAACGACCTACGGGGGAAGGTGCGTTCCGTGGTCTCAAGACACCACCTGGTGGTTCAGCGGACTGGCGGCGGACCCCCACCTCCTCCCCCACAACTAACAACATGGGAGGAGCAGGTCTTGGAGATTCTGCATCCTGAGGGCCTCGCAGGAGTAGCTGGAGGAATGGACTCTGGTAAGTCAAATCTTAACTATTACAACCCCCACCTTACCTGCATGCTATCACATATCCCCACCCTCACCCTCACCCCCAGCACCCCAACTCCTCACATATGTCTCAATATCACAAACCACCCATCCCAACACCAAGCCCTGCATGCAACAACAAAGCATGGACACCCATCACTAAAGCATGCCCACTGCACATACCCATAAAACCCCCTAAACCATCCTCACACAAGGTATCACACAGGAATGCAAGCACTGGGGTGCACGGTCACCCACCCATTGCACACCATGACACACACAGATGTAATAACCATCCTTTTATACCCCTGCAGGACCCCTACCCAACGTCACCGAGCAGGAGGGTCCACACATATCCACACCACCAACAGAAGAGGCCCATAGTGATGACAGCAGCTCTGTCCAACTGGATCTAGATGACAAGCTTGGCCCATCGGGGACCTCGGGACAGTCGGTTCCCATCACCCAGTCACAGGCCACTACAGACCTTCCACCCTCTGGAAACACCAGCACAGCACCCACCCAGCGGGCCCATACCTCCGTCCCCAGGACACGTCAATCAGCTGTGTGTCCACCACTACAGGGAACCCAGGATAACCCACCACCCCAACAACAACAGGGACCTGGGGGCAGTGGTATTGGGCACACGGTCCAGGGGATGGAGCCCCAGGAACACAGAGGAACTGGGAGGGTTGCTGTGCGACCAGGGGCGGACAGGCCAAGGGAACCCACGCTCCACGAGGCCCTCTCCTCCATCATGGGACCCTACCACCACTCCCAGGAGACGATGGCAACAGTACTGGCCAAGTTTCAGGAGACCCAGCGCCTGCAGGAGGAACAGTATTCGGGCTTCAGGGAGGAACTCAGAACCATCAGCTCCACCCTGGGCACCATCGTAGGGGTGCTGAAGGAACTTGTGAACACCAGGAGGAACACTGTGGCACTACAAGGGGCCACTGACACTAGCATGGACGATGAACTGCCCACCACATCCGCCAGCGCTAGTGGACAGGAGGCACCGCCACAGGACCACCACACCAGCACCCCACCCCCTGCAGAGGGAGAACCACCCAGCAAACGGTCCCTGAGATTCAGGACAAAGACCCAGCACGATGCCAAGACCCCCGCCAAGAAATTAGACCACCCTGATTGTCATCCTACTGTCCCACTTTGTCACCCTGTCCATACTGTAACTGCCCCAGCTCCACTTCCTATGCCCATATGGGCAATGCACCTGTGAGACTAATAGACTGGACTCTGCCATGGACATTCCTCCGCCATCAACCCTCACCATTTCACTACCCCCTCCAATATTGAGCACTTAAATAAACACACTTAAAGCACAAAACAATCTGGAGTCTGTCTGTGATTTCAAAATAGTGTAATAGCAATTACAGTGACAAAATGCTCTTTCAAGTTTAATGTCAACATACCTATGTCACATAGCTCTAGTCCATGAGGAATCTAAGCATATGTCACACAGTGGGACCCACATCTGTGAAATCGTCAGGGAAAGTGACAACTCAGTGACCATACACTGGGTGAAAACGACACACAGTAGAGAGGTAGTAGTGTTAAAGTACATGTAGTAGGCAGCTCTGTATTCTTACCTGTGTCTCACTGGAAATATTGCTGGATCACTAAGTCCCTGTTGTGCATGTCTTCTTCCCCTGCTTCCTCGTCTTCACTGTCCACAGGCTCCACAGCTGCAACAACACCGCCATCTGGACCATCATCCTGCAGAAAAGGCACCTGTCGTCGCAAAGCCAAGTTATGAAGCATACAGCAGGCTACGATGATCTGGCACACCTTCTTTGGTGAGTAGAATAGGGATCCACCTGTCATATGGAGGCACCTGAACCTGGCCTTTAGGAGGCTGAAGGTCCGCTCGATCACCATCCTAGTTCGCCCATGGGCCTCATTGTAGCGTTCCTCTGCCCTTGTCCTGGGATTCCTCACTGGGGTCAGTAGCCATGACAGGTTGGGGTAACCAGAGTCACCTACAAATGGTGAGGGACAACTGTTAGACACGCACTAACCTGGAGGGATATCCCCAGACCCAGACAACCATTCCCACTGACTTGCTTACAGGTGCTCACCTAATAGCCACACACAGTGCCTCTGGAGTTGACCCATCACATAAGGGATGCTGCTATTCCGCAGGATGTAGGCGTCATGCACTGAGCCAGGGAACTTGGCATTCACATGGGAGATGTACTGGTCTGCCAAATATACCATCTGTACATTCATAGAATGATAACTCTTCCGGTTTCTGTACACCTGTTCACTCCAGTGGGGGGGGACCAAAGCTACATGTGTCCCATCAACGGCACCTATGATGTTGGGGATGTGTCCCAGGGCATAAAAATCACCTTTCACTGTAGGCAAATCCTCCACCTGAGGGAAAACAATGTAGCTCCGCATGTGTTTCAGGAAGGGCAGACAACACTCTGGACAATACGTTGGAAAACATAGGCTGGGACATCCCTGATGCCATGGCCACTGTTGTCTGAAAGGAACCACTTGCAAGGAAATGGAGCACTAACAGCACCTGCAATTGAGGTGGGATTCCTGTGGGATGGCGGATTGCTGACATCAGGTCTGGCTACAACTTGGTACACAGTTCCTGGATTGTGGCAAGGTGAAGCCTGTAGGTGATAATCAAATGTCGCTCCTCCATTGTCTACAGGTCCACCAACGGTCGGTACAATGGAGGATGCCGCCATCTCCTCACATGTCCCAGCGGACGGTGCCTATGAAGGACAACAGCGATCACAGAGTCAAACAACTCAGAGGTACGTACCCACAGTTTACACAGAACACCTATCATACACAAAAGGTGGCCTGTATGTGTGTTGAGTCTAGGCCTAAGAATGAGTGACGCAGTTGGAAATGAAGCCATGTGGGCCCCTGAAATGGCGGCTGCCTGACCTCTAAAGTGGGACAATGGGATGTGAGGTAACTGCGCTGGTGTTGTACACCGTCGCGGTAGGCGGTCGAAGACCGCGGCGCAGTGCTGCATTGGTTAACATTGGACCCTATGGGTCCCAGGAGCCAATGGCGATGTACGCCGGCGGTGACGGTACACACCACCGCAGACGTGACCGCCTTTTTCTATCACTTCAATCACTCGATACCTGATCTTCGACAGGAGAGGACCTACACTGCAAGTGCTGCTGTGACCTTGGTCTGGAAGAGACAATTGCTCAAGGGTCTGGGGAAAGGGCCCCTGCCTGCACATTGGAGGAGTTGGAGAAACTCGTGAATGGGGTCCTCCCCCAGTACACGCTACTCTACGGTCCTCCAGACAAACAGGTAAGTACACTGGGAGCATGCTGTATGGACTATGCCTGTGTGGAGAGGGCTGGATGTAAGAAGGAAGGGGGGAGAGTGATGTGTGCATGAAAGACAGTGAATGCATGTGCCACATGGCAAGGGTAGGGATGGGGGCCAATCACTTCGAAAGTGCAGTTGGTAATAACTTCTCTCTTTCCCCTGTACATTTCATGTAGGTCAGCGCCCACGTGAAGAAAGATATTTGGCGTTCCATCGCCAAGGTCGTCCGGACCCTGGGGGTCTACCACAGACGGAGCACCCACTGCCGGAAAAGATGGGAGGACTTTCGCCGCTGGAGCAAGAAGACGGCGGAGAATCAGCTGGGATGGCCTCCCAATGTGGGAGGGGTGCCCGTCGCACCATGACCCCCCTGATGTTCAGGATCCTGGCGGTGGCCTACCCGGAGTTGGATGGGCGCTTGAGGGCATCACAGCAGCACAAAGTGGTGAGTACACTCTCATTCTGCTGACTTTGCGCGTAGTGGAGGTGTCTGGGTGGGCTGTGGGTTTCCCTAGGCCAGGGCGAGTTCCGTGGGCAAGGTCCCTCCGTATGTCAGGCCATGTGGCACCCCAGCCCACCTCTGTAGAGTGCCAAGTACAGGTAGTCATGCCCATGTGTTATCTATGTGTGCAGAGGTCGTCCATAGCCTTGTAGGCCATTTCCCAGAAATTGAACACTGGAGCCCAAGAGCACGGCGTGGTGCAGGGGGCTTCTGTGTCTGTCGTGTCCGCCAACGATAGCGGTAATGCATGCACTCAACATGTCTTTCTTCTGTCTTCCCCCCCCTTTTTGTGGTCTCCCTGTTCTTGTGTGCATTAGCATCATCAGGCGGAGGAGCAGTGGCAACGGAGCACGAGGGAGCTGCATCCCACATGGCCATGGAGGGCGACACTGCGGAGTCTGAATTCACCAGTGGGACAGAGGGCGAGGGGAGCTCCACGGCGGGGACAGGAGCTGACACCAGCGACATGGACTCGTCCTCTGATGGGAGCTCCCTTGTGGTGGCGGCAACATCTGTGCCACCCGCATCTACAGGTACAGCCGCCACCCCCCCTACAAGCACCGCCCTCCTCTCAGCAGCCCCTCAGCCTTTGCCCCGTGCCCACTCACCCAGGAGGGTTGGCATCACCTTCGCCCCAGGCACCTCAGGCCCTGCCCCAGTCACCCATGCTGCCCTCCATGAGGAGGCCATTGACCTCCTCAGGTCCCTCACTGTTGGGCAGTCTACCATTTTGAATGCCATTCAGGGTGTAGAGGGGCAGTTGCAACAAACCAATGCATTCCTGGAGGGCATTCATTCTGGTCAGGCGGCCCTTCACCGAGCTTTTCAGACTCTGGCCTCTGCACTAATGGCAGCCATTGTCCCCGTCTCTAGCCTCCCACTCCAACTTCCTCAACCCAGACCCAATCCCCTGTACCTCAGCCTATCCCAAGCACACCTACAGACCAACATGCACACACCTAAACACACAAGGGAAGCTCAGGCAAACATAAGCACCACACATCCCACAGGCACTCACGCAAGCATCACACACATGCAGACACACCAACATTCACTGCCTCCACTGTGTCCCCCTCCTCCTTGTGTCCCTCCTCCCTCCCAGTTTTGTCTACACGCACACCTGCATGCAGTACCTCTACAGCCACTACGTCCCTCTCCAGCACACCCATCACCACACCCCGCTCATGTGCAGTCACCACCCCCACTACCATTCACACGTACCCTCTGTCCTCTCCCAGTGTGTCTGTGACACCCCCTCCCAAGATACACAAACGCAGGCACACACCCACCCAACAGCCATCCACCTCACGACAGCCTCCAGCGCATGCACCTTCACCCAAAGTCACAAAACGTACACCTCCTACAACCACCACCTCTTCCTCCACTCCCAAACCCCCTCCAGCTACCCGTCCCAGTGTGTCCAAAAAACTTATCCTGTCCACCCTTGACCTCTTTCCCACACCTCCCCCACCCGTCCATCTCATAGGTCCCGAACTACCCCCTCAGCCACAACATCTCCGGGACCAGTGGTGCCTGTAGTCACCGGAATCTGGAGTGCACCGGTCACCAGGGCACCGAGTGTGGCACGGAGCCACAGCACAGACAGTCCCCCACCTGTGAAGCATCAGAAGTTGGCCAGTGCCCAGCGGAAGAGGGTGAAGACTCCAGCCACCAAAGCTGCTGCCAGGGGTCCCGTTGGGAGTGTGGAATCAGCTGTGACACCTTCCAAGGTGGAGAAGGGCCACAAGAAACCCGGCAAGTTTGGGAAGAGCTGCATGGCGGAGAAGACCGCCATCATCCCAGCTGCCCAGGAGGCCAGCACCAGCCCAGCTGCCCAAGAGGCCACCGCCAGCACCAGCACAGCTGCCCAGGAGGCCACCGCCAGCACCAGCCCAGGTGGCACCCAGCTACCCAGGAGGCCACCGCCAGCACCAGCCCAGCTGCCCAGGAGGCCACCACCAGCACCAGCCCAGCTGCCCAGGAGGCCACTGCCAGCACAAGCCCAGCTGGGCCATGAAGGACCGCCAGCAAAAGGCCCGTTGGGCCATGAAGGACAACCAGCAGCTGAGACCCTGCAATGGAGACCACCATCTGAGGCACCTCTGAACAGGGCACCGCCATCTGAAGCACCGCTGAACAGGGCATCGCCATCTGAAGCACCGCTGAACAGGGCACCGCCATCTCAAGCACCGCTGAACAGGACACCGCCATCTGAAGCACCGCTGAACAGAGCACCGCCATCTGAAGCACCGCTAGCCCATGAGCGGCAGGGGCACTGACGCATCTGAGTCCGTCACGGGGTGAATGATGCACTCTGGGCACCATGCCCCGTCCAGAACCAGTGGAGACTGTCATCTACTACCTCTGTCCTTAAAAGGATGAAGCACTCTGGGCACCATGCCCCCTCCAGAACCAGTGGAGACTGACATCCACTACCTCCGTCCTTAACAGGATGAAACACTCTGGGCACAAAGCCCCCTCCAGAACCAGTGGAGAAAGGCATCCACTACCTCGATCCTTGGCAGGATGAAGCACTCTGGGCACCATGCCCCCTCCAGAACCAGTGGAGACTGACATCCACTACCTCTGTCCTTGGCAGGATGAAGCACTCTGGGCACCATGCCCCCTCCAGAACCAGTGGAGACTGACATCCACTACCTCTGTCCTTAACAGGATGAAGCACTCTGGGCACCATGCCCCCTCCAGAACCAGTGGAGACTGACATCCACTACCTCTGTCCTTAACAGGATGAAGCACTCTGGGCACAATGCCCCCTCCAGAACCAATGAAGACTGTCATCCACTTGTGAGACTGTGGCTTTGCACTCCCCAGGAATGAACAGTGGGCAACCCACCCACTGTAGAGATTTGTGAGACTGTGGCTTTGCACTCCCCAGGATATGGCAGTGGGCAACCCACCCACTGTAGAGACTTGAGAGACTGTGGCTTTGCACTCCCCAGGATGGAACAGTGGGCAACCCACCCACTGTAGAGACTTGTAAGACTGTGGCTTTGCACTCCCCAGGATATGGCAGTGGGCAGCCCACCCACTGTAGAGACTTGAGAGACTGTGGATTTGCACTCCCCAGGATGGAACAGTGGGCAACCCACCCACTGTAGAGACTTGTGAGACTGTGGCTTTGCACTTCCCAGGATATGGCAGTGGGCAACCCACCCACTGTAGAGAATTGAGAGACTGTGGCTTTGCACTCCCCAGGATTGAACAGTGGGCAGACCACCCACTGTAGAGACTTGAGAGACTGTGGCTTTGCACTGCCCAGGATGTAACAGTGGGCATGTGGCCCCCTCGTGGATTTGGCGTCGGGCACTCAAGCGGCTGAGGTGCCCCCCCTTTTCCTCCCCCTAGGTGCCTGTTTTCTTGCTCTCTGATGCCCCTGCAGTGTTCTCTCCGTCATTGTCGGGGATATTGTGTGGGCCTCGCCCATACCGTGTGGTCCCAGTGTTCCACGGACTATCTTAGTGCACTACCTGGACTACTATGCTTGGTATATATTTTGTACATGGTGTATAGATATATATTTCTGCCTACTTGTTTTTAATGTATTACAATGGTTACACTAATTTTCTATTGTCTTTACATTCTTCTGGGGTGCTTGGGGGGTGTTACTGTGATGTATAGATTTGCATTTGTGTGTGTTGTAGTGGGTGAGGGTGGGGGTGTTGAGCGTGTGTGACCCTGTTTTTTCCCTCCCCCCCTCCCCTGTGTCGTAGGTGCAGTACTCACCGTGGTCTTCGCCGCTGGCATTCGTTCTCCTGGTAGAGGAGCAGGAAGACTATCATAGGGAGAATTTGGAGTTCCCGGCCCATGGTGTCCTCGTTCCTCGTGGGGTGTGTAGAGGTGAGCGTTTTCCCTTCGAAATTCCTGTTTCCGCCGTGTTTTTATCCGCGGTGAATCCGCCCCGGAAAAGGTGGCGGATTGGTAGGTTGTGATACTGTGGGCGGTACATTGTCTCCCGTCTCTCTGTTGGCGGTGACCGTCGCGCTGTTTGTTTGTACCGCCGTGGCGGTCAGAGTGTTAAAGTGGCTGTCTTTGTTGGCGGTTTCCGCCACGGTCGTAATTGCAATTTTTTTACTGCTGGCCTGTTGGCGGTTTTACCGCCGCTTTAACACCGTCCGCCAGGGTTGTAATGACCACCTTTGTCTTTAGCTGTTAGATGCCCTAAACCATCCTCGCCTTACCCCTTGCCTGATTTGCACTTCTTCTTATGAGGGAAGAGCCTTTTGCTATGCCCTGCTGAGCCTTACCTGCTTATCCTGGCTAATGGCGAATCAACTACTGTGCTGAGGACGAAGATTGTCACTGTATGCCGCCCCATTCGGATGGGTAACTTTCTGATGATGAATTGTAATTGTCTGTTTGCCTTTTCTTTCTAGGTACCAACTGCTCTTTTGACAGATGTCATAGTTAGATGTTCTCTAAATTCATGTTACTAAATTGTTTTGCATGAAGCCCAACATGCTGATGCTAATTCGAGGTTAGTTAAGGAATTCATTAAATCGGGTGCAAATAGACAAATGACTGAATCTTTACTTTGTTGAATACTGTACTAATGATACTCTGCTAAAGTTGATTCATGTTGACGTCGTGTTTTGTTATGATGTTCCTGATTTTTGCTTTGATAAAGTCTTATTCAAGTTGCCATATTATAATGCTTTTGATGTGCTTATTGATATTGAGACCAATAAACTTGACCTTATAATTGTAACTAATAGGGAATAAATATCTTAACCTTTACTAGATTTGTGTGATCATTTATTGGTTGGAAGGTCATGGTGTTTCATCCTTATTGGAGGGTATTGATAAGTAGAATTGATTAGTTACTGTGAATATTGATGAAGTGATTGATCTATTGATTGAAATGCCAAATAGCTATCTCGTCCTAAGGAGTCCCCAATCAGGGTCAAAAGGTTCATTAGCCTGAAACGAGTCCCCGTAAAAGTAAATTTAGCTAGGCCGGGACACGTTATCAGTTCTGGTTGCAGAGGACGGTTTCGGCCCTTTGGGGCCCTAAGACGAGGGACCATTATTTTAGAATTGTTTTCGAGATAATGCAAATTGGAAGGATGATGTGCCCCTGAGTCCCAAATGACTTTCCCGGAACCTCGGAGCCTGCCGAAGTGAGTTGGGTATGTTCTCGGCATTCTAGTGATAGAGTGAGTGATATAGGGTTTGGGCTTGCACAGCTTATGCATATCGCAGGTGAA
The DNA here is from genome assembly GCF_031143425.1 of Pleurodeles waltl. Lineage (NCBI taxonomy): Eukaryota > Metazoa > Chordata > Amphibia > Caudata > Salamandridae > Pleurodeles > Pleurodeles waltl. Next base: position 1,874,725,547 of record NC_090440.1, on the reverse strand, counting down.
TTGCGAGGTTTGTGAGAATTTTAGGCCAGGTGATGTTTTAGTAGGAGTGTGCGTACTCCACAGTATGAGAGTATAGAAGTCGGCGAACTTCATGTGAGTGTAGCGCTTTGTGCTAAAAAATTGTCCATGTGGTTGTTGGTGATGTACAGACTCTGCGTGGTCTAAGACTCCGGAGTATATTGATAAGTGTATGAGGCACTTGGTTCAAGTTGTAATTTGCGGGGTTTAATAGGTCAATCGGGCATGGTTGACGAGTCAAGTTTGAGTCAATGTGAGTGAATGAAAACTTCAATGGAGATTTGGGGAGTTCTAAAGTGCACTAGGACAACCCATTGACAAGTTGAGAGTAGAATTTGCAGGTAAAATTTTGCTTGCGAGTGCGGAATCTGAGAAGGAGAGAGTAGCGACCAAGACTTTAAGTGAAATCTCTGTAAAGTTCTGAAGCGATTGTGTTACCCTTCCTGTAGGAAACCAGCAAATTTGAGTTTTTCTTAGTGCTCGCAATATATTGCATTAGTTTTGTGTGAATCAAGAGTGAGGAATTCAAGCCGCAAGACTTTGTCAGCCACAGTGTGTGTAAGTGTCACGTCATTGGAGCCGCGCTGGGATAGGTCAGTTAGTGAGGAGGGTTGGGCACGGATTGGCAGCCGTCCGTGAGAGGCAATTGGTTGAGAAGGTAGGCGAAGGGTGTTCTGGGAATTAAAGTCACTTCCTGATTCAATTAAAAACAAGACAAAAGACGCAAAAATGAAGTTTTTTAAGGCTCTAAGGAGCGCTTTGAGGGGAGATGTGTACATTACCGCGAGTGTGGGGGAGCCTACACCGCCAGAGGATACTCCGGCTTATGCTGTAATGGAGGAGAGGGGAGTCGCGCCATGTCTTTGGCTAAAGCAATGGTGCAAATTGACAGAAAAGGATGGGAGTTTAGCGTTTTCAGAGAACGGGTCATTCAATATAATGATCTTAGAGATTTTGCGTAAGGCATTAAATCAGTGGTTCCCAACCTGTGGTCTGGGGACCCCTGGGGGTCCGCAAAGTCTTCTCAGGGGGTCCGTGACTGCTTAGAAAATTATAAAATATTAACAAATATTGACAAATTAGGTCCCCGGCTTCCAGTAATGACTCAGGCGGGGGTCCCCGGATTCCAATGATGATTCAGTGGGGGTCCCTGGGTTCCATTAATGTTAAAATGGGGGTCCACATAAATCAAAAGGTTGGGAACCACTGCGTTAAATGAACAAAAGCCGCCTCCGAGACCAGCACAGTTTGAGGCTTTAGCAATTTGTGAACTGATGGCCATACGACAACGGCAACAAAAATTTGAGAGGAGAATGAGGAAAGCAGAAAAGACACTAGCGGAGGCTAGATGGGGTAGTGAACACAGAATGTGGAGAAGAGAAATAATAGACGGAGTTAGGATGTTTCCGGCAATAACTCAAGAAGCCAACACGCAAGGAAGAAAGGCCACTTGTAAAACGGATAAGGGTTCTAGCAAGGAAAAGGAGACTAAAAGGTCTTGGGCAGATGCAGATGACTCAGATGATGATCATGAGTTCCTCAATCAGTTGTTACATGATCGTCCACCGCCATATGCCATGGATGACAATAGACCAAGTACTATTGCAGGTCCTGTAAATTCGACACAGGACCAGGGGACAGCGAATGCAGCACAGGTAAATACAGTTGTGACACCAGCCCCGGTACAAAATAGTGTCAGTGTGTCTACTGCCCCAGAGATGCAGACACAGTTGCAGCCACCACCGGTTCAAAGACTCTACCCTGATGTCCGGATATTAGAGACAACTACAAGCTTGATGGTGCCACCGGATTAGGCATATACGAGACCCAAATTAGTACAGATTGAGCCAACTCCACTTTTATTGCCCCAGCCGCAGCAACAGATGGTTCCGGGTTACACTTCGGTCACAGGACCGCAGCTAGCTACGGCACAGATAAGGAATCAGAATATGGGAGCCAGTATTCCACAGGTTGTGGGGAATAAGCCGGCACCAGCTGCTATATCCTTACCCATTACAGTTGGTCCACCAGTACCATTGTACGCGCAGGACAAGCCTAGCATATGTGATCAGGGAGTAATGACCCAGGACATGACAAGAGGACGATTCGTAGGGAGCTCTCAAGGGATGACTCCAGTGGAACAGATGGCAAAGAGGTCTAGGTCCCTGTTAGAATTCAGTCCGATAGGGGATCCTCCAGATGCCATGAGACACTCAGGTTTGGGACTGCTGACTCCGCAGATCTCAAGTGCAAACGTGCCGCAAACATCAGTAATGCAGGCTGGGAATCTCTCTTTGCAAGGGTTAATGGCGCAACAGCTGAATGAATGGTTAGACAAGTTAAATTTACACAGACTACCCCTGTGACAGCAGAGAGGTCGGAAAGAGAAGAGTACCTGAATTTTGTGAGGTTGGGCATGGAAGCAGCTGAACTAGCTGAAGGAAGCATGGGAGTGAACAGATTGGAGTCTTATACTGAGGCAGAATTGAGGTATTTGTGCCCGAAAATAACTAAAGAAGTGAGCAAGGTGCATCAGAGATTGGCAAACCTAGCAGACAAATATGGCATAGACTTAGACAATACTAAGCATCTGAAGAGGAGCTACAGGTTAGACTTTGAGCCAAAGGATTTTGATCACATGAGGTCTACTGGGATGAAGGAACACCTCAAAGAGATACTGCAGAGTGCCCAAGTTTGGGGAGCATTAGAAACGTGGGAAGGCAGATGGGCAAAGAAAAGAGATAAAAGAAAGAGTGATTGCTCGGACCAGCAGCAGACGAAATCAGTGCCTGACACTGGTACAATGAAGGCGTACCCCATGAGAGAGACAGCTGGAGGGGTTCTTGTCCATGTACCGTGGTCCAGGGGTGACATTTTGTCATTTACAAATGACTTTCCCAGGTTGAGAGAGAAGCCAATAGAGTGGTATCAGCAGACAGTTAGGTTTGTAAAGCTTGCGAAGTGTCTTTGGGAAGACCTGACTACCCTGTTTGAGAATATTATTCCAGCTAATTTGTGGATTGAATGCAAGAGAAGTGCTGATTGGCCGACAGCGGAACCGGCAAGGGACACAGCCACAGGAGCACCATCTCCTGATGTAATGAAGTACTCATATAAGGTGATCGAGTTTTTAAAGCAGCAGGTGTCGCCGCAGAATTTTGATTGGAAAAAGATTGATTGAACAGCACAGGAAGCTAAAGAGTCGATACATGCCTACTATGAGAGGTTGTTGAAAGCGTTCAAGCATTACAGCGGTACAGAGGTTATAGAGGCAAAGGACATGAATCACCTTGTGTTCAGGTTCGTTGAGGGGCTGAGGCCAGAGATTAGCCAGATGATTAAGAATCATTTGATCTGTTGGCAAGCGAAGCTGATTGATGAGGTGTTGCAGTATGCAAAATACTGTAGTGACGAGATTGAGTTGATGCAGAGAAAGTTGAAGGAGAAAGTGATGGTGATGCAAATTAAGGCAGCACAAGCTGGGATGCAGGGAAATGGAGTACAGCAAATGGTGCAACAGCCGCAAGGAAACGGGATGTTTCAGACGCAAGTAAGAGGCAAAGGTCGAGGAGGGTTTGCGAACCGTGGTCTAGATTTGAATACCGTTGCAGTTCAAAATGATGTGCAAGGGATGAAGAAGGTGTTACCATGTCATGCGTGCGGGGGCGTCGGACATTGGAAGCAGGAATGCCCGATGATGGTGCAGGAGGGTGTTGTTCAACAAAGCAATGATGTCAATACATTCCAAAATTTTAAAGGACCAAGAATGAGGGGTCCAAATCCGAACTTTCAGAATAACATGGTTCAGATGCAGGGTCTTCAACCATTGCAACAGGTACAGATGCCACGTGTACAACCAGAACAGATGCAGCAAATGCAGCAGCAGATTCCTGTGGTACCTAGTCAGCAAGTGCAGTTGCCCTTAGCGCCAAAGGGACAGCAACAGGTGATGCTTCCTCAACAGGTCACAGGTCAAGGAATGAGTCAAAACAATGCAGTACAACAGTTCCCTTTGCGTGGTGAGAGTGGAATAAACGATGAATGGTCGGATGAGTGCTCAGACAGTGAGGAGTGCAGGCTTGCAGCGTCCCTAGAAGTAGATCAGAGAGGGCCCTATGTGCAAGGGAAAGTGATGGGTCACAAGGTCTCATTCTTGGTTGACACAGGAGCTACACGCTCTACGGTCAGAAGTGCAGAGGTCCGAAATTGCCCCTTTCGGGACGTACAATAAAGGTAGTAGGTGTAGCAAACCAGCTCCTGACTAACCCGATCACAGATCCGGTTCAGGTTGAGATTGGTACCTTCCAGGGATTGCACAGATTTGTGGTTTGCGATTCAAGTCCGGTGTCCCTACTGGGAAGAGACTTAATGTGCAGGACGAGGTGTTCTATCACCTGTTCCAATGAAGGGATAGAGATGCAGACAAACAGTGGCGATGAAGGGGATGATGGTCAGATCTCAGAGCCTAAGACAGAGACAACAGATAAGGAGTACCCTCTGTTAAGATTCTTCCCAATGTTCACAGTGACTGATTTGCCCACAGATCTGCAGGGAACAGTCACATAGAAAGTGTGGGATTTGACAGGAAAGGAAGTGGGACTGATAAAAGGAGTAGAACCAGTCAAAGTCGATGTGAAGCCAAATGCCGTGTTCCCCCAGGTACAGCAGTACCACATGGCGCTGGATGAACTCATACAGGTAACGCAGATAATTGCAGACTTTGTGAAGCAAGGGGTCCTGAAGGAAGTGATGAGCAGCCCATTTAATTCACCTATAATGGGACTGAGGAAGCCTTGTGGGAAAGTTCGAATTATTCAAGACTTAAGAAAGATCAACGACATAGTGGTGAAGTGTTACCCAGTGGTACCAAATCCAGCTGTGATTATGTTTCAGGTCCCATGTGATGCAGAGTGGTTTACGGTAGTTGATTTTCCCAAGCATTCTTTTCTGTGCCTCTTCATGAGGACAGCCAATTTCTCTTCAGTTTTAAATTCTTGGACAAGGTTTACAGTTGGTGTCGAATCCCTCAAGGGTTTTCGGAGTCACGTTCCATCTTCAATCAAATCCTGAAGAGGGATTTGGAGTCATTGGAACTGCCTTTTCAATCGCTCTAGTGCAGTAAATTGACGACTTGTTGATTGCATCTAAAACAAGAGATGATTGCAAGTACGATACCATTGCCTTACTAAACCACTTGGGAAAGAATGGGCATAAGGTGTCCCCAAAGAAGCTGCAATACTGTCAGAAGGAGGTGTAATATTTAGGACATCTAATTGAGAAGGGGTCGAGGAAAGTATCCAAAGAAAGAGTGACCACCATATTGCAGATGAGTCCTCCCACATCTCAGAGAGATGTTAGGATGTTTTTGGGAATGGTGGGCTACTGTTGTCAGTGGATCCAGAATTTCTCAGTCATCTTAAAGCCATTGGTGAGACTGACAGTTAAGGAGGTTAAGTATGGCCCAGATACCATAACTATGTCCGAGAAAGAGATGAAGGCGTTCATTGAGCTAAGGGAGTGTATGTGCAGGGCTCCAGCTTTAGGTATGCCTGATTACACAAAGCCTTTTGTCCTGTTTTGTCATGAACGTGATGCGTGTTCTTTTTCTGTCCTGACACAGGTCCATGGAGGTGCAAACCGACCAGTAGCATATTTTTCAGCTACTTTGGACCCAGTTGCAGCAGCCTTACCGGGTTGTCTGTGTGCCGTTGCAGCAGTTGGTCAAAGCCTCACACAGTGTGAAGGCATAGTGATGGGACACTCTTTAACAGTTATGGTCCCACATTCAGTTGAGATTTTATTGACCCGGACCAAAACTCAGCACATGAAAAATGTCAGATTGACGAAAAATGAAACAATTATATTGGGGTCACCAAATGTGTCACTGAAAAGAAGTACTGTGTTGAACCTGGCAACTTTGCTTCCAAATGAGAATACAGAAGTAGAGGATGCTGATGAGGTAGAACACGATTGTCTTGAGGTAACCAACCCGTGCACCAAACTGAGACCTGACATTCAAGATGCCTAATTGGAAGAAAATGGTTACATTATTTTTTGTTGATGGCTCATGTTTAAGAGACTCAGTAGGAGTACGGAGAGCCGGATACGCCGTGTGTACAATCACTGGTATCCTAGAAGCATCTTGGCTCGAAAGAGTGTATTCTGCTCAAGTGGCTGAATTGGTTGCTCTTACTAGGGCATGCCATGCGGCTGACAAAATGAAGGTAACTATCTATACTGACAGCAGATAATGATTTGGAATCGTCCATGATTTTGGCCAAATATGGTCACAGAGGGGTTTTCTGACCTCCTCTAGTTCTCCAGTGAAAAATGGTGAAAGAATTGAGGAGTTGTTGCACGCAATTCAGTTACCTCTTGAAATTGCCGTGGTGAAATGCAGTGCTCATGTGAAATCACAGGACTTTGTGTCAATGGGAAACGGATATGCAGATCAAGTCGCAAGGTTTTGTGCATTGAACTGTATAACATTTGAGGATCAGTGGGAATTGTTACCTGAAACAGAAAATGAGACATGCACAGGTTATGCATTAAGAGTGGTTGACACATTGGAGGAATTAAAATTGTTGCAGTGTCATGCCAGCAGAGAGGAGAAGCGCTCTTGGCTTAAGATGCAATGTGTACAAAGACCAGATGATTTGTGGGTTTCAGATGAGGGGAAAATGGTTTTGCTGATCAGTCTTCTGTCACAGTTTGCAAGGTTTTACCATGGGCAGTCACATATTGGGAGAGTTGCCATCATCAAGTTGTTCAAAATTGATTGGTTCAACCCAAAGTTCCGGCAAGCAGCAGAAGTGATTTGTCACCGGTGCATCATCTGTCAGCAGATGAATGTGAAGGAAGGGACAGTGGTGAATTTGAGCCACATTGGGAGAGCAGGAGGTCCATTTAGTAGAATGCAATTGGGTTTTATTGAGATGACTGTGTGCGAAGGTTTGAGATACATGTTGGTGATTGTGTGTATCCTTAGTCACTGGATTGACGCATACCCCACATGTAGAAATGACAGTCTCACAGTAGCAAAGCTGCTGCTTAGGGAATTGATACCACGTTTCGGGTTTCCGATCTCTTTAGAATCAGATAGGGGAAGTCACTTCAACAATGAGGTGGTTAAGCTCTTGTATGCAGCATTAAACATTGAGCATAAGTTGCATTGTAGCTACCGACTTGAAGCATCGGGACTAGTGGAACAGATAAATGGTACCCTGAAATCGAGAATGGCAAAAATGTGTGCAGCTACAAATTTGAAATGGCCTGATGCGTTGCCCTTAGTGCTAATCTCAATGAGAAACACACACAACAAGAAAACAGGACTTTCTCCTCATGAAATTCTCATGGGCCGAACTATGAGACTGCCCGCGGTGCCTGCAAATGCTCTTGTGAATATCACGGATGATATGGTGTTGGACTACTGCAAGGGTCTGGCTGACATGGTCCGCTCTTTCTCTCACCAGGTGGAGGCCACCACATTGCCACCGATAAGTGATCCAGGTCACAATCTGAAAGCTGGTGACTGGGTTGTCATCAAGAAACACGTGAGGAAGTTGTGTTTGGAGCCACGTTGGAAGGGGCCATATCAAGTAATACTGACAACTACTACTGCTGTGAAGTGTGTGGGAATTCCAAATTGGATTCATGCCAGTCACACGAAAAAGGTGACGTGTCCGACTGATGAAGAAATTGAGTTGTCGAAAGTAACAGCAAAAGAAAAGGAAGTCTCAGGGCCAGAGAGTAATCAAAGGGGAACTGAGACAGAAGGAGAGCCCGTTGAGGACGGCTTGGTCACTTCAGTAAGAGACGAGACCCAAAGGGGTGACAGTGAGCCTAACTCAACTGAGGCGCCAGGAGGACCGACCCAAAGAGAGGTTCTCCCAGAAGCAGACGGATGTGGGTTTGAGGTTGAGCCCCTGACAGACCCAGAAAGAGAAGAAGCTGAGGCAGAAGAGGGTCAGGGTGTCTGGACTCCTCCTGAGCCAATTGCAAGTCCATCGAGAGAAAGCACCATAGAGTCAGAGGAGGGCCACGAGCTGCCACAAGAAAGATCAAAGACCAAGGGGACGCTGAAAGGAGACAAGTGGCCAAAGTCGCAAGTAACAAAAGGAAAGGTGGTTGTTGATGAAACGATAGAGGAAGAAGTTTATACTACATGGAAAGAAGATCTCAGTGAAGGAGAATTACAGAGTGAGCGTAAATTGAAAAGAAAGAAAGTAGCAAACAGAAGGTACACAGGTCCTGAATGGGCGTATGCAACATCAGCTGAATGATAACAAGAGTTCTTGGCATTCTGTTTTGATCGAGAAGTCCCAGGTCAATACTATGGTACCTGAGTTTGGCCACAAAGAAAAGAGACTGTGTTAAGTTGAAATTGAGCTAAAGGAAGATGAAAAAAAAGAGACTGATAAGTTACCGGATGTGACACTGTTAACCTGAATTGACCTTTGAAAACTAATTTTGACAAGCTGCTGACCTGAATTGACAAGGATCTTGGGATTGAATGAAAGCCTGTAAATATTTGCTAAAGAGAGACTTTGCTTAGCATTTGCCGAAGACAAAAAAAAAAAGAGAAGAAAAAATAAATCTATAAACCATTCTCAGTTGGTTGTTTACACTTGTAGCGCTCTGCTTTCTGATTCTTTACAGATCATGCCTAGCACGGGAGATGATAATGGGGGAAGTAGGCGTTGTAAATTTTTGGGTGTTGCTTTGGGTGTTGTATGTGTAATATTCATTATAGCTTTGTTTGTGGAAATGCGATTGGTGGATGAGAATGAAACTAACAATGCTACAATTCCTGAGACTGCTACACTAACTCCTTGGGAGAGGTTTGAGCAAGATACGAAGTATTTGCATGAAGGCACTAACACAAAAGGAGAACTGTCTACTAATGTTTTCTATCGCTTGCTGAGTGAGTATGTTGATACCATGGATGCGAAAGCTTGTTATGTGTGTACACAAATCACTGTTTCAGTGCAAGAGGGAGTTACCTATCATAGTCTACCTTTAACTTATGGGATAAGTTGTAGTTTGTTACTAACCCGGTTTTATAACCAGGAAGAGATACAATATTTCTATTCTAACCACAACCTTGTGTTCTCCTATGTGCCTATCATAGATTTGAATAGCTTAGCAAAATATTATGCCATAAAGTTAGTCAAGGGGTTCTTTGAAGCAACGTTAACAATTAGTACATCTTATGCACACCGCAATAATTTGACTTGCTTGCTTACAACTGTAGAGAAAAACTTTCTAGATCACATTGAAGATAGAAGGAGGGTTTTGAAGGGGAAACTAAAGAAAAGCTTGCAGCAACGATCCTTTATTAATAGTGGGAGTTATTGTGCGGTTAGGGAACAAGGGAAATTAGCTTTAGATGCACTACATGTAGGTAAGCTTTGCATAACACGACCTAAGTCATATTATGACAATGTGTTTGTGGGAACGAGTGAATGTAAGCATGTGTTTTTGTTTCAGAATAAGTGGACGTTCATGTTAAATGGACAGGATCCAGCGATCCCTGGGGTCTATTATATTTGTGGACTTAATGCTTATTACCGTCTTCCAAAGGGATAGTATGGGACATGTTATTTGGGGATAGTTTTCCCAAAGATATATCAGCTAGAGGACTTGAAGAAGTTTCTGAGGGTGTCTGAATTACATCGTACTAGACAAAAGAGAGAGACTGCTGCTGGTGTAGTAGGAGATATATTTGGAGCTATAATTCCTTCAGTGGGAGTTATCTTAAACTCCATAAAGATTCAAAAGTTGTCTACTATTGTGGATAACATGCTGACAAATTTTACAGGAGCTATACTCCTGATGGATACTGAACTTGCTGCGGAGAGGTCTCTTCAAAACAGGCTTGCTTTAGACATTCTTTTAGCCAAAAATGGCGGAGTCTGTAAGATGCTTAATGCGCGTCACTGCTGTGCCTACATACCTGACAATAGTAATGAGATTAGAAGTATGCTTACTAACCTAACAAGAGATAGTACTGATTTGAAGGAATTGAAAGAACCAGGTGTTTGGGAAAAGTTTGGAAAAGAACTTGCTCATGTGGAAAGCTGGTTTAGTAATAGTTCGCATGGAATATAGGCAAAAATAATACAGGGAATAATGATTGTTTTGGCTTGTTTATTTGGATTATGGTTATCATGCAAAATTTGTAAAAGAATTAGAGCAAAATTGGCAAAACGTAATGCGAGGAGGGAAGAAAAGAAAAGGGAAAAATGTTCAGAGCAAAATATGAAAAGACAAGGGAAGAAATTGAGATGAAGGAACTCAGAAGATGAATAAATTGTGAAGAAAGGATTTTTGTAATGACAAGAGTCATCAGAGGAGGGATTCTTGGAGTGTGACCTTTATAATCAATATTAACATGAAAAGCTTGCAAAATAATGTATAAATGATGCTGCATAGAAAATGTGGTAGAATAAATATTAATGCACATGTTTGAAATGTGCCCACGGGGAGTGGCCACCACAGTATACTATGATTAATGAAACTGACAAATGATGAATTAAATATTGTACTAATGTATGATTTTGTATTAGCATTAAGAGTTATGTATTAGGGTTTTGCTAAATTAATCACTAGGCCTCAGTTAGCAAGGGGCTGGGCCTAGCCGCCTGGTCTCATATTAAATGTGTTTTTCTAACGTGCATGTGCTGTTTTCCTGAAGGACATAAAGCTGTGCTTTTCCAGAAGCTAGAGATGTGTGTGTAACCGTAGTAAATTATTTCTCATGAGACTCGACTTGCTCAAGGGGACATTCTTGCCGAATGCAACAGTGTAATTCGCAACTGGTACAAGGTTGCCTAAACCAAGGGAAGACAATGGAACTACTGACTGGAGTGACTAGTGTAACTTTTCCTACCTGACATTCTACCCGTTGAAGACATTAATCATGGGAGCCAATAAACTGCATGAGAACTGTCTTAGGTGAAATGGATTATTGGACAGAGATAACAATGCACCAAATATTGCCCAATTGGAAATTAGAGAATTGTCCGGCAACTTTGATATAACAACGTGACACAAGGGGAAATCAGCCATTCTTACTCTGCCATTACCGAGCCATTCCCAGCCGTCCTCCCTACCACTTTGATGCTGTTATTTATCCTTACTCTTGAAGAGACTTTGGGCCAGATGTATCATCAAGGCCATTTGCGATTCGGAAATAACGATTTTTAAGAAATCGCTATTTCCGACTCGCAAAGTGCCATGTATCACATTTGCGAATCGGTAATAGCGATTTCTTAAAAATCGCAAATGCTATTACCGATTCTCAAATTGCGATACCGGCCTAATTCGCACCTATGGGCTTGTTGGTCCATATCTGCGAATTTTTTGCATTTCCAAAATTGCGATTTCTGAACCAGAAATCAAAATTTTGGAAATGCAAAACCCCAGGGTGCTGGAGGCCTAAGGCACCCTCTGCTGCACCCCAAAATTATTTTTGGGGACATGTAAGGTGCACACATGCCAAAAGGGCATGTGTGCTTTAAATGTACAATTTAAAAATGCATTTTAGATAAATTTTTTAATTTTGCACATGGTTACCACCAAGTTCAACTTGGTGGTAATTAGCGATTCCTAAATACCAAAATCACATTTAGGAAGTGCTTCATACATGTGCTAAGGAATCGCAAATAAGTAATCCTTAATTACGATTTCTAATTCAGAGAGTCGCAATTTGTGACTCTCTAAACAGGGTCGCAATTTTAAAGAATTGCTATTTTAGCGATTCCTTAAAATTGCATTCAGAATGTAATTCATACATTCTGAAATGGCATTTTGCATTCGCAAACGGGCATTCGCACCGTTTGCGAATGCAAAATGCTTTCATACATCTGGCCCTTTGTCTTTAGCTGTTAGATGCCCTAAACCATCCTCGCCTTACCCTTTGCCTGATTTGCACTTGTCCTCCTTATGAGGGAAGAGCCTTTTGCTATGCCCTGCTGAGCCTTACCTGCTTATCCTGGCTGATAGCGAATCGACTACTGTCCTGAGGACGAAGATTGTCACTATATGCCACCCCATTCGATGGGTAACTATCTGATGATGAATTGTAATTGTCTGTTTGCCTTTTCTTTCTAGGTACCAACTGCTCTTTTGACAGAGGCCATAGTTAGATTTTTTCTAAATTCATGTTACTAAATTGTTTTGCATGAAGCCCAACATGCTGATGCTAATTCGAGGTTAGCTAAGGAATTCACTAAATCGGGCGCAAATAGACAAATGACTGAATCTTTGCATTGTTGAATACTGTACTAATGATACTCTGCTAAAGTTGATTCATGTTGACGTTGTGTTTTGTTCTGATGTTCCTGATTTTTGCTTTGATAAAGTCTTATTCAAGTTGCCATATTATAATGCTTTTGATGTGCTTATTGATATTGAGATTAATAAACATGACCATAGAATTGTAACTAATAGGGAATAAATATCTTAACCTTTACTAGATTTGTGTGATCATTTATTGGTTGGAAGGTCATGGTGTTTCATCCTTATTGGAGGATATTGATAAGTAGAATTGATTACTTACTGTGAATATTGATGAAGTGATTGATCTATTGATTGAAATGCCAAATAGCTATCTCATCCTAAGGAGTCCCCAATCAGGGTAAAAAGGTTCATTGGCCTGAAACAAGTCCCTGTATAAGTAAATTTAGCTAGGTCGGGACGCGTTTTCAGTTCTGTGCACCTAGTTGATGACTCACATCTGCTTCTCCCTCCAGCACCCTTGTTCCTCCCCTGAGCTTCTTGATACTTCTAACCTGGGAGCTCTGTGTGCAGCAGCTACCCATCATCTTTTCCAAAAGGCTCCACTCGTTACAGTGCTGACTTGCTCCTCTGATTGCAGGATTGCTCTTTGTTTCTTTTTTCCTTGTTTTTCTTCATTTCTTGCTCCCTACTCTCTGTTCAGTTACATTATTGTCCTGTGTCTCTTCCTTGATATTGTCGACTCCCTGTCCTTTGCATACTGGTGATTCTAATTTTGCATGCACACTCTCTCATACTTGTTGATACCCATATTCTTAATCTTGGATTATTGCCTCTTACTCTGTTACAGCGCTGTCCTTGTTTGTTTGTTGCTTCCTTTTATTGAATTGCCCTATTCCCAAACTATGAGTTCAGTTCAGCCTCTGATATTACAATTCAGTGTTACATTTTCCCTGAGCCCTGTTCATGTTTTTGTATTCTTTTCTGTATTCCCTTTTGTGTTCTTGTGTGGTTGCTTTGAAAGTTTGAGTATTGTTATTACCGATGGTGGCAGTGAAATTCAGAGGCTTGGTGCCTCTTGCATAGAGACTCACTCAGCTCTCCTTCTCCAAACGAGGTGCTGGATGTCTTCTGAAACACTGTGAAAGTAAATGTTCCTTCACGTTTGGCACAATCTTCTCCTCTCACAGAGAGATCCCTTTCCAAGAAGCATAAAACTGAAATGTATGATAGTTTGTCTATTGTTCTTCTGTTTGTACCTTCACATTCCCTTCTTATTATTCATCATTCTGTGTATGCCTTATTTGTAGTGTTTTGTCTTTGAAGGCATAACACAGTTCAGATTCAATGTTCTATTCCCTGTCTGTTGCAAATTGTTTCAGTTCGTAGCGTGTCTTTTTCTTCTCTTTCTCAACATTCAGGTATCTCCTTGTACTCTCCTCTAATATTACCTTGTACTTACAGCAAGCAAGTTTTCTTGATCATTAGAATAGTGCCAATTTCAAAAGAGTCCCTGACAATAAGATCCCACAAATCTGTAAACTTCAAGAGACAGCCTCATGCGAGTATTGGTGTGAAGACCAGCCTGCCAGATCTCAACAGAAAGATTATTAGCTCCCAATGTGGTCCCTTACAGGAGTCAGCAGTCCTCAAGTAATGGTGCACCCCTAAGACCTGTGCAAACCACCAACAGCCCAATACTACTATACCCCAATGAGGAATGGGCACAGACCCCATCCATACACTGCCATTTATCAAGAGATCACTGGGACCCAGAAGAAGCTGCCATACTCCTCAAACGCACCTACTGCCTCAAATACAGACCGCAGCCCTGAAGGTCAGCTCATAACAACCGCAAACAAATCCAATATCCCCAGGTGAGGGTGGACCATGGATTTAGGCATTGGAGAGGTTGATGGTGTTAGCATGGTTGTGGGGACTTGGTGTGGACTCTGGAATGGTGAGTGTTTGAGTGACACATGTTTGATAGACATGATGATAGGTGGCTTACCTTGTCAGCAACGGTTCTAGCTACAGGGCTTTCAGGTCTAAATAGGTTCAAACAGATGATGCCCTTGCCTTGGCCACTCGTAGCTTGAGGAACCTAGGCAAGGGCTCTGGGAGGATATGGCGGGTTGGAAAATAAAGTAATATCACTCCCTTTTGAGATGGAGTGGGTGCTGGGAAATCTTGAGGTGTATTCGTGTTGAGAGGGAAGCTGGGAAATGAAGTCTGCTTGCCTAGCTTCTTCTTCTAAAGATTGTCCCAGTGGGAAACCAGTGACTCCACTTCCTGTAAAGATAGATGCTAGTAAATGAAGTCTGCCTCCACGGCTTCTTCTTTTAAATATATTTTTGGCAGAAAAAAGTGATTTCACTTCCTGTACAGGTGGAGGAACTGAAATTCAGTGGTGTCACTTCCTGCTTTTCAATTATCATGGTATCAATATATTGGCAGCGATATTAGGCAGATGACAGCTGCCCAAGGTGTCAATATTGGGTAGTGATATCAGGCAGATGGCAGCTCCACATAGAGGAATTTGTGGATTACACCTGCTACTCATGGTGCACTCAAGAACCTACAAATGGCAGCCTCATTGGTAGTGGTGGTAGATGAACTCAGGAAAAAGCTGTGGGGTTTATTTGGGAATTGAATGTGTATTCCTATTAATTGCCAATGGCTCTGGCGATGTTAAGTAACTATTATTTAGAGCTTGTTTCACAATAGTTTCTTGGCAATAGGGTGATGATGAAGCCTATCAACTTAAACAGTTTTGGTGAAGAGGTTTGTAATTAAGCCATGTTCAAAGCAGCGAAGTATCGGATGGCACATAGCTTGGACGGCTGGTGGTTCCACAAAGACAACCAAGGTCAACTATGTACAGCAGACACGTATATGTACAACACCGTCTGAGTAGTACAGATCACTTTAATGAGATTTACTCTTTGACTGGAAGCCTGTATAATGTAGCTAAGAGGCAACAGCTTGAGATAACCAATCAGCCCCTGCTAATAAACTGGCTGTCTGATTTGAAAGGATTTTGAACCTTGAGGAAGGTAGAGGTACATAATACAGTTGTAAACCAATAATTTGATCATCATTAAAAAAAAGGATAATCTTTTTTCAATTTTCTCCTGTGGAATTGCAAGATGATATCAAGGCCTAAACCATGGTAATTAAGTAAGATTGAAGTAAACAAAAAAGGAAATGCAAGTTAAAAACATAAATGGCTACCCTTATCTCTGAAATATTTAATTCCAAATGAAGCCTATATGTATGTGTATATGGATATAAGTTAACTAAGCTCTTCCTCAAATTTGCGAGTGTGGGGTTTGATTACCAGGAAACAGAACTTGCTTAAATATTTACTGTAATCACTGATTGCTTTGACTGGAAATACACACGGGGTGACGAGAAAAAGAGAAGGTAAAAAGAGGGAAATCAAGAAAGGAAAAATAAGGAAGGAAAGGGGAAGTATTGGGGAAAGGATAGAAACAGGATGGGATCCGCACATTAGTTTGGCTCCTTGAGACAGTGAAATGATACCAGTACCACCTGAGGGTGCAAGAGCACAATCCGTGATCCCAGCACCTGGAAACTGAACATAGGCTGGAGGAGAGCAGCCGGAGGCTGTGATTGATTGATTGATTGGTTTTGTTGGGTGCGCAGATCATGGGGACTGGTAGGTTGGTGACTGGCCCACACTGCATAAGATGGTAATGTTAGACTGCTGCTGAGCCACGCAAAGCCAGAAGGAGTGGGCCAAGGGCAGTGGCCACCAGCTCCATTTCACCTGAGGAAAGCAGTAAGGATTCTGGCCCCGAACGCAGGTAGCCCCACTGGGGGAGGCCCAGGTGCCAGAGCAGCACACAGAGTCTGGATTATCTATGCCTGTTCATGTAGCGCCGTGCCTAGTACCCCAACCTTGAGGTACACATGGGCAGAGCGGCTTCTGCCCTCGACCGAGATAGCTGGCTGTCTGCTTGAGCTCCCCAGTGAGGGCTGATGAACAGGAGGGGTGAACGTGGTCAGACATGCTTCACTGCATAGTGTGCCCTGCTCCTGGACCTTCAGTGGGCCTGGCACAGTGGGACTGCAAACTCAACGATGAGCAGCGGTGGCAGATGTGGCACGTGTCCTAGTGATGGCTGCTTGATCTGCTGACCCCTAGTGACCTCAGACCCAAGCAGTGAGGGTCTGGTTGATCACAGTTATCCTCTCTGTGTGACCCCCTTATGTGTAAACACTGAAATTAAGAAGTCTTCAAATAACGGAGGAGTCAGTCATGAGGAGTCTCCAATATCATTTATTCTGCTTCCACTGCAGCAGTGGAGTCTCTGAACATTTGCCAGAGAGTCTACTTCAGCTTACAAATTACCCAGTTTACATAATATGTAGTCACAGAGGAAATAGTGAAAAACAATGATCTCAACACAAAAATTATCATAAAATAGAAAAGGTCCTTGAGAAATGCAGCTGTAGCAGTAAGATTTCAAACAACTTGCCATTTATTATTAATAACACTTAATTGGTTTCCTTCCTTTCTCACAAAATCTGGCTACACTTTAAACAAGCCATTAATCGCTGACCTTGACAATGACAACAGGGAGTTTGTAGTATTTATAACTAATCTTATGAGAACATCTGTGCAGTGTCAGCTTCCCTATCAGCTTTCAGGCCCTGGTGACAGTTTACAAGACACAGGGTTTGATTTACATTTCAGTGGATGGGTTACTCCGTCACAACAGTGACTGATATCCTGGATGCCACAACCTAAATCCCACAGGAAATATTGGGATTTAGATTTCGACTGACGGGGTGGAGTAACCCGTCCCACAAAATCCAAATCAGGGCCTAAGTGAGAGATAAACACTTTCCTTTAGTGATTTTTGAGCGGGAAGGAAAACTTTCTGCAGTCAAAGCCTGTCCTTAGGCACGTAATTCAACTAACCTCTCCATGAACCCAGCTCCACTCAGTTGAAATGGATAAACATGTTTATCCCAGGAATAAGTTCATGTAAAAAGTTAAAAAAGAGGAAAAAAGACAATACGAAAAAGGACAATCTCTCTCATTTGGACTACCCTTATAAATTGCACACACACGTTTACTTATAAAAGATCTGTTGCCTCAGAGAAAGATCCAGAAGCCAGCTGGTTTGAATCCCACAAAAATCCCCACACAGTACACTGATGCTGAGTGAACTAGGAGATCGCCATTGGAAATGGAGTCCTCCTGCAGGCCAAACTGGCATATGACGCCAGGAGATCTGCAAAAACACCACCAGAAGACAAACTGGAAACAGCACAGATGTCATCAGTGCATGTTCTGATTTTAAAACTTGCCTCTTTCCAATGCACACAGCTTGATACCTATAGGCCAGGAGGTTGACTCCCTGATGACATGGTGGATCACATGTCTGCAACAATCAGCAAACAAAACAAGTGCAACCCCACAATCAAAACACGCATATCCGCTTTGGAGGATGAATCAACCAGCCACAATGAAAACCAGCACAATATGGGCAGTACCATCAATATGTCCAAATTACCGTCATGGGCAAAAATTAATACCTAAAGACTCGATTGAGGCATAATAATCTACGTGTTCTGGGGATCCCGGATTCCACCTGCATGGGAAACATGACAGGCTATATTTAGGGCCTACTAAAAGCACTCTTTGGGACAGATAGTTTCCTCACAATGATCATGGTTGAGCGTGCCCATCGCACGCTGGGACCCCGTCTCCCACTGGGTACTTCCCCTCTGTCAGGACAGATGGCACAAACTCCTACCTTACCAGTCTGTGACCTGGTTTCACAGAGATGATATAGACCCAACACCTTATGTCTAATCCTTCCTACTCATAGAGAAATAAACACCAGGTGGATAGATCAGGGCTCGGGAAGAGGGTCTTGTTTGTTGGTGCTATAAGTAAATTCCTTGATTAGCTATTGAGGACTGAAGAGAAAGAAAACCTGTTAGAAACTTCGTAGTGCTTAAACCCTTTGATTCCTTCACTAGACTGTGTGTCCACAATTCCCTTGTCTCCGATATGTATCTGCAATTCAGCTTGCTTTTCTTAAGGAAATCTGCACCAGGATAAGAATGTATGAAAACTCTTCTGGTTGTGGTGAGTGGTAGTTCGGTCACATCCAACATCAATTCTCACAGAAACCAAGATCCAATGACCTGTAAAATATTTGCAAAGATTATCTCACACTCTCATTTACAACTATAAAACAAGGTTACATTTCTTGGCTCTGGACTACTACGTACAGTATTTCTGAGTGACCCCCATGAGTTAGACACTGAGGGATAAGATGAGTGGCCATGGACGTCAGTAGAGAGAGAGGACCCCATTGATGTGGAGTCCCTTACTGGGTCCTTGCCTAGCAGCAGCGCCACCTCCCATTCCCCGTCACCTGAGGAGCTCAGAGATAGGCAGGAAGAGAGGGACCTGAGGCTACAGCTAGCCAGGCTGGCTGTAGAAGAGAGAAAGGTTGAGCTGGAAAAAGCCATAGTCCAGGAGAGGATGGCAGAGACTGAAAGGGCCTTTGCCAGGTAAAGTCTCACTCTAGAGCGCAGTCTGACAGATCTGGACTCACCAGTACTGCACGTGGAGTCCAGTGGTGGCAGCATAGATTGTAGTGTTGGGCACAATCTTTACCTACCCACAGACTTAATACCTGGGTTCAAGGAGGGGGACAACATACATCAGTGGCTGAGGGAGTATGAGGAATCTCTAGTTCCGTGCAGGATTCCTGAGAAAGATTGGGGAACTGTCCAAGAGAGCTATATTCCTGAGATGGAAAGGGATGCCCTACTGGCCCCAGAAGGGAGTGACAGGCAGGGGTATCCCCACATCAGAAAGGCCCTGGTAGAAAAGTATGGTCTCACCCCTGAAGACTACAGGTTGAGGTTCAGAGGCAGCAAGAAGCGGTCTCACCAGTCTTGGGAGGATTTCATGGGGACTTGTAGCAAAGCACTACAAGGATGGGTGGGGGGTAGCAAAGCAACCACTTATGAAGGGTTGTTTAATCTCATTCTAAGGGAGCACATGTTCTGTTGCTGTTTTTTCAGAGCTACGCCAACACCTGTCACACTGTGAGTTCTCCGACCCCAGAGAGCTTGCAAAGGAGGCTGACCACTGGCTTACTGCCAGGGGAACTGGTCCGACATCAAGGGCCGTCTTAGGTTCACCCCAGGAAGGGGTGGGGGAGGTTCTGGGCAGACCAGGCCAAGTTCTCAGTGGGGGGGGAGTAGGATCGCAAAGGACCTATCCTCTTACGTATGTCTTAGCGGGCTCCTTGTTGGTGCACCAAGGTGAGAATTTAACTGACCCCGACAACGTTCTGAGCGGGGAGGGTGCACGATCCACAGGGACCTGTCCTTCTCCGCAGGACTTGGAAGGCACCGGGAGAGGCCCCAAGGAGGGAGGGTAGTCATTACCAAAGGCTGATCCTCTAAAAGGGATCCCCTACAGTCTGAAGGAGAAGGGGGGACACCTGGAAACAGGATTGCTCCAACTCTGGAGATCAGCAGCACCACCCTGCAAAGGGGGGTGCAGACGCTTCCGTTTAAGGGTTTGCGGAAGGGCAGTCCCCTAACTCCTGTCCAGCCCAAGGGTACCATTCCTAGGTTGGAAGACCAGGTCCTGGGCAACCCCCTAGATCTGGGAGTAGAGACTGCTGTAACCAGCATCCCTACTGATGCAGTCCCCAGGGATTCAGTTCCTGAAAGGGACGGTTTGAGGGAGGACGCTCCCCTAACTCATGGCCAGCCCAAGTGTACCATCCCTAGGTTGGAGGACCAGGTCCAGGGTAGCTCCCTTTACCTGGAGGTGAAGAAGGCTGTCCCCAGTCTCTCTACCATTACTTCTGGGGGTATCACTCCTGATGGGAGGGTGCAGAACTCTAGAAGGAGGGGCAGGAGGAGGAAAGGCTCTTTCCTGACCCTGGCTCAGCCAGAGGGGAAGGACCCTGGGTTGGGAGACCAATTACAGGGGTGCTTCTCCAAACTGGTGGGTGAGCTTACCAGGATGACTGTAACCAGCACCCAGGCAGTTTTGGATTCTGGGGGTATCACTCCTTGGAGGAGGAGGTGGAACCCTAAAAGGAGGGGCAGGAGGAGAAACTCTCCCCTGGGCCCTATTCAGGCTATGGGACCAGTCCCTAGGCTAGAAGACCAGTGGCAGGGGGTAACTCCTGAACTGGTGGGAAGGAGAGTGGAGAGAGGATGCTATGCACCTCGGGCTTCCGCCCCCACCCCTCCCTCAGAGAGGTTTCAGAGACCAGAGGCCCCGGGATGGCCTGGGGCCTGGCTCTGGCCACAGACAACTAGGACGCCTCCATGAGTTAGTGGAGGAGGCTGCCCTGGCTTGTAGTGGGTACCAAGGGGTACTTACACCTTGCACCAAGTCCAGGTATCCCTTATTAGTGTAGAGGGGTGTCTAGCAGCTTAGGCTGATAGAAAAGGTAGCTTAGCAGAGCAGCTTAGGCTGAACTAGGAGACGAGTGAAGCTCCTACAGTACCACTAGTGTCATATGCACAATATCATAAGAAAACACAATACACAGATATACTAAAAATAAAGGTACTTTATTTTTATGACAATATGCCAAAGTATCTCGGTGAGTACCCTCAGTATGAGGATAGCAAATATACACAAGATATATGTACACAATTCCAAAATATGCAGTAATAGCAATAGAAAACAGTGCAAACAATGTATAGTCACAATAGAATGCATTAGGGGCACATAGGGATAGGGGCAACACAAACCATATACTCTAGAAGTGGAATGCGAACCACGAATGGACCCCAAATGTGACCATGTAGAGGGTCGCTGGGACTGTAAGAAAACAGTGAGGGTTAGAAAAATAGCCCACCCCAAGACCCTGAAAGGTGGGTGCAAAGTGCACCTAAGTTCCCCAGAGAGCACAGAAGTCGTGATAGGGGAATTTTGCAAGGAAGACCAACACCAGCAATGCAACAACGATGGATTTCCTGACGAGAGTACCTGTGGAACAAGGGGACCAAGTCCAAGAGTCACGATCAAGTCGGGAGTGGGCAGATGCCCAGGAAATGCCAGCTGTGGATGCAAAGAAGCTGCCACCAGATGGTAGAAGCTGTGGATTCTGCAAGAACGACAAGGGCTAGAAACTTCTCCTTTGGAGGATGAATGTCCCACGTCGTGAAGAGTCGTGCAGAGGTGTTTCCGTGCAGAAAGACCGCAAACAAGCCTTGCTAGCTGCAAGGGTTGCGGTTAGGGTTTTTGGATGCTGCTGTGGCCCAGGAGGGACCAGGATGTCGCCAATTGCGTGAGGAGACAGAGGGGGTGCCCAGCAAGACAAGGAGCCCTCTCAGAAGCAGGCAGCATCCGCAGAAGTGCCGGAACAGGCACTACGAAGTGGAGTGAACCGGAGCTAACCCGAAGTCACAAAGGAAGGTCCAAAATACCTTGGGTACCTGTAGAAAAGTACCATCTTGCCTGGCATGTTACCCCCATATTTCACTGTATATATGTTGTTTTAGTTGTATGTGTCACTGGGACCCTGCCAGCCAGGGCCCCAGTGCTCATAACTGTGCCCTGTATGTGTTACCTGTGTTATGACTAACTGTCTCATTGAGGCTCTGCTATCCAGAACCTCAGTGGTTATGCTCTCTCATTTTCTTTCCAAATTGTCACTAACAGGCTAGTGACCAATTTCACCAATTTACATTGGCATACTGGAACACCCTTATAATTCCCTAGTATATGGTACTGAGGTACCCAGGGTATTGGGGTTCCAGGAGATCCCTATGGGCTGCAGCATTTCTTGTGCCACCCATAGGGAGATCTGACAATTCTTACACAGGCCTGCCAGTGCAGCCTGAGTGAAATAACGTCCACGTTATTTCACAGCCATTTACCACTGCACTTAAGTAACTTATAAGTCACCTATATATCTAACCTTTACCTGGTAAAGGTTGGGTGCTAAGTTACTTAGTGTGTGGGCACCCTGGCACTAGCCAAGGTGCTCCCACATTGTTCAAGTCAAATTCCCTGGACTTTGTGAGTGCGGGGACACCATTACACGCGTGCACTATACATATGTCACGACATATGTGTAGCGTCACATTGGTAACTCCGAACATGGCCATGTAACATGTCTAGGATCATGGAATTGTCACCCCAATGCCATTCTGGCATTGGGGAGGCAATTCCATGATCCCCCGAGTCTCTAGCTCAGACCCGGGTACTGCCAAACTACCTTTCCCGGGGTTTCACTGCAGCTGCTGCTGCTGCCAACCCCTCAGACAGGTTTCTGCCCTCCTGGGGTCCAGCCAGGCCTGGCCCAGGAAGGCAGAACAAAAGACTTCTTCAGAGAGAGGGTGTTACACCCTCTCCCTTTGGAAAAAGGTGTCAGGGCTGGGGAGGAGTAGCCTCCCCCAGCCTCTGGAAATGCTTTGATGGGCACAGATGGTGCCCATCTCTGCATAAGCCAGTCTGCACCGGTTCAGGGATCCCTCAGCCCTGCTCTGGGGCGAAACTGGACAAAGGAAAGGGGAGTGACCACTCCCCTGACCTGCACCTCCCCTGGGAGGTGCCCAGAGCTCCTCCAGTGTGCTTCAGGCCTCTGCCATCTTGGAAACAGAGGTGCTGCTGGCACACTGGACTGCTCTGAGTGGCCAGTGCCAGCAGGTGACGTCAGAGACTCCTTCTGATAGGCTCCTTCAGGTGTTGCTAGCCTATCCTCTCTCCTAAGTAGCCAAACCTCCTTTTCTGGCTATTTAGGGTCTTTGCTTTGGGGAATTCCTTAGATAACGAATGCAAGAGCTCATCAGAGTTCCTCTGCATCTCTCTGTTCACCTTCTGCCAAGGAATCGACTGCTGGCCACGCTGGAAGCCTGCAAAACTGCAACAAAGTAGCAAAGACGACTACTGCGACCTTGTAACGCTGATCCTGCCGCCTTCTCGACTGCTTTCCTGGTGGTGCATGCTGTGGGGGTAGTCTGCCTCCTCTCTGCACTAGAAGCTCTGAAGAAATCTCCTGTGGGTCGACGGAATCTTCCCCCTGCAACCGCAGGCACCAAAGAACTGCATCACCGGTCCTCTGGGTCTCCTCTCAGCACGACGAGCGAGGTCCCTTGAACTCAGCAACTCTGTCCAAGTGACTCCCACAGTCCAGTGACTCTTCAGTCCAAGTTTGGTGGAGGTAAGTCCTTGCCTCCCCACGCTAGACTGCATTGCTGGGAACCGCGTGGTTTACAGCTACTCCGGCTCCTGTGCACTCTTCCAGGATTTCCTTTGTGCACAGCCAAGCCTGGGTCCCCGGCACTCTAACCTGCAGTGCACGACCTCCTGAATTGTCCTCCGGTGTTGTGGATCCCTCTTTTGTGACTTCAGGTGAGCTCCGGTTCACTCCACTTCGTAGTGCCTGTTCTGGCACTTCTGCGGGTGATGCTTGCTTCTGAGTGGGCTCTTTGTCTTGATGGGCGCCCCCTCTTTCTCCTCACGCAATTGGCGACATCCTGGTCCCTCCTGGGCCACAGCAGCATCCAAAAACCCTAACTGCGACCCTTGCAGCTAGCAAGGCTTGTTTGCGGTCTTTCTGCACGGAAACACCTCTGCACGACTCTTCACGACGTGGGACATCCATCTTCCAAAGGGGAAGTTTCTAGCCCTTGTCGTTCTTGCAGAATCCACAGCTTCTACCATCCGGTGGCAGCTTCTTTGCACCCACAGCTGGCATTTCCTGGGCATCTGCCCACTCCCGACTTGATCGTGACTTTTGGACTTGGTCCCTTGTTCCACAGGTACTCTCGTCAGGAAATCCATCGTTGTTGCATTGCTGGTGTTGGTCTTCCTTGCAGAATTCCCCTATCACGACTTCTGTGCTCTTTGGGGAACTTAGGTGCACTTTGCACCCACTTTTCAGGGTCTTGGGGTGGGCTACTTTTCTAACCCTCACTGTTTTCTTACAAGTCCCAGCAACCCTCTACAAGGTCACATAGGTTTGGGGTCCATTCGTGGTTCGCATTCCACTTCTTGAGTATATGGTTTGTGTTGCCCCTATCCCGATGTGCCCCCATTGCATTCTATTGTGACTATACTTTGTTTGCATTGTTTTCTATTGCTATTACTGCATATTTTGGTATTGTGTACATATATCTTGTGTATATTTGCTATCCTCATACTGAGGGTACTCACTGAGATACTTTGGCATATTGTCATAAAAATAAAGTACCTTTATTTTTAGTATATCTGTGTATTGTGTTTTCTTATGATATTGTGCAAGTGACACTAGTGGTACTGTAGGAGCTTCACTCGTCTCCTAGTTCAGCCTAAGCTGCTCTGCTAAGCTACCTTTTCTATCAGCCTAAGCTGCTAGACACCCCTCCACACTAATAAGGGATACCTGGGCCTGGTGCAAGGTGTACGTACCCCTTGGTACTCACTACAAGCCAGTCCAGCCTCCTACAGTACCTCATTACCATATACTAGGGAATTATAAGGGTGTTCCAGTATGCCAATGTAAATTGGTGAAATTGGTCACTAGCCTGTTAGTGACAATTTGTACAGAGAGAGCATAACCACTGAGGTTCTGGTTAGCAGAGCCTCAGTGAGACAGTTAGGCATCACACAGGGAACACATACATGTAGGTCACAAACTTATGAGCACTGGGGTCCTGGCTAGCAGGGTCCCAGTGACACATAACAAACATACTGAAAACATAGGGTTTTCACTATGAGCACTGGGCCCTGGCTGGCAGGATCCCAGTGAGACAGTGAAAACACCCTGCCATACACTCACAAACAGGCCAAAAGTGGGGGTAACAAGGCTAGAAAGAGGCTACTTTCTCACACATCCCCCCTCCCCCCCAATCGAAGGACAATAAGGCTAACCTTGGCCAGTTGAGACTTTATTGTCTAAGTGGTGATAAGTAGAGAGTAGCTCTGCAATAGACTGGTTACTCCCTTTATCATCCACTATATGGTTACTTCCCTGTGGGGATGTAAACCACCCTGTTTAAAGTTTTGTAGCTAAGCAACAATGTGAAGATATATTTTCCGAGTTTCTATCAGTAAGTTTTAGTTTAGAGCAGTGGGAATTGTCCACTGAACCTATTGTAGTGATGAAAATGCCAGACAGGGATGCTGTCTCAGTAAAGCCATAGCTGGGCAAAAACTCTGTCCATATGGCTGGAAGAGAGAACAGGGATGCTGTTTTTCTTTAGTTGGAGCAGGGCAGGGATGCTGTCCTATTAGCTCCACACTAGGGCAGGGATGCTGTCCTAAGTGTTGTGAGGCAGTGCAGGGTTTCCGCACTAAAGTTTCTCTGGGAGGGTTGGAGGGATGCTCCATATTAACTAAAATGGTGCTCTTTTTCTCACCAATGTTAGTTATCCCACAGAGAGGTACTTCCACCTCAGGGAGTACAGCTATGCCAGCTGATGATTCCCTTGGAACAGGTGCCACCCCAGGAGAGGTTTCTCCCACCACATGAATGGTATCCTGAATGGTAGGGTGGTTAGGGGATACTGTGATACCCTTTTTACCTGTTGTTGGAGAGGGATCCTGAGTTTTCAGGCCTTCTCTCCTTTGCTTTTTCATTTCAGTAGAAATGAGAGGGAACAATTCCTCAGGGATACCCAGCATGACTGCATGGGTATAAAACTCTACATCAGCCCAACCTGAGGCCTCTAGGTCATTACCTAAGAGACAATCTACAGGTAAGCTAGGTGATACTACCACCTGCTTAGGGCCAGTAACTCCACCCCAACTAAGCTGAACTATAGCTAAGGGAAGAAACTTAGTGGAGTTATGGACATCAATAATCTTATACTGTTGTCCAATGATGTGTTGTTCAGGAGCCACAAGGTTTTCAGTCACCAAAGTGATACTGGCACCTGTGTCCCTGTAGGTCTGGGCCTCAACACCATTTATTGAAACTGTCTGCCTGTACTTATCCCTTGTAAGGGGACAAGCAGCCAGTGTGGCAAGGCCAATGCCACTAGGTGTGACATAACTGTCTTGGGACTGACTACCCCAGTTTCTATGATGGACCCATAAGTGAAGCCAACTACACACTTAATTTGACTTTTGCCAGCAGTCCCACCACTGGTACCACTACTGCTAGGGGCACTAGAGTTTGATGTATTAGTGGTGGTAGGCTCAAGGGGTTTACCTGGACAGGACTTATACCCTGGCCTACGGCCTCTGTTTTAACACACAAAGCACCAAGGCTTTTCAATGTGTGCAGGTTGTGAAGAAGAGGAAGAATTTGTTTTATCCCCACCCCCTGAAGAGTGTTTAGGATTTGAAGAAGGATCTTTGGTTTTACCCTTATCCCCATGCTTATCCTGAGATTTCTCACCATCTTTCTTCTTGCCATCCTTGTCACCACCTGTATGAACTTTTCTGTTCACTCTTGTTCTGACCCATTTGTCTGCCTTCTTTCTCAATTATTGGGGAGAGGTCAGATCTGAGTCCACTAGATACTGGTGCAACAAATCAGACACACAATTATTAAGTTATACAGGCTTTCATAGTCAGAAACTTTACTGCCATGTAACCACCCCTCCAAGGCCTTCACTGAATGGTCAACAAAGTCTACCCAGTCTTGTGAAGACTCCTTTTTGGTTTCTCTGAACTTGATCCTCTACTGTTCAGTGGTTAAGCCATAACCATCTAGGAGTGCATTCTTAAGAACTGTAAAATTATTGGCATCACTTTCCTTAACAGTAAGGAGCCTATCCCTACCCTTTCCACTGAACGATAGCCATAGGATAGCAGCCCACTGCCTTTGAGGGACCTCCTGTACAACACAGGCCCTATCAAGTGCAGCAAACCACTTGTTAATGTCATCCCCCTCCTTGTAAGGGGGAACTATCTTGTGCAGATTCCTAGAATCATACTCTTTTACAGGATGACTATTTGGAATACTGCTGCTGCCACCATGGGGTCCAAACCCCAACCTCTGTCTTTCTTTTTCTAAGTCAAATGCTTCCCTGTCTAGATCCAGCTGTTGCTTTTTAAGCTTCAGTCTGCACTCTTCCACTCTCAATCTATTGAGTTCCCTTTCTAACATTCTGTCTTCAGGGAGGGTGGGTTGGGCATGCCTTGACACAGAAGAATGGTGTGAATGAACAGAGGGAGACCTGTCCCTAAACGATGGCACTCTAACAACCTGGCTTACAGAAGTAACACTTCTACTGTGGTGAGAACTCACATTAGTACCAGCCATGCTAGGTGGCCTGCTAGGGGGCAGGTTGGGAAGGTTCCCATCTAACACTTTTACTGGGGGAGCCCCAGAATCAGAGTGTGAACCATCAGCTAATTTCTCACCAGATGTGCCAACTAAGGTCTTATCCTGTTCAATGAGCATATTAACTAACAGTTCTCTTGAGGGATTCTTCCCTACCCCTAAACCTCTTTCAATGCAGAGACTCCTTGCTCCTTTCCAGCTAAGGTGATCATATGCAAGTTTAGTCAGATCAACAGTTTGACCTGTACCAGACATTATAGAAAAGGTTTAAGGGACAGAAAAAGAAAGAAAAAACTTTTCAGAACTTTTTAAGGAACAGAAAAAAACTTTTAAAACTTTTAAAGAACTTTTTGAAAGTTTAGAGGTACTTTTCAGCACTTAGCAAAGGAGTAAGAGAGGAAAAGCAAAACTTTTTGGTTAGGTGTACATACACTGAACTTGTTTTGTATATTTTTATCTTATGAAAAGTACAATATGACAAAGTGGTAAGTAGTTGCAAGTACTTATCCCACCGCTGCACAACCAATGTAGGAGGCTGGCCTGGCTTGTAGTGGGTACCAAGGGGTACTTACACCTTGCACCAGGTCCAGGTATCCCTTATTAGTGTAGAGGGGTGTCTAGCAGCTTGGGCTGATAGAAAAGGTAGCTTAGCAGAGCAGCTTAGGCTGAACTAGGAGACGAGTGAAGCTCCTACAGTACCACTAGTGTCATATGCACAATATCATAAGAAAACACAATACACAGATATACTAAAAATAAAGGTACTTTATTTTTATGACAATATGCCAAAGTATCTCAGTAAGTACCCTCAGTATGAGGATAGCAAATATACACAAGATAAATGTACACAATACCAAAATATGCAGTAATAGCAATAGAAAACAGTGCAAACAATGTATAGTCACAATAGAATGCAATGGGGGCACATAGGGATAGGGGCAACACAAACCATATACTCAAGAAGTGGAATGCGAACCACAAATGGACCCCAAACCTATGTGACCTTGTAGAGGGTCGCTGGGACTGTAAGAAAACAGTGAGGGTTAGAAAAATAGCCCACCCCAAGACCCTGAAAAGTGGGTGCAAAGTGCACCTAAGTTCGCCAGAGAGCACAGAAGTCGTGATAGGGGAATTCTGCAAGGAAGACCAACACCAGCAATGCAACAATGATGGATTTCCTGATGAGAGTATCTGTGGAACAAGGGGACCAAGTCCAAGAGTCACGATCAAGTCGGGAGTGGGCAGATGCCCAGGAAATGCCAGCTGTGGGTGCAAAGAAGCTGCCACTGGATGGTAGAAGCTGTGGATTCTGCAAGAACGACAAGGGCTAGAAACTTCTCCTTTGGAGGATGGATGTCCCACATCGTGAAGAAGCTTTCAGAGGTGTTTCCGTGCAGAAAGACTGCAAACAAGCCTTGCTAGCTGCAAGAGTTGCGGTTAGGGTTTTTGGATGCTACTGTGGCCCAGGGGGGACCAGGATGTCGCCAATTGCGTGAGGAGACAGAGGAGGTGCCCAGCAAGACAAGGAGCCCTCTCAGAAGCAGGCAGCATCGGCAGAAGTGCAGGAACAGGTACTACAAAGTGGAGTGAACTGGAGCTCACCCGAAGTCACAAAGGAAGGTCCCACGACGCCGGAGGACAACTCAGGAGGACGTGCACTGCAGGTTAGAGTGCCGGGGACCCAGGCTTGGCTGTGCACAAAGGAAATCCTGGAAGAGTGCACAGGAGCCGGAGCAGCTGCAAATCACGCGGTTCCCAACAATGCAGTCTAGCATGGGGAGGCAAGGACTTACCTCCACCAAACTTGGATTGAAGTGTCACTGGACTGTGGGAGTCACTTGGACAGAGTTGCTGAGTTCAAGGCACCTCGCTCGTCATGCTGAGAGGAGACCCAGAGGACCTGTGATGCAGTTCTTTGGTGCCTGCGGTTGCAGGGCGAAGATTCCGTCGACCCACGGGAGATTTTTTCGGAGCTTCTAGTGCAGAGAGGAGGCAGACTACCCCCACAGCATGCACCACCAGGAAAACAGTCGAGAAGGCGGCAGGATCAGCATTACAAGGTCGCAGTAGTCGTCTTTGCTACTTTGTTGCAGTTTTGCAGGCTTCCAGCGCGGTCAGCAGTCGATTCCTTGGCAGAAGGTGAAGAGAGAGATGCAGAGGAACTCTGATGAGCTCTTGCATTCGTTATCTCAAGAATTCCCCAAAGCAGAGACCCTAAATAGCCAGAAAAGGAGGTTTGGCTACTTAGGAGAGAGGATAGGCTAGCAACACCTGGAGGAGCCTATCAGAAGGAGTCTCTGATGTCACCTGCTGGCCCTGGCCACTCAGAGCAGTCCAGTGTGCCAGCAGCACCTCTGTTTCCAAGATTACAGAAGTCTGGAGCACACTGGAGGAGCTCTGGGCACCTACCAGGGGAGGTGCAGGTCAGGGGAGTGGTCACTCCCCTTTCCTTTGTCCAGTTTCGCACCAGAGCAGGGCTGGGGGATCCCTGAACCGGTGTAGACTGGCTTATGCAGAGATGGGCACCATCTGTGCCCATCAAAGCATTTCCAGAGGCTGGGGGAGGCTACTCCTCCCCAGCCCTAACACATTTTTCCAAAGGGAGAGGGTGTAACACCCTCTCTCTGAGGAAGTCCTTTGTTCTGCCTTCCTGGGCCAAGCCTGGCTGGACCCCAGGAGGGCAGAAACCTGTCTGAGGGGTTGGCGGCAGCAGCAGCAGCAGCAGCAGCAGCTGCAGTGAAACCCCGGGAAAGGTAGTTTGGCAGTACCCGGGTCTGAGCTAGAGTCTCGGGGGATCATGGAATTGTCTCCCCAATGCCAGAATGGCATTGGGGTGACAATTCCATGATCTTAGACATGTTACATGGCCATGTTCGGAGTTACCATTGTGACGCTATACATATGTCGTGACATATGTATAGTGCACGCGTGTAATGGTGTCCCCGCACTCACAAAGTCTGGGGAATTTGCCCTGAACAATGTGGGGGCACCTTGGCTAGTGCCAGGGTGCCCACACACTAAGTAACTTAGCACCCAACCTTTACCAGGTAAAGGTTAGACATATATGTGACTTATAAGTTACTTAAGTGCAGTGGTAAATGGCTGTGAAATAACGTGGACGTTATTTCACTCAGGCTGCACTGGCAGGCCTGTGTAAGAATTGTCAGATCTCCCTATGGGTGGCACAAGAAATGCTGTAGCCCATAGGGATCCCCTGGAACCCCAATACCCTGGGTACCTCAGTACCATATACTAGGGCAGTGGTTCCCAAACATTTTCGACCCACGGCTCCCTTGATCTCTTGGCCACTGGCTGCGGCTCCCCATTATGTTACTTTTTGTTGGCGGGTGGGGGATGTAAGCCTGGCCTAGGGAGTACATCCATTTTTCTCCCTGAAAAGAATTGGGATGACGCCAATGAAGGTATTGTAATTCTATATATAACTGTAAAAAATAAAAATGTAACAGTTGTTTAATTACAGCATGCATAGGGTTTTTTAGTAAGGGGAAAATATTGGTTGACGGTAACCCTAGTAAAATGGGCAGGTCTCATTTTTATGTAGTTATAACATAACTGTTTAAATATTGTGAAATGTAGAATCCCTTTAGTTGTGTTTAACCACCAGAGGGCGCTCAAGGACAAAATTAAAAAAGAGCTGCTACAACTGAGTAGTTTTATTTTGTACGAACTGGCCCAAGGGCTATAAATAGCTCAGTGGTTCCCAAACTGTGTGCGGCGCCCCTGGCTAGTTTTGATGGCGCACCAGCGAGCCGCGGCGCACAGATTGGGAACCACTGTACTAGGGAATTATAAGGGTGTTCCAGTATGCCAATGTAAATTGGTGAAATTGGTCACTAGCCTGTTAGTGACAATTTGTACAGAGAGAGCATAACCACTGAGGTTCTGGTTAGCAGAGCCTCAGTGAGACAGTTAGGCATCACACAGGGAACACATACATGTAGGTCACAAACTTATAAGCACTGGGGTCCTGGCTAGCAGGGTCCCAGTGACACATAACAAACATACTGAAAACATAGGGTTTTCACTATGAGGACTGGGCCCTGGCTGGCAGGATCCCAGTGAGACAGTGAAAACACCCTGACATACACTCACAAACAGGCCAAAAGTGGGGGTAACAAGGCTAGAAAGAGGCTACTTTCTCACACAACCCCCCCCCCCCCCAAACGAAGGACAATAAGGCTAACCTTGGCCATTTGAGACTTTATTGTCTAAGTGGTGATAAGTAGAGAGTAGCTCTGCAATAGACTGGTTACTCCCTTTATCATCCACTATATGGTTACTTCCCTGTGGGGATGTAAACCACCCTGTTTGAAGTTTTTGAGCTAAGCAACAATGTGAAGATATATTTTCCGAGTTTCTATCAGTAAGTTTTAGTTTCGAGCAGTGGGAATTGTCCACTGAAACTATTTGTAGTGATGAAAATGCCAGACAGGGATGCTGTCTCAGTAAAGCCATAGCTGGGCAAAAACTCTGTCCATATGGCTGGAAGAGAGAACAGGGATGCTGTTTCTCTTTAGTTGGAGCAGGGCAGGGATGCTGTCCTATTAGCTCCACACTAGGGCAGGGATGCTGTCCTAAGTGTTGTGAGGCAGTGCAGGGTTTCTGCACTAAAGTTTCTCTGGGAGGGTTGGAGGGATGCTCCATGTTAACTAAAATGGTGCTTTTTTTCTCACCAATGTTAGTTATCCCACAGAGAGGTACTTCCACCTCAGGGAGTACAGCTATGCCAGCTGATGATTCCCTTGGAACAGGTGCCACCCCAGGAGAGGATTCTCCCACCACAGGAATGGTATCCTGAATGGTAGGGTGGTTAGGGGATACTGTGATTCCCTTTTTACCTGTTGTTGGAAAGGGATCCTGAGTTTTCAGGCTTTCTCTCCTTTGCTTTTTCATTTCAGTAGAAATTAGAGGGAACAATTCCTCAGGGATACCCAGCATGGCTGCATGGGTATAAAACTCTACATCAGCCCAACCTGAGGCCTCTAGGTCATTACCTAAGAGTCAATCTACAGGTAAGCCAGGTGATACTACCACCTGCTTAGGGCCAGTAACTCCACCCCAACTAAGCTGAACTATAGCTAAGGGAAGAAACTTAGTGGAGTTATGGACATCAATAATCTTATACTGTTGTCCAATGATGTGTTGTTCAGGAGCCACAAGGGTTTCAGTCACCAAAGTGATACTGGCACCTGTGTCCCTGTAGGCCTGGGCCTCAACACCATTTATTGAAACTGTCTGCCTGTACTTATCAATTGTAAGGGGACAAGCAGCCAGTGTGGCAAGGCCAATGCCACTAGGTGTGACAGAAACTGTCTTGGGACTGACTACCTCAGTTTCTATGATGGACCCATAAGTGAAACCAACTACACCCTTAATTTGACTGTTGCCAGCAGTCCCACCACTAGTACCACTACTGCTAGGGGCACTAGAGCTTGATTTATTAGTGGTGGTAGGCTCAGGGGGTTTACCTGGACAGGACTTATCCCATGGCCTATGGCCTCTGTTTTTACACACAAAGCACCAAGGCTTTTTAATGTGTGCAGGTTGTGAAGAAGGGGAAGAATTTGTTTTATCCCCACCCCCTGAAGAGTGTTTAGGATTTGAAGAAGGATCTTTGGTTTTACCCTTATCCCCATGCTTATCCTGAGATTTCTCACCATCTTTCTTCTTGCCATCCTTGTCACCACCTGTATGAACTTTTCTGTTCACTCTTGTTCACCCTCTCTCTGAGGAAGTCCTTTGTTCTGCCTTCCTGGGCCAAGCCTGGCTGGACCCCAGGAGGGCAGAAACCTGTCTGAGGGGTTGGCAGCAGCTGCAGTGAAACCCCGGGAAAGGTAGTTTGGCAGTACCCGGGTCTGAGCTAGAGGCTCGGGGGATCATGGAATTGTCTCCCTTGGCATTGGGGTGACAATTCCATGATCTTAGACATGTTACATGGCCATGTTCGGAGTTACCATTGTGACGCTATACATATGTTGTGACATATGTATAGTGCACGCGTGTAATGGTGTCCCCGCACTCACAAAGTCCGGGGAATTTGCCCTGAACAACGTGGGGGCGCCTTGGCTAGTGCCAGGGTGCCCACACACTAAGTAACTTAGCACCCAACCTTTACCAGGTAAAGGTTAGACATATAGGTGACTTATAAGTTACTTAAGTGCAGTGGTAAATGGCTGTGAAATAACGTGGACGTTATTTCATTCAGGCTGCACTGGCAGGCCTGTGTAAGAATTGTCAGATCTCCCTATGGGTGGCACAAGTAATCCTGCAGCCCATAGGGATCTCCTGGAACCCCAATACCCTGGGTACCTCAGTACCATATACTAGGGAATTATAAGGGTGTTCCAGTATGCCAATGTAAATTGGTGAAATTGGTCACTAGCCTGTTAGTGACAATTTGTACAGAGAGAGCATAACCACTGAGGTTCTGGTTAGCAGAGCCTCAGTGAGACAGTTAGGCATCACACAGGGAACACATACATGTAGGTCACAAACTTATAAGCACTGGGGTCCTGGCTAGCAGGGTCCAAGTGACACATAACAAACATACTGAAAACATAGGGTTTTCACTATGAGCACTGGGCCCTGGCTGGCAGGATCCCAGTGAGACAGTGAAAACACCCTGACATACACTCACAAACAGACCAAAAGTGGGGGTAACAAGGCTAGAAAGAGGCTACTTTCTCACAGTTAGCTTAGATTGTCTTGGGAGCATAGACAGAGGAATTTAACTGGGTTCAGATTGGCATGGAACTGGATCATGCCACTGCAGTTGTGGGCCAGGATACTGGTTCTATCGCCCTAAGCAGGGAAGTCCATCAAGGTATTGATTGTTCTCCCCTGGCTTTAGGGGGTCATGTTGGGCCTGGCCCTTTTACAGGGTCATTCCCCAGACTTTTTGCCTTTTGCCTCCTTATTTTTCTGACCTTTGTTGGCTGACGTTTTGACTCTGAGCACTTTTTCACTGCCTACCAGTGCTAAAGTGCATGTGCTCTCCCTTACAAAATTGGTATGATTGGCTTATACCTAATTGGCATATTTAATTTTCCTATAAATCCCTTGTAAAGTGGTATCGCTATACCCAGGGCCTGTAAACTAAATGCTACTAGTGGGCCTGCAGCACTGCTTGCGTCACCCACTGAAGTAGCCTTTCAAACCTACCTCAGGCCCACTAGCGCAGGGCCTTTGTGCGCGGTTTTCTGCCACAGGGACCTGGCATCTAAATTTACTTGCTGGGGCGTGGCCAAGATGGCGGCGTGAGAGGACGTGTCTGTCCGAACTCCGCCGCCCTGGCCCAGAATATCGACGCGCGGCCCGGCAGGGGGACGCCCTGAGGCCCCCCGAGGCAGCGAGTGCTGTCGCGGCCAGGTGGATGCCCAGCAGAGACCGAGCAGCACTCTGCGCCGCTCGCAGCGAGCGAAGAGCGGACGGTCCTGGCCTGCGCCCGGGGCCGTGGAGCGGGCCCTGCTCCGGCAGCTCCTTTGGGCACGGGCCTGTAGGGCCAGAGCCCCAGGTAGGCGGCGCTGGGCCCCGTGTGCAGCGGGCCGGAGTTGGGGCCTAGGGCCCAAGATCCGCGGGCGCCACTGGGAGCAGAGGGCGCCCCATCTGCTGGGCTTGTTCGGAGGGTCGGATGGGAGTTCCCCCTTCCCCAGCTGGACCCTCCTGGATAACCGAGAGGCCTGGAAGTGGAGGCAGAAGCATGAGGGGCCGCTGGCTCGCCCGAGGTCGCAGTAATCAGTCACAAAGTGGAGGAGCAAGATCGGGCCCCTGAGTGATGGTGCAGATGATATAGAGGTGCGACGATTGGCAAGAGGAGGCTCAAATCCCAAGGCCAGGTGTAATCTTGGACATGGAGGCTTCTGGTGGTCTGGTCCCAGATGGAGCCTGCAGAGAGGCCCAGGAGGGTGGCCTAGCTGATCGAGATCACACACACATGCCATGGCGGCGTCCAAATCCAAGCGGGAGCGATCAGTTAGAGAAATGTTGACTGGGGCCCACCTGGCATCGGGTGGTGAGGCTGAGGACCCACTGGCGACCAAATCCCCAGAGAGGCGGACAGAGGTGGACCCGGATGAGTGTTCCCCGGTCACAAAGGGCTTTTTAACCTCCTTGTTCGACTCGCTCCGGAGTGACATCCAGGATCTTCGTAGGGACATTTCTCAAGAGGTGAAGGAGCTGCGAGGAGAGGTCGCGTCCCTGGGCGAGCGAGTAGCGCAGATGGAGGACGGCGAGATTTCTCGCGGTGAGGAGGTGGCGGGCCTGCAACAGGAGGTCGTCCGCCTCCGAGAGCAGCAGGATCTCATCGAAATAGCGGTCGAGGATTTGGAAAATTGCTCGAGGAGACATAATATTCGCATTAGAGGGGCCCGGCGGGGGCTGAGAAGGAGGACATTGGGGACTTTGTGGTGGGCCTGTTTCGCTCATTACTTGGCCCGGATGCGACCCAGGAGATCATCTTGGATAGAGGTCATCGTGTGGGCCGCGCGGGTGGCCCTGGAGACCGTCCTCCGGACATCCTAGCTTGTGTCCACAACTTTGGGCTTAAAGAGAATATCCTACAACGGGCCCGCAATCTTCAGCAGGTACTTTTTAGAGGACACGAGCTCCAATTATTCCAGGACCTCTTTGTGCGGACCTTGCAGAGGCGGAGAGAATTTAAACCCATTACGGAGCACCTGCGGGCACATGAGGTGTCTTACTCCTGGGGCCACCCGTTCCGCCTGGTCTTTCAGTGGGAGGAACAGCTCCCGCAGGTGAGGTCCACATCGGCAGCGAATCGGATCCTGGGCTTGGAGGATCATAGCCAGGATGCGAGCGAGAAAGCGAGCTTGGCTGGTGAGGATCGCCCGCATTGGCAGCGGAAGGAGAAAAGGAGGAAACTACAGCACCCTACGGCTTTGGAGCTGACGTCGGACCGGGAATCTGTTCTCAGCAGCGTGGCCGCTGGAACTCATGCCTAGGGAGAGGTGATCGGAGAGGTCTGAACTGCGGATGGTCGCGATGCTCGTGGCCTGGTGGCCGCTGAAGAGGGCCGGGGCGGCGGGGGTGATGGACCTGGTTCGATGAACATGAAGGGTTCTACTGCCCTGTGGAGACTTTTCCTCGTTAAGATGGATGTGCGAGGGCTTCTTGGTTGTGAGCACCTGTTGTGCGTATTGGTTGAATGTTGGTGGGTTTCCCTGCGATGCTGACCTTTGTGTGGAGATTTCCTCAGGCCCTGGCATTTGAGGTGGTCGATGATGTGGCCTGGGGGGTGGTCTTCCTATGAGGCCTCTCCCTTCTTGATTACCACTTTCATTTTAGGGTATGACTATTAAATGTATAAGCTTGAATGTCCATGGGCTCAATAATCCAACTAAGAGGCTAGCCATCCTGTCCGCCTTAGAGAGGTCGGGGAGTCACATTTGCCTGTTGCAGGAGACACATCTCGTGCAGAAGGACATCGCATGCGTTCTAAGTGGTTCCCTAGGCAGTTTTGGTCTTCGGCTTCATCGAAGCATGCAGGGGTTGCGATATTATTAGCGCGCTCATTCCCCGGGGAAGTGGTGACAAAACTGCATGAGGTGCAAGGTAGGCTTTTGGCCATGAGGATGAGGTTGGGGGCTTTCTCTTTTACTACTGCTTCCTTATACGCACCTAATACTCAGCAAGAAGCCTTCCTAAAGCAGGCTCTGACCCCGCTGTTGCACTCGCCGGATGGTGCCATCCTGGTGGGGAGCGATTTTAACCTGGTGATGGATGGTGATTTGGACCGCTCCGGACACCGTCATGGGCAGACAGGGTCCCTGACAGCGGCTGGCCGTCAGTGGCTGGGTGAGTGTGGCCTACAGGATGTGTGGAGGAGGGCACATCCCACGCTAAGGGATTATTCCTTTTACTCAGCAGCGACCAAGACGTACGCTAGGCTTGACCTTTTCTTGGCCTCGCAAGAGTTACTTTCCCGAGTTAGGAAATCAGCGATTGAGCCTCGGGCCCTGTAGGATCACGCTCCTGTTACCGTGGAGGTTGCTATGAGCATGGAGCGAGTGGAGGCAATTCAGGAACTCAATGCTTCAGAACGGTGAAACAGTGGAGGCGATCCGTTGTGCTATAGCAGACTACCTTAGCTTGAATGACGATGGGAGCACTTGTTTAGCGACGCTGTGGGAGGCATTGAAGGCAGTGGTGAGAGGTGAGGTGATGTCGTTGTCCGCCAGGGATAATAAAGCAAGGAGATTGATGAGAGAGGATTTAGAACAGAGGGTGGCGGTACTGGAGCGCTCCCATAAACATACGGGTGCTCCAAGAGTCTGGCGAGAGCTTGAGAAAGTAAGGAAGCAGCTGAAAAGGCTAGATTGGGATAGGGCAGAGTATGCAGTGGTACACCTCAAGCACAAGTATTATATAGGAAGCAATAGATGTGGGAATCTATTGGCACACCGGTTACGTGCGCAGCGCGCGGCATAGACGATAAAACTGGTTTGTTCTCCCTCAGGAGCGGAAGCGCGCACAAGCGATCAAATTGCGGAGGCGTTTGCGGAGTTCTATCGGGGACTATACGGGGCTGAGGATCCTGGTAAAGTAGCTACTGAGACCTTCCTAGAGGGTATAGCAATTACTTCTTTGGGTGAGAGAGAGGCGCCTTCATTAGATCAACCTATAAGGGCGGAAGATGTCATATCAGCAATCTCACGTTTGCAGGTGGGGAAGTCACCTGGTCCGGATGGTTTCACTGCACTTTTTTATAAGACCTTCTGTGTGGAACTTGTACCGATATTAGTGCGGCTTTTTAATTCCTTTCGAGTGACGGGAGCTCTCACGGCCAGTATATTGGATGCCACTATTGTGGTTATTCCTAAGCCGGGGAAGGATCCAGAGGAATGTGCCTCCTATAGAACGATCTCGCTCTTGAATATCGATGCCAAATTGTTCACTGGAATATTGGCACACTGTCTCAATTATTATATGCCGGGCCTTGTGGATCCCAATCAAGCAGGATTTATACCGCACAGGCAGTGTAATGATAATACCAAGCGATTGCTTCATCTACTGGATAAAACGGACCGCTCACGCAGGGAGGCGCTTTTTCTTTGTATTGATGCTGAAAAGGCGTTCAATAGAGTCCACTGGCCATATGTGTTCAAGGTGCTTGAACACTTTGGCTTGGGCCCGGGTTTTATGGCATGGATTACATGTATCTAGCAGGCACCTCGGGTGGCGGTCCGGGTCAATGGGACGCTCTCATTGCTGTTCTCGATCCAACGAGGGACCCGGCAGGGGTGCCCGCTTTCACCTCTCTTGTTCGCACTCTATATGGAGCCCATGGCGCAGCGGCTACGGGATAACCCTCAGATCACGGGTGTGAAGTTTGGGGGAGATGAGCCCATCATTTCTCTGTATGCGGATGACGTGATTCTTACCCTGGCAGAGCCCGCGACCTCATTGCCTGCATTAATGGGGATACTAGATGAATTTGGCAGGGTCTCGGGATTCCGGATGAATATGCTAAAGTCACAGGCCATGAGCAGGTTTATTAGCGCTGAGCATGAAAGGGATCTGAAGGCCCGATTCCATTTTAAATGGTCTTCCTCGAAGCTTCCTTACTTGGGGATTGATCTAGCGCCTTCTGTTGCTCGAACTGCAACGCTGAATTACACGAAATTGATTCAGGAGGTGCAGCGCGATCTAGAGACCTGGGGAGACTTAAGCTGTCTAGGTTGGGCAGGGTGGCGGCGGTGAAGATGACCATCTTACCACGCATTCTGTATGTGTTCCAGGCGCTGCCCGTGGCACCCCCGCCACGAACGATTGCAACCCTTCAAACGGCGGTTCTGAAATTCATTTGGGAGGGCAGGGTGACGCGTCTTCCACGTCGGGATCTGTACAGCCCCAAGGAGGCGGGAGGATTAGCGGTCCCCTGCCTTTTACGATACTTTCAGGCAGCGCAATTGCATTTTCTATTAGAATGGAGTCGCCCGTCTACTGAGAAACATTGGTGCTTTATGGACCAAGCAGTGGCGGGCTCCCATATATGGAAGGAGCCTTAGCTCCGACGCCGCCATAGAGCGAGCGGTCTGTACGCATCCCCGGTCACGGATGTAACGATGCCGGTATGGGATGCGGTGGCTAGCAGATTAGGGCTGACGACGTTCCCATCCCCAATGACCCTCCCTGGGTGCGAACCCTGATTTTGGACCGGGCCTGCAATCGGAAGCGCTGCGCCGTTGGTACGAAGGGGGCTGTAAATGGGTGCGATGTTTCTTCTACGAGCAGGGGATGATCTCCTTTGACCAGATGAGGGAGACATATGGCTTAGCAGAGGCGGACAGGATGATGTACTATCAAATACGGCACTGGGCCATGCTACCAGCTAATAGAGCATTAATCGATAGGCCGTTAACCCCGTTTGAAAAATTGATCCTAGTGAAAAAGGATGATAAGCGGGTGATCTCTGAGCTTTACGGTCTTTTACGGGGGAGGGTCGCCCGCCTAAGACTAAGGGTCAGTTGCGGTGGGAGAGGGAACTGGAAAGGGAAATGTCTGACGAAGAGAGTGATGGCATCTTTTACAGGACACACCATACGGCTTACAACGCGGCAGGCACAGAGACAGCCTATAAGGTGGCCTCCTATTGGTACTTCACCCCAGCACGGATTCAGGGTTTGGATCCCACTAAGTCTAGCCTCTGTTGGAGGGGGTGCGGGGGTTCGCTTGTGCATTTACTATGGCATTGCCCCAAGCTTCACCGGTATTGGGAGAATATTATAGATACTATTGATGCGGAGTTTGACACTCAGATCCCCAGATTCTCTGCGTATACTCTGTTGGGCCTGCCCAATCCGCTCACCTTCCCCTTGAAATCATTGAAAGGGCGGCAGATGGCCTTGGCCCTCAATGCAGCACTACAGCTGATATTAGCGATGTGGGGTACGGACAAGATCCCAACATTTACATTATGGCTTCATAAGCTATGGTTCATTCTTGCTATGGAAAAGCTTACTCTGACCTCACAGCAGCGCAGTGGCGATTTTAGGGAACTCTGGCAACCATTCTTACAGATCCTATCCACGGAGTTCACGGAACTGACACGTCCGGCTTACTTGAGAGTGCTGGGGTTGACTTGAGCTAATGGGAGTGAGCAAGCGAAGGATACTTCGCGGAGAACCAGGGTTACATAGGAATATGGCCGGGAATTGAGTGATTGCTGTATGACGTGCCAGTGGCAGGGAAACAATGTTAATGTTTTATTATGTATTTTTATGTTTATATTACTATACATAGAGTACGCTTCATATTGCAGCACATGACAGAGGGTGACCCCTTCCGGGGTGCGAGAAAATAGAGGAGGGTGAAAAGTGGCCTACTGGGGCTAGATTGTCAACGAGTGGATTGTTATTGGCCTACTTCCGCACCTCTAGACAAGTACTATTGCCTTGTGATTGTCTTATTTCGATGAGCTGCAATTGTAATGTTTATGATTTGAAATAATAATAAACAGATTTGATCCATAAATTTACTTGCCAGGCCCAGAACTCCCCTTTTACTATACGTAAGTCACCCCTAAGGTACGCCCTAGCTAGCCCTATGAGCAGGGTGCCATGTATGTAGAAGACAGGACATGTGCCAGGTTGCGTGGCCTGTCCTGGTAGTGACAAACAGCCTAACCTGGTGTCTCACTGCTGTGAGTTCTGCCTTCTCATAGGATTGCATTGGAAATGCCCTGCTTAGGTGTAAGGGGTATTGTCTGATTTATGAGGGGTAGCGTAGGCATGTTTGGTATGGTTGTGATAGTGATGAGAAATGCTGCTTACTGGTGTAGGTGTACTTTTTATTACCATCACAGAAATGCCACTTCTAGAAAGTGCACATTTATCCGTGCTTATGACTCTGGTGTTTTGCAGCTTGCCTCCAATCCACATCTGGGCAGACTGACAGTTGGGGCTATGTGCATACTTTTCAGACAGCCTGAACACAGGGAGGGTGGAGGTGTCACAGAGGTGCATCTACATATTGTAAAGCCTTAATGGGGTGGGAGAAGGGAGAGAGGGGGCACACCTGCATTTGTAAAGGCTGTGTCCTGGCCTCGCACAATAGGGTCATTTACCCCCCACTGCTGTTGCTGCCTAGCGCTTTGGGAGCGCTCCTTTGTGACCATAAAGCACTTTTCCAAGAGCGCGTTTTCCTGACTAGAGAAAATCACTGCCGCAGCCTAGGCTACAGATTTGGCCTTTGCACTTTTAAAAGCATCTGTCTATGCCCCCAAATCACCGCCGTGACTCGGGCGGCTAATTAGCATTAAGCGCGAGGGTCGCGCTATTTCCAGGGCCCCCAGGGCACAAGAAGAAGCTTGTGAGTGCCCCTGTGGCACCAAACGCTTCCAATTCTCCAGGAATCACCCCGGCGGCCTGGAAAGCTTCTGAAAACACTTGCACACCGCATCGGGTGAGGGCGAGTGTCTACTCAGGCCCCAGGAGGGGTCCGATCCTTACAAGCCTCACAAGCAGGACTCGGGGAAGGCACGGGGAGCACCTCCTTCCCCCAGTCTCTGCCCTAGGAGCAGGACGCTCCTCCCTTTGGTGAAATCGGGCATTTTGTTTCCCTGAAAACGGGGAAGGGAGACCTCGACAGAAGCCCCCTTCCACCCGCCCCAATCATTGTTTGTTGGGCCTCTCCTGGCCCCCACCCCGCGGACAGGGTGTGAAGAGGCTGAGGCAGGCCCCCACGTAAATCACGAGCCCCTGGATGGGCCTGTTTATCGTGAGGAGAGGGTGCTGACCGCCCCTCTCCCCCAGGGGAACCACGTGGCACCCGTTGTGTGCACAGGAGCGCCGGGCCCCTATGCTCCTCCTTTAGGCACAGGGAGTGCCTCTTCTTCAGGACACCAGGTACTTTTTAGAGGTTTAAAGGTTTCCTACTTGCTTTCCTGCCATTACATAAATGTGCTGATGTTCCTTTTATGGGCATGACATGCTGATATGTATTTTTATGACTTGTGATATGTTCTCTAATGTTCCTTTTATGGGTATTTATGAGGTATTCATGACAATTGCATGGCATTCTTACTGTAATTCCTGACTACTGCTTATGTTGCAGAATCCTGAGTACTTACATGTTCTAATGTGACAACTGCTTATTCTTGCAGAGTATTAGTAACTTGTGTAACGTTCTGACAACTGCTAAGAAGCAGGGTATTACTGACATGTAATGTTGGTCTAATTATGTTTTGTGCAATACAGTTTATTTTTACATAGCTCAGTGTTGTGTTTACTTTGTGGTGTACATTTTGCATCACATGTGTTGTGCGTGTTGTGCAAACGCTTTACACATTGCCTCTGGGTTAGGCCTGACTGCTCGTGTCAAGCTACCAAGGGGGTGAGCAGGGGTTATCTTGCCCTGACTAGAGTGGGTGGGTTCTGCCTGGCTTAGGTGCATACCCTAGCCAACCAGAAACCCCATTTCTAACACCCGGCAACTATGCCAAGTGTTAAAATTAAATGTGAGACTCCTTTGGGACACACAATAACAGAAAGAATAGCAATATTGCTGCAAACAAATAGGCATGCTGTATCTTAATGGTCGACTTTGACTCATTCATTTGAAATTATGTGTTTGGTATTCACTAAGATCACTTTATTTGTTGTGTTCCAGCACCAAAATACTAAAACATTAATGCTGTTTTCCCATGATTAATCATGATGAAAGAGACATGTGGACATGTTTCACTGCTGAGACTTCTTTGTGGGGTTCCACCAGTAAAAAAAATCTGCTCGACCCTTGATACTCACAACTTATTGTTTGCAAGCTTCTTCAGCATGGCGTCTGAGTACATATCCCCATGCCAATAGACCCTGCTATCAAGGTTCCCATATACCTGTGGCATGGTAAGGAGTGTGGTTCAAAGTATAATTGAGGCAACTATACTAGCCAATCTTTGACCGATGTACACAAATGTAAATGCTTGCTGCATAACCGCTGGTGGAAGCTGGAGTGGCTATGCGGAAAACTGGTGAAGTTACGTAGGAAGGACCAGCTCCTGTTAGGAGCTGGTACGGTTATGCAGGAAGAATCTAAACAGCCTACAGCATTGTCTCCCACTCGTAATGGAGCCAGCGGCAATGCTGTAGGCTGCAGTGTGCACCAGCACCCTTGCATTGTTCACTGTCCACAAAGCCCCTGCACTCCCCATGCCAAGTGCATGAGCAGAGCAGGGAACACTCTGGGGACCCCTGCACCTGTTCTCTGCCAGCCTGAAACCGCTGGCGGAGAAGGGGGTCATAATCCCCATGGCAGCGCTGCTTGTGCCACCTCCCGCCAAACTGCCAGGATCCCTGAACCTGGAGGACCTGGTGATCCCCCTGTGGCCCAACCACCAGTGTTGAAATATGGTGCTCGGACCGCCGCATTGTGGTCCGCCAGACCGCCAGACTTGTAATGAGGACCTTTATGATTGGTATAGTTACTCTAAATATTGTAATGTCATTTGACCAGAAAAAGTCTATGGTTAGACTTTTAGAATGGGATGGGCCACACACCCTCGGTTTAAGGTTCAGAGAAGAGAGGTTTGCAATATATTCATAAGTAAGTTTGTCTGCTGAATTGTCAGCTCAATAATTGT
This sequence comes from Pleurodeles waltl, assembly GCF_031143425.1. Classification (NCBI taxonomy): domain Eukaryota; kingdom Metazoa; phylum Chordata; class Amphibia; order Caudata; family Salamandridae; genus Pleurodeles; species Pleurodeles waltl. The sequence goes on along the minus strand of NC_090440.1, from coordinate 1,874,681,423 downwards.
AATCACAATTAAAATGAACTGTTAATTAGAACATTGATATGTTGAGATCTCTATTGAGAACAAAGGAGTAACTCTGGGACATGAACGGCTGGTATAGGCCTACTGTTCCAAGTTTCCAATGTTTGTCTTTCTGTTTTCCATATTTAATTTAGAACATTCTACCCTCAGTGGGTGGAGTGTTTTAATAGCCTTGTAGCTTATTGAGGACACTAATTTATGCTTTAAAAAAAACTGCAGGAAAAGAAAGCTTGAGGAGAGTGTTGCCATGCTGTGCAGTTGAGACACTTTTTGATATTGTGTAAACAACAGGGCCCTGATTCACAAACGTAACTTACACTTTTGAGTACATTTACACTTTTGAGTAAGTTTACCCATTTTTGGTATTTGCAAACTCCCCGTGTAACTTGCTATTACAAAAAAATAGTAAGTTCAGCACTACACAGCGAACCACTGATACCGAAACACCCTCCCATAAAAAAGAAAATGGAGGTAGGGACCCAAAGACACCAGAGGAAATAATGTCAAATTGGGCTGAATTATTTAAAATAGTTAATAATATAAATAAATTTGGATTAATGTTGAGAAATCCATAAAAATGGTACATGTTTATTATTTAAGATTTTACTAACCTATTTTGGATTTAAAAAATAAGATACCAATACATCTTATTTCAAAATAATTCAATAATTTTAATTCATGGTATACATCAAATGTAATAATTATTTATGCATCCTAAAAAAAATCTTTAGGTAGGAATTTATTTTTTAATGTAAACTTCCGGAATATATTTTCAATTTAACTTAATATATTTTAATTAATCAAAGCTTTAAATCAAAATTAATGTAATTGTGTTGTACAATTTATTTTGTTCTACATTTATAAGTTAATCTATAAAAGTTTTTACATTAATATTTAACATCAAAATATTTTTCATATTTATGTTGGAGTTTAAAAAAAACCTTATACTTTTCTATCCAGAGTTCTCTGCTCCAAATGTGGAGTCTCTGTATACAAATCCCACATGTCATCGCATATGGACATCAGATTTAGCGCACGGTACCAGAATTTCCTGTTGTGGAATTACTGCAGCACACTTCTACTCTGAACTTGGAATGAGGACTAAGGAGCACGACAAGAATAACTAAGAAACCAGTCTAAACAAATGTGTTTTTTCACTAAGATTCGTACGTTTATGGTAAAAGTTCCTTACACCCAAGATTAAATTCACCACTGCAGGATTCCTCTAGATACTGGATAGCAATTATTCCTTGTGGATATATAAAATATTAATCTAAAGCAGTGGTTCTTAACCTGTGGTCCAAGTACACTGTGGTGGCCACAACACCTACTCTGAGGGTCTGGGCCTTCTTATAAATTAAATAATATTAACAGATTATTAAGGGGTATATAAATAAAGATGATAAATGGAACAAGGAACATTTTAAAACATTTTGTAAATCTAAATGGTTTTAACATTTTGACAATTTAAAAATAAGTTGGTATCCTCATATTGATTGGTGGAAGCAATGCAAATGGATCAAACAGAATATAGGCGGTCATTATGAACACAGCGGCGGTGAACAGAATCCCGTCGTTGGCGGTGAATGGAACCCCGCCATATAATGAACGAAAATCCCATCCCTGCCAAAAATCACCAGACCATCACTTCCAGCCATGACCCTGTTGGCGTGAATCCCGGGCCTCCCTACCACCCACCGCCAAGCACACCCACATCCCGCCCTCCAAATAATGATGCACAAATCACCTTGGCGGACAGTGGAGGCCGGACGACCATTGGTGGCTGCGACCGCCAAGGGCGGCAAGTGGACTCAACAGCAAGAAGTGCACACATTGGATAAGCGTATAACCCACATACCTGACACACATCCAGAACCCCATGAAACACTCCCAGACATACCCCACAATCCTTTGCAACAAAAGTAGGCTAAGAAGACTGAGAGCACCAGAGGCAGACAGCGAACACCAGCATACAGGAGACGCACACCGACCAATAGCAAAGCACCCTCACCTCATTCCCAGCCCGACACCATTCACCACACCCGCGATGTCACCCCCCAAACATCCACTCTTCACCGAAAAGGAGTTAAGGACCATGGTGGACGAGATCTTGAAGGTGGAGCCACAAATATTCAGGGCCGAGGTGCAGCACACACCCATCGCAAGGAAGATGGAGCTGTGGCAGACCATTGTGAACAGGGTCAATGCAGTGGGACACCATCCACGCACAAGGGATGACATCCGGAAGAGATGGAACGACCTGTGGGGAAAGGTCAGGGGAATGGCATCAAGGCACCACATCGCAGTGCAGAAGACTGCGGGAGGACCGCCACCAACATCACCAGAATACACAGACTGGGAGGACAAGGTAGTGGCCATCCTGCACCCTGAGGGACTCACTGGAGGAATGGACTTGGGTAAGTCATCAACATATGCTCCATATACACCATACCTGTAATGCATGCACCCACCCATACCCACCAGGACCAACACCACACCCAGGCATCAGCCACAAAATCCACCCCCGTATGACCACAAACCCACTAACAGGTCCACATCCCTCTCTCTGTGCACAGCCACCCACCCCTGCAAGTACACACAATGGAAAGATACCCCCCACCACAATGCAAGCCCAGACTGGCGCTAAATGCAATGTCAACCTCACAAAGGCACCCTGGAAGGCCACTGAAAGTAACACCAGCACAAAATAGCCTAGTCCTGTTCACCTCAAACGTTCATGCAGCTATAACGGACATGTATATGTCCCCCAACACCACTCCTGTAACCCTAACGGACAGGACAAGGAGTGCCAGTACCCCCCAGGGAGACAGAGGCACCTCACAGGACACGGGTGAAGGATCCCTGGACCCTGATGAGCAGGCAGGCCCATCACACAGTCCTGGACTCTCACCATGCTGCAGCCCCACCCAGGTAACCACTGTCACCCCTACCACCCAGTCAAGACCAGCAACCCAGGGCAAGCATCCCCACACCAGTGTATCCAGGCCACAGACTGGTGGAACACAGGTACAGAGGCCACAGTTTCCCACTCCAAACATACAGGAAGGCGAGGGTCCCAGTACAAGTGGCACTGCCAGACCTGTACAGGGGACACAGGCACAGGGGGCTAGGGCAAGTGCAAGGGTGGCAGTGGGCCAGGGGGGAGGCCACAGGATGGATGCAGCAGCCAAGGACGTGATATCAGAGGTATTGGGGCCTACCAGCAAATCCATGACAGGTTGGCACAGATTGTGTCCACCCTGGAGCACAGTCAAAGGATGCAGCAGGAACACCACCAACAGGCCATGGAGCAGTGAAAAGAGCACAACGTCACAATGGCCACCATAGCAGGAGCACTGCTGCAGCTGGTCCAAAACCAGTCTGACACCCACACAGGACAAGAGGCCCCCACAACAGCACCGGACAACCAGCATCAGATTACCCCATCAGCAGAAACATCCTAGGAACTACCCTCACAGGAAACCTAAGGGCCTACCATGTCATCCCATGAAGATCAACAGCAGGTGCCCAAACAGACCCTTATGCCAAGATATGGCACTGGAACCCTAGCAAAGAACAAGCCCCCTTCAAAAACGAAACTCAGCAACAATCTGCACAGGAACCATCCCACCCAGTCACCAACCACACATTGCTAAGAGGCAATATGGACTACTGTAAGACAAGATGGAGCCATCATTAGTACCAACAAGGCTGCCACCATGTTGGTCTTGAGGACACCCACCCCTTACTGACTTGCCATCACTGTAAATAGCACTATTCACTCACATCAACCAATAAAACACATATCACACCTGTAACAGTGTCCACTGTGTTAAATTGTGAACAAAGTGAAGTATGGATGCAACTGGCTGAGAACTACTTTATTGTCATATCTATGCATGAAGGGAGTCCTGTATGCCTAAATGGTGGCAATGAGTAAATGTATAAAATTTCAATCTGTACCAAGCAGATGTGGACCATGTTCCGCCCATCATTACCAACCCCCCTATATGACTGAGCAAACTGACAGTATTTGTCACAAACCCTAATGTCAGGCCCAAGTCCCACACATTTACTGGAAGTAGAGTTGTATCAGTTGGTTCCTCAAATTGACATATTCCCCTTCCTCATCATCACCATCACTCTCCTCACCTCTCTGAGGTAGCTGATCAGGACATACAGCACCCTTCACCTCCAAGAGGGGGATAGAATGTCTCACTGCCACATTGTGCAGCATGCAGCAGGCCACCACCATTCTACACACCTCATCAGACCCATAGGCCAGGGAACCCCCAGAGATATGTAGACAACGAAATCTAGCCTTCATGAGACCTGTAGTTCGCTCTATCACCCTCCTAATACGTCCATGGGTAACATTGTAATTCCTCCCTGCATCTGTCCTGGGATTCCTCACTGGTGTCAGGAGCCAAAGCAAGTTTTGATAGCCAGAATCACCTAGAAAAAGGTGCAATACAGAGTCGTCATTGTTATGCCCCTTAGTTAGACAATCTGGCTGTCTGCTATGTGTCAGTTAGTGACAGGCACACTTGCCTATGATCCACCCTCTGTCCTCTTGGAGTTGTTCCATCTTTTGTGGCACACTACTGTTCCTCAACACAAAGGAATCATGGACTGAACCTGGGAACATGGCATTCACATGTGAGATGTACTGGTCTGCAGTACATACCAATTGGATGTTCATGGAGTGAAAGTTCTTTCTATTTCTGTACACCTGTTCACTCACTCTTGGGGGGATGATCGGTATGTGGGTGCCATCGATGGCACCTATAACATGGGGTATGTTGGCAAAGACATGGAATTCACACTTGATGGCAGGGAGGTCAGTACTTTGGGAAAACCTTGCATAGGATTGCAGGTGTCATACAAATGCATTCAGAAATCTTGTCAGTACCATGCTGAACATAGGCTGTGAAAATCCAGCACCCATGCCCACTGTCACTTGAAATGAGCCCGTGGCCAGCAAATGGAGTATGGAGAGCACCTGCACTTCAGTCGGGATGGCATGCTCATTACGATTTCCCTGAGTTAGTGCAGGGTCCAGTAAAGCACAAAGTTCTTGAATTGTTGCACGTATGAGTCTGTAATTGATTATGATCTGACGCTCCACCATGGTCCTCATATCCACAAGTGGTCTGTACACCGATGATGCCCTTCCTCGCCACAAGGGTCGGTACCTGCGAAGGGTTTTAAAAAGATGGGATGAAAACACATACATAGACACACTTGTCATCATTTGTGCACTGCATAGTTCATTGTAGTGACTCTACATTAACTGCTAACTGACAGATATACATGTACGTCATAAAGAGGGAACAGAGTATTTTATGTGTGGTAGAATACTGAATGGACAGAGGCCTAGGTGCTTCATGTGGCTAGTAGCGCCTGCATTGTGAAAAGTTTATTTTTTAGATGCGTAGGTCATGGCAAAATGTCTGCCCACTGTAATTCTGCCCTTTCGTTGTGGAAGTGACCTCATACCGTTAGCGGTTGACGTCACAGCGTAAGGCGGTGTTTACCGCCGTTCACACCCTCATTGGTTAACATGAATGCCAATGGGGAATCCTGACGTATCATGATCGCCGCCCTCGGTGACGGTGCACACCACTGCAGAACGTACGCAAGTTCATCATCGGTTATTCACTTGACTCCCTGATCTCGTGCGGACAGGTACTCCACTGTGTGTACTGCTGTGGCCTGCCTCTGGCTATGGATGTGCCTCGTGTTGCAGGGGAAAGGGCCCTGGCCTTCACCCAGGAGGAACTGGAGAAGCTCGTGGACGGGGTCCTGCCCTTGTACCCAAAAGTGTATGGACAGCCAGACGTACAGGTGAGTTTGGGTTTGGGGGCACTGTGTGTGTGTAATGGATGGTGTTGATTGGACATATGTGTGCACCTCTGAGCCTGCATGGGCCATGGTGCATGGCATGCTGCGTGTGTATGTCCTGTATGTCTGACAGTACTGTCCGTCCCATAGTGGACCAATAGCCAGCTGTACCTTTCGTGCAAGTGCTTGAGCTCTGTGTTCCATTTCTGTGTCACCCTTTTAGGTTAGCGCCCACCAGAAGAGGGCACTTTGGCATGCCATTGCCAAGGAGGTGCAGACAGTGGGGGTCTACAACCGGCGGAGCACCCACTGCAGAAAGAGGTGGGAGGACCTGCGGCGCTGGGCGCATAAGATCAGTGAAGCCCAGCTGGGCAAGTCCTCCCCACGTGGAAGGGGTGCCCGTCGGGCACTGTCCCCCCTCATGCGAAGGATCCTGGCAGTGGCATACCCAGATCTGGATGGGCGCTTGAAGGTTGCACAGCAGTCACAAGGGGTTGAGTAGTCATTTCACATACTTCAGTCTGGAAGGATGTCTGGGTGTGCGTTAGGGTTCATGCTGCTTGGAGGCAGGGACTTTGACTCGTGTCCATCTACCTTATGGTCTCCAAAGGGTGAAGGGGTGTCTTTGACAGGTCTCCCATACGTCGCCTCCTTAGGTAGTCCAGGGGATGGGTGTAGAGCAGTACTCTGGTCAGTAGTCTGGGGCATGGTGATGGGCATAGTGAACGGTGCTGCCTGTTGGGTGTGTCTTGTGGGTGGGTGAATGTCTGGCCATTATGTACCTCCATTCAGCTACTTACAATTGTCCCTCCTGTTTTGTCTCCCCATCCCTGTTCTCTTGTGTTGGTCTGGTACAGCATCAACATCTGGCGATGGAGCTGAGGCACCGGCAAGTGGGGAAGCAGCGGCCCATGGATCCTCAGAGGCAGAGGAAACCGACACCCAGGGGACCAGTGTGTGGGAGGGAGAGGGGGAGGGGAGTTCCACGGGGGAGGCAACTACCACAGGAGGTAGTGACTCTGAGACCTCCTCCGATGGGGGTTCCCCGGCAGTGGCGGACCCTAGTGGCCACACCACTACTGTGACATCTTACACCACCCCCCATTCCATCACCGCCCTCTCTTCTGCTCCCCACTGAGTTGCCTGTGCGCGCTCACCCAGAAAGGTGGGCGTCTCCTTCGCCCCAGGCACCTCCTCCCCTGCCCCAGTCAGCCCTGCTGCCCTCACAGAGGAGGCTATTGACCTCCTGAGAACCATCTCTGTAGGGCAGACAACCATTGTCAATGCCACCCAGGGGCTAGCATCAGAGGTGCAGCAGACAAATGTCTATCTAATTGGCATTCACAGTGTCGTGTCTGCCCTACAGAGATCTTTTCAGGCTCTGGCCTCCTCTTGGATGGCAGCCAGTTTCCCTGGCTATTCCATCCCCCCTCCAGCCTCCTCTACCCCTTCCAGCACCCCACTCCCTTCACCCTTCCAAGGCACACATTCAGACACGCAGACAAGCACATCAACACATAAGAAACACACTTCAAAACACAAGCACCACACCTCCCACCACACGCATTCACACAGCCAACAGACACATGCACGCACAACAACATCTACTTCCCTCAGTGTGCCCACCTCTTCCACCTCCCTGTCTGTTCCCTCTACATCCACACCCTCATGCACTGCACCTTCAGTCACTGTTGCTGCTCCTCTTACTGCACTCACCACAATAGCAGACATCCATACATGCACCCCATACACCACACCTGCACTCACCACAACTACTGTAGTTGACACATGCAGCACACTCACCAGACTTGCAGACACCCATACAACATACATCCACACTAGCTGTCTGTCTTCTCCCACTGTGTCCACCCCCTCCTCCAAAAACACACAAATGCACCAAGACACCCACCCATCAGACATCCACCACACCACAGCATACTGTCCAGTCACCTGCACCCCCTACATGCACCCCTACACCACATACATACACTGCCTCTGCCTCCACTCCCACGACCTCATCCAGGACCACCTCAATTGCTCCAAAGAAACTTTTCCTCTCCCGTGCTGACCTCTTCCAACCCACTGGCCCACCCCGTCTTGTCCCCAAGCATGCTCACCTCCTTGCCCTTTCCACCCTTCCACATCACAACCCACCCCTGTCCGCCCTTCACATTCCCGTGCCCCTACCCCAGATCAAAAAAAAGCCCGGACTGAGCCGAGTCCATCTAGCTCCACCCGATCTAAACACCCCCCACCACCGTCAAAGGACAAACCCACCCCCCTCCACCTTCCAAACGAAAGTCCAAGACCCACCCCTGTCACAAATCCCCAACCCCACCACCCCTGCCCCCGTTCCATGAGGTGCCTGGATGCCCATATGTTGCCCCATTAGATGGAGTACCATGCACTTGTGGGAGTCAGGTTGGGTCTGTTGTGGCCCATGGCAATTGTAGCCATACGAACTGGCCATTGGCCCTGTTTGGACTGTTTGGCTCTGTGAGCTTCACATTAAAGATTTCTGTGTCGCCTGTGTTTTGGCGGCACGCAGTTGAACCCTGGTCTTTTGTTTCATTGTTTAAGGGTGTGGGGCATTTGTATGTACTATGGTCAAGTTGGATTAGCCTTGTGTTGGGTAGGTATATCTTGCTGTGTAGTGTATGGCTTGTGCTGCTGTGAAGGGTTGGGGGGGCGTAGGACGGGTATGTAACTGTGCCCTTTCCTCCCTTGTTTCGTAGAATGCTTTACTTACCATTGTCGTCTACGTCGGCGGTCTCGGTCGTGGAGGTATATGACAAGGAGAAGGGCTGGCATGATCTGCAGCTCTCTATCCATGTCTGCTTCAGCGCATTTTGTGGTCCACCGGTGAGCGTTTCCTTATATTTGGTTCATTTGCGCCTAGCTTTGCGTGGCGGTGGTTCCCGCCCCGGAACTGGCAGTGGACTGGTGGTTCATGATGGGCAGCTTGGGCCTTTCCATCGGCCTGTGGGCAGACTCTGCCGTCGTCGTCGGCACTCCTCTGCTGTTGGTGGGTGGTTTTCGGGATGCCTGTCTTTCATGTGGTTCATTATTTGGCAGTCCAGCCTGCTCCTCTGTTGGTGGTTTTTACCGCCGGCAGCACGGAATGGACCGCCATGTTCATAATGAGGGCCATAGTATGGATGATGGGTGGCCTAAATAGAATTTAGAAAACCTTCAACCCTCCTATTAAAATTAAAACTTGGATTTTCATATATTCATTTGTGAATTAAATAAAATATTTCATCATTGTGTATTTGTTTGATGAATGCTTGTTTCTGTATTTTTGTGTATTAGTCTGCTGTTTAAATCAATGAAATTGCTTAAGCCGGAGTCCCCGGCTTCCAGTAACAACTCAGTGGGAGTCCCCAAATTCCCATTATGATTAAATCGGGTCCACAGAAGTCATAAGGTTAGGAACCACTGATCTCAAGTATTATGACTAATGAGCTTACAGGTCTTGTAGCATTGCTTAATTATGGATTGTATTAGTGAGCAGAAATCGAGATACCTAATCATGCATTTACTGCCAGTTATGAGATGACAAAGGACCTGAACAGAGGTTCTGATGCATAAACTTCTCCTCACATAAGTGAGTGAATTTCTGTTAACAAAAGTTGGAATTCTGCTATCTTGGCCAAAAGCTGGTATTGTTTGAAGGGGTGGATGTGTCAGTGTGTGCAGGGGCATAGCTTAGTCAGTAAAACTGGAGGGTGTGAGCTTTAGATTTTCCAATAATTACTCTGGCATATAATGTTAAAATACCCTATACGACAAACAAGGCACACAAGAGGAGCTAAAGCAGCAGTGGAAAGATAGTCAATGTGGGTTGGTAAGGGTAGTAAGTGAGAGAAAACACAATGGGCCTCATTACGATCTTGGCAGTATTTTGGCAAGACTGCCGTATCATGACCCACATCGTGAAGACAGCCAAAAAACAACCACATTTCTGAAACTGCCAGGACACTGGCAGGCAGGAAAGAAACGTTTTCCACCACAAGCACCACCAGCCCGACACAAATCTGCCCACCAGATTACGACTCACAAATCAACACAGCAGTTCTTCCATGGCTGTAAAACATTGGCGGTGCAATCCACCGCGGTCAGAAACCACCACTGACAGAACACAACACCACATTAGACAGTTTGAATACCCCACACCTGACACACATCCACACATCCGACACACTTACACACACCACTACATAACACACTCCCACACAACCCACAATCCTTTGTAACTAAAACGCAATACAGAGACACTGAGAGAAGGCATATACACAGAGACAGCACCCTAATGCTATAGGCACACACACACATCACAAGCATCACACATAAACTAAACAAACACAATACACACATAACGAGCATACACATTCCACTACAACCGTCCATCTCTCACAACGCACCACCCACAGCTCATCATTGGCCCAACACATCACCCTTACATACACAACACCTCCCCACACCATCAACACAATCTCAACCTTGTCCCCACAAAAGCACCCATGATTCACCGATGATGAGTTGAGGGTCATGGTGGATGAAATTGTCAGGGTAGAGCCACACTGTTTGGAGCACAGGACCAGCTAACTTCAATTGCCAGGAAAATTGAGTTATGGCAAAGAATAGTCAAAAGGGTTAACTCAGTTGGCAGCCATCCACGCATAAGGGATGACATCAGGAACAGGTGGAATGACCTACAGGGGAAGGTGCGTTCCATGGCATCGATATTCCAACTAGCCGTGCACAAGACTGGCGGTGGGCCTCCAACACATCCCGCACAGTTCACATCATGGGAGGAGAAGGTCTTGGAGATACTGCATCCTGAGGGCCTGACTGGAATACCTGGGGGACTGGAGTCTGGTAAGTACCCACTACATCCATGTTACACAAATGTGGTGTCCTGCATGCTTCCTCACCACCCAAATACCCTATAATTAACTGAATGTCCCACTATACCTACCTGCCAATTAACCAATGCCCCTCTCCTGCATGCCATCACCCCTGACAGCCCTACTGCACACACAGCCCCACAGCCCTTGGCAAGGACACGGATATCCCAAGCTAATCTTATCACTACAACTCCCACAGTGCACCAACCCATTAATGCTAAAACCTGCAATGTGCACAAAATGTCACATTTCATGCATGCAAGACTATTGTACTACCTACACCAGCTAGAATGTATGACTGAGGACCAGTATATGGCAATGACATCAATGCTATGGCATACCTCAATGGCAAGCGAGGCAAAACACAGCTACAGCTCTTTATGGACACTGATCCATATCTCCAAAACAGTAATGGACTGGCCCTGGGTAGGCAAGTAAGATGCCAGACTCCATGCACATGAACAAGATCCAGAGACAGGAGTATTAGCCTTGCATATCCACATACTCTGTTCCCAATGGGACATCATGGTGCAATGTGCAGCCATATTGTGTGACAACTACCAAGCCTGACTACTCACTAGGTAGCAGAGTCGATTAGTCAAGTCAAGTATTAGATAGTAACAGAAACCCATCAGCAGTGCCATATGTGCATCATTGATGACAGCACACAACATGGAGTATGGCACTTCTGTCACAGATTTGTATGTACCACCAAGCTATGTTGTGCAGCATCTGTCATTGTCATTGCGGGAAATCATGCTAAGCCATTGTCTGTATCACACAAAGATAGTACCAAACACACTTTCAAACTGTACTCTGTGTCACACTCCATCCACAGGTAACAATGCCATTACCACCATGGAGAGGATACCAGACAATGCCAGCCATCCTCAGCATGAAGGCCCCAGTGAGGACAACACACCTGGCTGACTGTACAGTGATGACCTACCTGGCCCATCTGAGACACCTGATGTCTATCTCTGTGGGTCAGTCGACCATTGTGAATGCCATCCAGGGACTTGCAACTCAAGTCCAACAGAGCAATGTGTTCCTGGAGGGCATTCACGGTGCACTGGCTGGCCTACAGAGAACCTTTTAGGCTCTGGCCTCTGCACTGGCGGCAGCCAGTCACCCTTTGTCTTCTGCCACCCTCCTCCATCTTTCTCTACCCAATCTCACACCCCTCTTCCCCGTACCAGCCAGTGCACATAGACAGACAAGTATGCATCCACCTCAAGAGACAAGGGTACCGCAGCCAAACAAAAACACCACAAGACCCACCACCGGCATGCACACAGACAACACCCATGTGCAGACACACCAACACCCACTACCTGCACAGACTCTCCCACCTTCATAGACACTACACCTGACAAACTAGCAGACACCACACCAACCGATCCGGCCACAACTCCAATCCTATCCTCGGTAAGCACAGTAGCAGACCCGTAGACATCACCCCAGTCACTACACCAGCAGCCACCACAACCATAGACACACCCACATGCAGCACATCCACCATACCTGCAGTCACAACCCCAACAGACACTCACCCATTCAGCACGGCATCTCCCAACTCCTCCACTCCCCCTCCTCCCAAGACACATAAAAGACCACACTCACCCAGTCAACAGACACCCAGCACACACAAGCATTCCTGGCACACAACTGCACCCAAAACATTCATCAAGACACCTCCTACAATCACTCCCTCTCCCTCCACTCCCAAACCCTTTTGCCATGACCATCCCCGGTGTGTCTAAGACATTTTTCCTCTCTGGGTTGAACCTTTTCCCTACTCCTCTCCCACCTTGTGTGACCCCCAAAAGATCAGTTTCCCTCCACAAGTCCTGCCCTAACACCTCCAAGTCCTCCAATACCCCTCCCTGCAAGTTCCCATGCCCCTTCCTCTGCCAAGAAGCTGACCCCTTGAAAGTGTTTACCTCTCTTCCCTAAGCCACGTCCAAAGCCCCCACCCCCCAAGCCCAAAGACCCTCACTCCCAAACCTAGGCCGAAACCCCCACCTCGCTCCCTCCCTAATTCCTGAGGTGCCTGCATGTCCACTTTATGCCCCTACCCGTGGAAGTAATTTAGCAATCAGGAGCAGTCTGACATGCTAGCTGTGCATGTTTAACTTCCGGTTTTGGGACTGGCCTAAGGCCTTTTATGATTGTAAATACTGATATCTAATCTGTTCTTTTAATTATTTATTGACATTCATCTGGGTCAACCAGTTGTTGGTTCCAACGTTACATCTCTTTCCTGCCTTTAATTCCTCATGGCTGTTATGGTCTTGCCTGCTTTAAATTGTGTGTGAGTGTGTTATGCGTGTGTGGTGGTTGTGCTACCTGTTGTGTCTGAGCTGCTTGTGTGAGTGTGTGCTTTGCATTTCTCCCGCAGTGATGGCTGGGTATGCTGTGTTGGGCATGTACGTGTTTGGGAAATACATTTGGGTTGATATTGTGTGCATTGATTGTGTTGGCGATTGTTATTTGGAGTGTGGTGTGCCCTTGTGTAGTTGTACTGTGTGCGTGCTTATGTGGTGATTGGTATGTCCGATATGCTGTGTGGTGTGCTTGTGTGGTGTGACATATGCCTCGTTGTATGGCTGTGTGATTGTGTGCATTGGTACAATGGTGTTGTTATGTTGTGTTGTATATATGTATTGTCAGGTGGGGGTGTGTGTTGTGGAGTCTTGACAGTGCATTTGAGGTGTTGCAATTGTTGTGTTGTGTACTTTGTTGGTGTTATGTGTTGTTGTGTTTGACAGTGCCGGTGCTGTGTGTCTGCGGCTTAGTATGTGTTTTGGTGTTGTGTATTGGCAGTGGTGTGTGTCCTGAGTCTGTGCATGTGTATATATGGCTGTGTGTGAATGTAGGTGTCAGTGTAGGAGTACATGTATGTGTCACCCTCCCACCCGTTCCAGATGTGTATGTTGTGTGTGAGTCGCGAGCTTGGCACTATGCGAAAGTGACAGGTAAGTGTGTGTACTCATGGTTGCTGCCGTCATCGACGCTGGTTCCAGAGTCGTTGGGCGAGCAGGAGCAGTGGGAAGGCGTGGAGTTCAGGTTCCATGGCGGCTCCAGATGGGTATGGCTTCCTGAAGATGGGTGTCTCCTTTTATACTGTTGGTTTCCGCCAAAGGTTCTATGGTGGTGCAACTGCGGTGGAAACCTTGGCGGTGTGCAACTACGTAATCTGTCAGGCGGTAACATGGTCTCCGCCGGCTTGAAGGTGCCTTCCGCCGTCTGTGGCAGTCTGACCCTACTGGCGGTGCATTGTCTGTATTTTGTTGTGAATACCGCCATGGTCATAATTTGGCGGTCTTCTCTGCTGGCCTGTTGGCAGTACGACCACCAACAAGACGGTCATGGTACCACCAACATCGTAATGACCCCCAATATTTTGTAAAACAATGAACATTTTTTGAAGACTTTCAGAGAGTGCATGTGCATTTTTGTCTTTGTGAAAAATTCCTGTTGAAATCCGACAGACACCTCTGAGACACTCAGACACTCACGCACACTCAGACACTCAGACACTCGCGCACACTCAGGCACTCAGCTACTCGCACACACTTGCGCACACTCAGACACTCACGTGCACTCAGAAATAAATTAATAAGGAGGGGTGTAGAGAAACATCCCAAACAACCCCTTGAAGGTACGTCCCTGTATGTGTGTTTTTGTGTGTGTTCCCAGACAGAGGAGCTGGCCTAATGCACTGGGACAGCCTGAACTGATTGACAGTAAGCAAATTGTGTATGCTCCAATTGGTTAGCCGGATGATTATGATGCCTGACTGAATTTCTTAAGAGAGTGTGAGCCGTTAGTAGTTGAAAGACAGTACTTACACATCAACGTCTGCAGAAGAAGGTACCAGAAAAGACGCCCGCAGCTACATTTTGAAAAACAAACATTGACATAGCCAGTCATTCTAGCTTTAACGTGCCTATTATACAAACAGCATGTGCGCATGACCCTGCTTGTAAGTTTCAGCACAATAAAACCATTTATATTCGCTTTGTTGGTGCTTGTTCATTGGGCTGATTTGCTTTCGGTAGAGCAGTTTCAAGTGAAGATGTTGCAAGAGAACGTGTTACGAGGACGTCGCTCCATATGGGCAGGTTTCGTGCACTTTTGTTTTTAAAAGGTCAGTGCAAGGAAGGTTTCTTTTCCCTTAAATAACCCAATGGTTAGAGAAAAAAATAAACCCCAGCACTGAAAATATGGTGTCCTGCCGACAAAGCGCGCTTTGTTAATTGGCGCGTGGGGTGATATAAAAAAAACGTGGGAATATAAAGCAGATCGGCCCCAAACAGAATGACAGATAGCAATCAACAGCTTCTGAAACTATGAACACTGTGGCAGTTGGCTACAGAAAACCATTTTTCTGAGTAACATGTCCTACCAATAGTTATCAAACCAATTAAGGAGTTCTGCAGTATTTACCTGACGCAGAGAGTTTGCACTAGGATATAAAGTGAAGTAAATCCGGGTTATAGCGTGTTTGACGCCGCCTGCATTAGAAGGAATGAGCACACGAATTTCGCGTTAACTATATAACTATATTCTGTAACGTTCAGCATTGGTTGAAAATATATTAAACTGAAATTCCTCTATTTTGACAGTTTACACACCAAGAACAAGTCAAACTAATTTCGGTCAATTACTGTCAGGTCCTGAGTACCTGCCCTTCTTTCATTTGAAAGGAAGAGTACCAGCAAGAGTACCAGCAATTCTCAGCAGTAGTGCTAATCATTAAGTGAGAGAGTATTGGCAATTCTCACACTCTTCTGTATTTTCATTTCAAGCACCTGTCAAACTCACTTTTCTTTAATTACAAATGTACAATTGGGATTAATATAACAAGCATTGATAAAGCCAATCGGTTTCGCCTATGCAAGATCTACTTGTCAATGATTTTTAGGGCCGGATGCTGTGTAACAAGGTTTAATGTAAAGAAAAAAGTGCTTTTGACGTAGTCAGCGCGTTTTTTTCGTTAAGCCCTGCCGCACATCACCACTGCTCTAACTAAGCACTCTAGAACAATGTTAGGATTTCATGTTGCACTACAAACCTCTTTTCTTTCACCAGTGACAGCCATTAACAATTCCTTACACATAACGGTGACATAATCACGTTTTCTACGTACTCAGTTAAGTGCAGTCAATAAGCATGTTAAAAAAATTGAACTGTACTCATCGAGAGTATTTTTTTGTTCTAGAAATTCAATAAAAACTTTTGAACGAAAAACACTATTCAAAGCGATTGCTCCATCTCTATCAAACTGCAATTCAATTAGGCCCCTTGTCACATTAAAACACCTCTGCCGACTTGCAAGTTACATTTTCACAATGTGAAAGCTGCCGAATATTACCAAGGAAAGGAAATACTTTCTTGAACATCAAACCACTTGAGCAATCTGTTGCTTTGATTTGAGTCGCCTCTTTCCCTTACGTTTACATTAGGTGTATCCCTCCATAAATAAAAACAATTGTGCTCCAGACATTAAAGCACTGAACTTCGCACGTATACACACTTGCCAACACAGTTGCTGCAGTCATTGCTATGTATGTATCAAGATTACTTTTTTAGTTTTGTGTTGTGATGCACCCCAAATGCAGAAAAGCAGATATTTAATGGTGGAACGCAACCTTTCACAGAACTGGTGGAATTCATATTTCACAGGACTGCACCGGTATTACTAAGGGGTAGGATGGCTTCACTGTTTCCGAGGGAGCATGCAGCAGCACAGTTGGATACACTGAGGTAAGTGAGGATCAAAAGCCCCATTGCACCGTCTGCCCAGCCTGACTTGAACAGATGTAGGAGGCAGCACACATATCTGGAACAAGGGAGCAGGTAGGGTGACTTCCCCCTTACCAAGACGACTTGCAGCAGCTTAAGAAGCACAGCCTGTCATGACAGAACAAGGTTTGAAGTCAGGTGCTGCCAGCCCAGCGTATCAGCTGGAAGCCAGCAAACACTCCCTGCACAATTAGTGTTTCCATCAGCTATTAAAGGGAGAGACCTACCCTTCAGCAGCTGACCACTCTCACACATTGTCTGCTAAGCAGCTCCTCCAGCTAACCAGCCGTAAAACAAGATTTTGGTAACCATTTAAAGAGGTAATGGTCATTTCTGTTGAGATTTTAAAACAAAGTTTATGAGTGCCTTTAAAGAGGAGTCATGTGCCTTCCTTCAAATAAATAAATAGATACAAACTTGCGCACAATCACAAAGGAATTCTGTGGATGTAGAAAATGCTGTATCTAATGCCAAGGTAAGGACACTGGCCACTGGAAGCAGTACATGGTGAAGGTCCCAAGGCAGGACAAAGACTCGAAGCCCAAGGAGGAAGCCTGGGGTGAGTAGAAGCCTCTGACAAATAGGAAGGAAAGGAGAGTAACAGGGGACCCAGCCAGTGGTAAGTCAACTGACGTGGGTGCCAGCCAATGGTAAGTAATGGTAAGTAATGGGCAGGCTCTATGCCCCTTTTAAGATTTTTTTTTCAATACAAGTGTAAAAGATCAGCACAAAGCAATGGTCAATCATCCCCTGGATCTTTTCAGTGTACTGGGAAACAAAGGAGTTAACATCAAATTCGCAATTTACAATTCTGTGAAGCCCGTTTGGCTTCACAATGAGGAGCAGGAATCAATATTGAAGTATAGTAGATTCATTACAAATTAGTAATCACCACAATATATGAGTATATTAAAATCAGATTATAAAGGTACAGAGTCAGAATTGGCAAACTGAAGTGCTGAAATAAGTTCAATATTCTCAGTATAAGCATATAAAAATAACAGTCACAGCAATGCAAAAACTAAATAATAAGAATTGACATTCTATAAAAGAATTACAAGAATGTAGGTTTCTTCTATTTAGCAAGAACAAGAATAGGGACATCTAGCAGGGTTCTGAAACTAAATGGGGCAAGATTTAAGGGTCTCAGGACAGAATAAGGTAAGTGTTAGAATTGCAAAAACTTCAGTAGAAGTCTTCAGAAAATAAAGAACCCGGTGTTAGCATGAAGCTATGCATTGTAGGGGGAAAGGGGTCTGAGAGGTCTGCAACTCACGGCGTCCAAGAGAATCTGCCATAATTCTAACATTAAATAAATGAGGAAAGTTCCAGGAGCATATGTATCTTCCAAGCAGGCCACCAGAAACCCAATTATTTCTCCTTCTCACAGAGCGCACTCGCAGCATGGAGTGAGACTCCCATCCTAAGGAACACTAATGATCAGGTTAACCTTGAGCATCTTCACACCAGATATGGAATGAATAGATGGCTTCTACTTTCCAATAAATCATCCAATAAGTGCCAAGAAATTCCTTGTCAGACCTCACTATCACTAATACACAATATACCTTTCTCTAGCTAATGAACAACAAATGTGCACCTCCAAAAGAAAACAAGCAAAGCACAGAAAATACATTTCACACATTAAAATAAATGCCTACGCATGCTAACTTAGCAAGCCATGACTAATATGCACTTTCAAACAAGCATAATTGCAGAATAAGTTAAAAACACCAGCAATTAATCATAAATGCATGGGCACTATGGTTTCAATAATTGCAATATCTAAAAACATATGTGTAAATATGACTGAGAACTGCAAATTCCATGTTAATGCTAGATATTAAAACTCACACATATAAATGAAAACACTAGTTTCTACAGTGAATGCAACTTCAATAATATAGTTTGATGCTTCACTTTGCATTAATAGGGTTACGTTTCACAGTGTATATGAGGTGATTACATTGTTATGTTACTCCCCTGACTAGGGTTGCAGCCAAATTTGTGCCTCTCCAATAGAGATTTCACAAGCACAGCTCAAGTGGAAGTGAAATCTAAAAATGCTAATATGTGCTGTGAAATATAGGAGTGAACGTGAAACTATTCTTCCCAGTGATGCCATGGTAGAGCAGAAGCCACAACTGAAAGGCGACTCTGCTGAAGCAGCATCTAAGTGACAGGCTGAGTTGTCTTCCGACTCTTTGATGCTTTCTCATGGTTACAGCACAGCAGTAGAAGCACATGGACTGGCAGTAAAGCATCACCCATTTGACCTTTTTAATTTTTCAGTCTGGCTTAGAGACTGCTTAGCTGTCATGCCAACCTCATGTTTTACAACTATAAATATATATATATATATATATATATATATATATATATATATATATATATATATATATATATATCCACATACACAGACATTCAGGGGCTTTCAGTCAGCCCTCCATTGGCCTGCTCAACAGTTATTAACATTTTGCTTCCACCCAACAAACAACATAAGTCTACCTCAGCCACTGGCATTT